>NC_041229.1:46145872-46163890 GCF_002837175.3 Physeter macrocephalus
AGAGCCCACGAGCCACAACTACTGAGACTGCGTGCCACAACTACTGAAGCCCACGCACCTAGAGCCCATGCTCTGCAACAAGAGAAGCCACTGCAATGAGAAGCCCGTGCATCGCAACGAAGAGCAGCCCCTGCTCGCCAAAACTAGAGAAAAGCCCGCGCGCAACAACAAAGACCCAACACAGCCAAAAATAAATAAATAATAAATAAATAAATGTATTTTAAAAAATAGTTTGTCTCTCTCTCTCTCTCTGATAAATATAGACAGTCTTAGTCTAAGATGGTGGCTCCATACCCATCAGGGATCCCTGACTTCTTCTGACAGGTTGCTCTGCAGACCTGTGATTTCCATCCTAACTTATAAGTTGGCTGCTTCACCTTGAGCCATGACATCCACGTGCTAGCCAGGAAGACCAGCCAAAGAGGAAGAGAGGACATACTTCATCTCTTTAAGAAAACCTCCCGGGCTTCCCTGGTGGCGCAGTGGTTGAGAGTCTGCCTGCCGATGCAGGGGACACGGGTTCATGCCCCGGTCCGGGAAGATCCCACATGCGGCGGAGCGGCTGGGCGCGTGAGCCATGGCCGCGGAGCCTGTGCTCCGCAACGGGAGAGGCCCACATAACGCAAAAAATAAAAATAAAAAAATAAACCTCCCAGGAAACCTATGCAAGCCACTTCTCCTTACAACTCATTGCCCAAATCTTAGTCACATGGCCACACTTAGTTGCAAGAGAGGCTGGGAAATGTAATCTTTTTTTATTGGTTGAACAAATGCCCAGATAATATTTCAGGTTTTATTACCAAGGGAAATGAAAAGAACAGATACTGGGGGCAACCAGAAGTGTCTGCCGTAGTCCTATGCCTCTGGCTGCCCAAACATCTGGGCACGTCCTTTTTCCCCCGATAAACATACCCTCTCCTTCTCAAGGGGAAGAACCTAAATTTCCATCCATTTACCCCATCTTGTTCAACATCCGGGATCTTCCGTAGGATCAAATACAGCTCTCATGTTCAATTTATCTCCCTCTTTAACATACCCAATATACAATGGTAGGATAGGAACAAGATAATCACAATTAAAAAAAAAAATCTCCAATTCAAAATATGAGAGAATCAGAAACACAGCATAAACTTGTCCACAGAAATTACAGGAATAGTAATGCGTGCATAATGATAAGCATAATGTTTACCATGTGGCACAGCAAATACATACCAAGAAATAAGGAAAATTTTAAATTAAAATTAAAAGCATGCAATTTCTTTTAATTAACTGTTAAATGGAGACTTGAAGCTTAAAGATATTTGAGAAGAACACAGTTATTGTTGTCACAGGTGCCAAAAATGACAGTGCTAAAGAGTTGGATGGTGAAGGGGCAACTTCAGGCAAACTCTCAGATTCAAACAAATGGAAAGGGTACTCTCTATCTTGACTGATGCTGCTATAGAGACTCCAGAACAGGGAGGCATTAATAAATTCTCAGGGAGGATGATGTGTGCTTTAGGATTAAAACAAAAAAAATGCAAAAGGAGCAGTTTGCAATAAATCAGTAGTTTACATTTGTAAATTCCTTTATATGGTATTATAAGATATATAAGGCTGTTATTCAGAAGAAAGTTTTCTCATAATGTTGCCAATAATTTTAAGGGTAAAGTTATACATTTTACCAACATGGGCCATTTATTCCTTTTTTTTTAATAAATTTTTTTATTTTTGTTTATTTTTGGCTATGTTGGGTCTGTTGCTGTGCACGTGCTTTCTCTAGTTGCAGCGAGTGGGGGCTACTCTTCGTTGCGGTGCGCAGGCTTCTCATTGTGATGGCTTCTCTTGTTGCAGAGCGTGGGCTCTAGGCATGCAGGCTTCAGTAGCTGCGGCACGAGGGATCGGTTGTTGTGGCTCACGGGCTCTAGAGTGCAGGCTCAGTAGTTGTGGCGCACGGGCTTAGTTGCTCCGTGGCATGTGGAATCTTCCCAGACCAGGGCTCGAACCCATGTCCCCTGCACTGGCAAGCAGATTCCCAACCACTGCGCCACCAGGGAAGCCCTGGGCCATTTATTCTTTTAGGTTGTATATGACCAGTAGCTTGACTGGATACTCTCTTGGGCCTTCATTGTTGCTTCTTTTCCATTAAAAAAAAAAAAAAGGCTTTAGGGTTCATCAACAAGGTGAACCAGACTTTCTTCAAAGAAGATACACAGTGAATGAAGGAAACTAATATGGCAATCTGTGGCTGAATTCAAGGGCTTTGAATACATGCCAAGCTGAAAATTGTTGCTCTTGCAAGATTCTGGCTTTCAAGATGTCTTTGAAAAAGAATGGAAGAGCTCTTTAGAGCTCATGCAGAGGATTTAACCACACTAAATTGTTCAGCTTTACATGTAGTCATTGTAGAAATGCATATCAAGGATAGTGTAATGACAAAGCATGACTCAAACTAAGTATGATAACTGTGGTACCTCCTAATTCCAGCAACATTCAGATACACTTTCTCTTTGTTGATACTAGGCAAGCTTTTCAAAATAGCTACATATGATTCTGACTTTCTACCAATTTTGGTTGCAAAACCTCACATTTTGCTTCACATCGTTTTATTTAAAATATTATATTCAGTTTTTAAGATGCAAATATAAATTTTTGCCCATATAAATGTTGAAAACTGCTATATTGAGAGATACTTAGGCTCTTTCAGTCCAAGCAGGTATTGCTTCTGCCAATACAGTTTTTTAAAATAATTTGGGGAATTCTCATATATCAAACTCTAACCACTCCATTTTTTAAAAGCCACGCTCACTTTCTTTGAGAGTGTCAATCTTTTTGAGACAGACACTTTCCATCCTGAGCTGAGAGTCAGGAAGCTATTGGAAAATGCCCTTAAAATATTTAGAAGCCTTCTTATCAAGCTGAGAAGATCTAGAAAGAACATTCTTAAATCTTTCTACAGTCTTAAAAAAGTCTTACAGCTGCACCCTTGCTTTAACCTTTGCCTTAAAGCAATTCCTAACCTTTTACCATCTGGACAGGCTAGGAATAAACAACAGCTTGATTTTTTAACCCGAAGAGCCTAGGTTCTTTATATTTCCTCTAAATTCTGCCTAAAAAATGAACAGTTCTTTCATCTCATCTCTCTCTGTGTCTTATCAAACCTAGTTTAAAAAAAAAAATTAGTTGGTACTTTCAACATTCTGCCTGGAAATTTCCGTAACCAAATGTATCAATTTGTTGGAGATATGGTCTATATTTCCACAGTTCAGCAGGCAACAGTGTTGCCAAACATTCCTCCACTACATAACAGGTACATAACAGGGATCCCTTTTTCTCTAGGCTCTGATACCTATTTCCTCACTGTCCTTCAGGCCTTCAGGAATTCCACAAAATGGCTCTCAAATCACCTTATGAAATATTCAGATACACTGCATAGAATTCCCAGTGTCTGTACCAATTTGATGATGTTATCAGTACTTGGAGACGAGGGTTAGGACACCATTCTCCCCACCTCAAACTTCTACCACTCCCATCACAGAATTTGAAAGTAAACGATTTATGATTGTTCTTTGAGAGGAAAAATATATAAACTACATATAATAGATAGGAGTAGATATATAAAAAGGAAGGCTTCAGAGGCCAGACCAATCTATCTAAAAAATTAGAGTGCAACAATATGCCTAAAAAGTAAAGTTAATAGGATTATAAGAAGAACAAAAAAGGAGAGCCACTGAGGCAACTCAGGTATATGCCAAGGGGAGTGGAAACTGCAGTCCAGGGACCTCAGGTATTCCCCAGGGACCCACTGACAAAATATCTTTACTATGAAATAGATTCACAAGCTCTGTTGGAAGGATAGCATTAAACATTTGATCCATCTAATTAATGCTCTTTTTCTGAGAGCACGTGCACCAAATTTTTATTATGGTTTGACTTTCCATGCAGGTCTGTCTTGAAAAAACGGGCTTGATCACGGTAACACGGATATCCTAGTTTGAATGAGAGGGCTTTTTCCCCCCTCCCTTTCATTAAATGAATTGGCATTTTAATTTTTACATTCATTTATAAGCTTGTTTTGGGTCACTTAGCCTATGAAACGCAGAGCCTCCATTGGTGGGCTGACAAAACCAGGTTTCTGACCTTGACAGTTTGTGGGTGATGAATACTGCAGTAGCCAAAAAAGGTTAGGCTATGCTGTGATACCAAATACACCCCTAAATCTTAGGGGCTTAGACTAAGAAGGGTTTATTTTGTGCTCACACAAAGTCCAAAGCAGGTTGGCCAGCACTTCAGGGCAACCTTCCTCCAAGTAGTGATTCAAGGTTAAAGTTTCCTCTTTTTAAAAAAAAAAAAAAATTTCCTCTATCTTTACTGGGCTTTCAGTGGTCACTTTTTTTTTTTGCTTGTTTGATTTTTTTGTGCATAATTTTTAGTTGTTGTATATAGTAATGTGCAAAAATATTTAAGTGTACAGCCTGATGAATTTTTACATTTGCCTTCACTCCTAAGACAACTATCCTAAAAAAGAGTATTTCCATCATTCCAGAGGCTCTTTTGTGCCCCTTCGCAGTTAATACACCTGCAAAGAGAGGTAACCACAATTCTGACTTCTATCACCATAGCTTTTTTTCTGCCTTTTCCTGAAATTTACATTAATGGAAACGTACATTAACATTTTTTGACATCTGGCTTCTTTCACTCAAGATTTTGTGCATGTTGCTGTGTGTAGCTATATTTCATTATTTTTTAATCGCTGTAGAATATTCTATTATATGAACACAGCACAATTTTTCCATTCCAGGACATTTGGGTTGTTGTAAGTCTGGGGCTATTATGACTAAAACCGCTATGAACATTCTTTCACTTGTCTTTCTGTAGCATATGCTTTTGTTTCTCTTGGGACTGTACCTAGGTATGGAATTGCTAGGTCATGGGGAATTTGTATGTTTAGCTTTAGCAGATACTTGTTTTTATTTCTAAGGGCCAGGACTCAAAGTGGTTTATGCCACTTCTGCTTGCATCCCATTTCCAGAACCTAGTTACCTGCCCCCAGCCTAACTTCAAGGGAGAATGGGAAATGTAGTCTTCCTGTGGGACCAGAAAAGGAAGATTGGAACGAGATTTGTTAAGTATCTACCCCTGTCTCTGCCAAAACACACAAACACCTGTGAGACAACAGGCTATCCTTCTCAGTTGATTCTCCTTCACCCTTGTAGTCTGCATGACCCTCCTTCTCAAATGAATATGTGTGCAACTCTACAGCTTGTTTTAAATGAACCAAAGCAAGCTGATCATCCTCACTGACTGCAATGGACTGAATGTTTGTGTTCCCCCAAACTTATATGTTGAAATACTAACTCTCAATGTGATGGTATTTGGAGGTGGAGGCCTCTGAAGGTGATTAGACCATGATGTGGAGCCCTCACTAAAGGGATTAGTCCCTTATAAAAGAGCCTCCAGAGAGCTCTCTCTCCTTTGGCCTGTGAGAACATAGCCAGAAGGTGCCAGCTACGAACCAGGAAGCGGGTCTTCAACAGACACGGAATCACCTGATGGCTTCATCTTGGACTTCCGAGCCTCCAGAACTGGGAGAAATAAATATTTGTTATTTAAGCCACCCAGTCTATGGTATTTAGTTATAGCAGCCCAAACAGACTAGGACACTTACATTTAAATGTTTAATAAAACTCCCTCTCATTGTAAACTCCTTGAAGGTAAGATCTTCTGATTCTTCTTTGTTATTTTCTGTACCATTTAGCACAGTGCCTTGCACATAGAACATATTTAATAAAATATTGAATGAATAAATAAAGATGTGGTGGGAGAGAAATTGTAAAGCACTGTATGTTCTCCTTAAAGAAGAAAGCAAGACAAAAATATTTACAACTTATTTTTTATTTATTTGTTTCTTTGTTTTTGGTTTACCTCCTTAACTCCCTCGTTAAACTCTCCATTCCTTGGAGGCAGAATCAATGTCCTAATTGTCATCTTTATGACACCCTCAGAACGTAGCATACGAGTCTGAAACTGCATATTATGAGGGAACAAGTAACTGATTCCCCTATAGAATTTTTGGTTGGTTTATCACCCCAGTCTATATAGTTTCTAGAAGGGGCATTTTACACTTTTAAAAATATTGGGACAATATTAGCCTGACCTTAAGCTTCTGGTCCTCTCAAACTATCCATAAGCTTCATAATTTTGCAATATTTACAAGTTAATATAGTTCCACGATATGAAATTTACTTAAGCCTGTACACTTGAATTCATGGAAAATAGCTAAATTCGTATTGTCTTCTCACGCACCTTGGGCTTCAATGATCCTTAATTTTATTCTTTCTAATAAATGATAATTTTTTTTTTTTTTTTGGCTGCTTTGGGTCTTTGTTGCTGCATGTGGGCTTTCTCTAGTTGTGCCGAGCGGGGGCTGCTCATTGCGGTGGCTTATCTTTGTTGTGGACCATGGGCTCTAGGCATGCGGGCTTCAGTAGTTGCAGCATGCAGCCTCAGTAGTTGTGGCTTGCAGGCTCTAGCGCGCAGGCTCAGTAGTTGTGGCACACCAGCTTAGTTGCTCTGCAGCATGTGGGATCTTCCTGGACCAGGGCTCGAACCCGTGTCCCCTGCATTGGCAGGAGGATTCTTAACCACTGAGCCACCAGGGAAGTCCCCAATGATAATTATTATTGATAGAAAATGTAAAGCAAAAGAGGAGTTAATCACTTTGTATTCTGCTTATCATCCACTTAAATTACAGTATTTGCCCCCAAGCACAGAGCCTACTCCTTCCCCTATGAGGCCAAACAGAGCTACAATGTCCTATTTGTTGACCATAATGAGACTCAAACAATTGTTCATTCTGGGATTTAGCTACATCCTCAGAGTTCTTACTGCTACTTGTGTGTGTCCTTCCTTAATAAGGTGCCTCTTTTTCTAACTTGTCACAAGTTCTTTGAAAATCTATGCATGACATGTAGCACCAGCATTTTATTCCTCTTTGTGAAGATTCTACTGCTGTTCTTTAAACAATATTTTTTGAATCTCTAGTACTTAAAAACCTGCACGTGCTTTGAAGGCAGGAATCATTTCTTTTTATTTCTTTGCGTGTCAGATGTGCTCATAGTAAGTTGTCAATATAATCTTTTAAAATAAATGCTTACCTCTCTGCAATTGATATTATTGTTTGTCTCTCCACAATTGCTATTACCCATTTACAAAATGGAGCTATGTTTTTGCTTAAAATAATTTAGAGAATTAATACATATCAAATGCATTAAGTTCTTCAAAACAGCAATATCCTCCAAAACAGATGTAGTGTCTTTAGTGCCTAACCCAATATTTAGCACATAGGCACACTCAAGTATTTGCTGTAAAACACAATTTAAAATATACCTTTATAGCTAAACTTCTATAGTTAGCACTCTGTAGTTATACTCTCATTTGAAGAGTCAAGTGATAGGCCATTTAGATTTTCTTCTCTCTAAACTTTTCAATGTCTGTTTTTTTAAAAGCCTTAAGTGCATGTCTAAACCTACCCAATAATTATATTCTTACATATTACAAATATTACAAATTCTAAGATGACCTGCAGATACTTCTTATCAAGGATCTTATCACTGCCACTGCACAAATCAGTGCTCCATGATGGTTAGAATTAAGTCCAAAGGCAGAGGTTTTCCTCATTAAAATTACCTTAAGAAAGATAAAATTTTCTGCAAGAATTTATTTAATAGTCTGCTCTTAATAGAATAAGACCTAACTGAATAGTTGAGTTCCTTCCTTACTAAATCTCTTTGGATTAGTTTGTGATCAATTGTTTTTTGATTTATTGATTTTTATTTTTTATTAAGATATAACTGACATATGGCATTTTATTAGTTTTAGGTGTACAACAGAATAATTTGATATATGCACATACTGTGAAATGATCACCACAATAAGTCTAGTTCACATCTATCACCACATAGAGTTACAAATTTGTTTTCTTGTGACGAGAACTAACAACCTACTCTTAGCAACTGTCAAATATACAATATAGCATTGTTAACTATAATCACCATGCTGTACATTACATCCCAGAACTTATTTGTCTTATAACTGGAAGTCTGTATTTTTTGGCCACCTTCACCCATTTTGCCCTCCCCCCCACCCCACCTCCCACCTCTGACAATGGCATGTGATCAATTTTTGAAAAGTATTTTCCAGGTGGTCCGAAGGACAAAGCCATCTGTCACAGGCACTCAAAATCATTCTTATTTTCTGTCTTTTTGTTTAAAAATTCACAACAAATTCTCTCCATTTGGTGTCTATTCTCATGTTTCAAGATTCCCTCCCTTAAAATACTGCATCTCATGTACTTGTAGTCTGACTATAAATTAGCAATATTTTCAGAAGTAATTTCAGCAGGATCTATGAAACATATTAAATACACATTCTTTGAGCCAAGAATTCTAATTCTAGGGCTCTATTCTATAGAAATACTGACAAAAAATTCCCCAAGCATTATTTATAAGAGCAAAAATATTAAAACTATCTAAATGTCCATATCCAGGACATGTTAAATGAACATTGATACATCTGTATTGTGGAATGTGGATAGTAAAATGAGTAAGGTAGATCTGCCTGTACCAATATTCATGGATGTGCATGACATTCCATTGAACGGGGGGAAAAAACCCACAAACTATTTTATATAGCGTGAGCTCATTGTTTAAAGAATAAAAAGTATCTTGTATATTTATATTTGTGTACATGTTTCTATTGGCATTGAAAAAGGTATAGGAGAATACACAACAAATAAAGGGATCAGGACAGAGCTCTTTCACTTTTTATGTTTTATACTACTATATTATTTAATTTCTTCCCACTTAGTATATATTATACTTGCATTCCAACACTTCCTTCTGGATTATTTTTTTTTCTTGATACAGTTTATTTTAGGTCATGAGTGCTAATTGTTCTAAATCTTTACATGTCCAAATAAGGCTTTATTTTATTTTCACTCTACTCAAACTACTGATAATCTGGTTATAAATAAAACTGTAGATTCACAGTAAATTTTCCCTCAGTATTTAAAAAATATTTCTCCATTGTTTGCTTGCATAGAATTTTGCTAATCAGATATCCACGGTTATTTGAATCTTCTTCCTTTGTAATTTAGCTTTCTACTCTGGTAGTTTATAGGGTTTTCTCCTTATTGCTGATATTTTACCATATGTTTCAGTCATGTTTCTTTATTTGATTTTTTGTATTATTCTGCTAGAATTTAGTGAACTCTATTAATCTGAAGTATCATGTCTTTTTTTTTCAGGTCTAGAAAATTAAAGAATCACATTTCCTCTGTTCTTGGGAAATCTCCTGGAAATTCTATGAGACCAGAGTTTTTTAACCTGAGGTCTGTGGATAGAATTCAGGGGAGTCCATGAAACTGGATGAAAAAATGATTACATTTTAATTCTCACTAGCCTCTAACTGAAATATATTACTTTCCACAATTTGCATATTGGCAAAAAACCACAGTAGTATTGGCAGTATCTGTGACATTATCACCAACAGAAATCACAGATATTTTCATGTTATATTACAATTATGGCAGATATCTCAAAAATGATAATAAGCTGGCTGTAACATCTTGTTATTCAATTTGTTAATATGTTAACACATGACAAAATTTTAACATTTTGATAACCGCATTTCAATATAATTGATTTCTTATATAATTTTATATATTTTATTTTATGCATTTGAAGGTATTAATCTGAGAAGGTACTATGGGCTGAATGTTTGTGTCCCCCCAAAATTCATATGTTGAAATTCTAATGCCCAATATGATAGTATTAGAAGGTGGGGACTTTGAGAGATGCTTAGGTCATGAGGGTGGAGTCTTCATAAATGGGATTAGTGCCCTTATAATAGAGGCCCCAGAGAGCTCTCTCAGCCCTTCCACCATGTGAAGGCGTAGCAAGAATACTGGCTATGGACCAGGGAGATGACCCTCACCAGAGCCTGACCATGGCAACACCTTGATCGTGGACTGCTCAGCCTCCAGAACTGTGAGAAATAAATTTCTGTTGTTATAAGCTACCCAGTCTGTGGTATTTTGCTATAGCAGCCCAACTGGACTTAAGTCAGAAGGGATTCCATAGTCTTTACTAAGCTTGCTGAAGAGAGATCCATGGCACAAAACATTTTAAAAACACCTGCATTAGATTGATGATAAAATCTCTGTAACCTCAGTACCTCTTAACTTTCCTCTCAGTTTCAATTTTTTTCTATCTCTTCATCTCTTCGGTTAGATTGGAGAGAACCAGAAGGCCCCCAGTCAGGGCAGTATGTGACAAAGAGCAAGAGCTTTGAGGTGGCAGGAGCCTCAGCTCACTGCTCTGGTTTCTCACGTGATTACAGCCTCTAATCCTAAGAAAGTTCCTTCTTTGTTTTTGAACGTTTATTAACCTATTTTTTATCAGTCCTGCAATTATGGTGATGGAGGGTGAGATGACCAATATGCACTCCGTCTGCATCTTAAAGCTGGGATGCATGTATTAATTTTGCATTTAGAAAGAGAAGGAAAAGATGCAGTGCTACATTCTTTCCCCTTCTATTAATCGTTTTTGTTTTTTACAATATATAATATTGTAATAATAAACCCTTACAAGGCTATTTTACAAGTGAGAAAACTGAAGTTGATACAGGATAATCATTGATTCAAAGTCAGGTAACTCATTAATAACAGGGCTGAGTCTAAAACTCAGGCTGTGGTTTCTTCTTTAGTGCTTACTCTTTTGAGCTTTCTTGGGAGAGTGCTTCCTTTCCAGGAGCTAATGGTGCTGATATTATAAACCACAATCTAGAAAAATCACTGTGTTGTTTATTTGTTATTGTACATGTGGTTCTCTCTACCAAAGATATTTTTAGTCAATCGGGTCAACTAATATTTTAGAACATTTGATGTGTGCCAGGTGCTGAGCTGGGCGCCAGGCATACAATGAACAAGATTAATCCCAACCACACAGAATTTATAGTCAGTGTATTAAGAAGGCTAGACATCAAACAAACATTGAATTCTTCTCCCGTTCTTTGGTGACCTTCTACTCATCTTTCAGGAACAGACTCAAATGCATCTTCTCTGTGAAGCTTTCTGGGCAGTTAGTTGTCCTTCTCTGTGCTTCTACAATGCATAATTCACCCCTGTGTTATCAACTGAGAACAGGCTTTTTATTTTAACACTTTAGTTAACAATGTTTCCTGCCACTTCACCCATCTCTATCCCCCAACTGGGTGGTAAAGAACTCAAGGGCAAGCTTCCTCATTTATCTTGATAGCAACTTCAGGACCTAGCACAGTGCCTGGCACACAGCCGATAAATACTTGAATGAATGGAACTGACACCAAGAGGAAAGGATGGGAAGTTCTGTATGACTCCTTTCTATATACTGTATGTCCACTTGTGGTTTTGAAATTATAAATGGCATTCCCTATTGATGATTTTTAGCCTTATGATTGGCAAAAATCCATTTTTCTTGTTTGGGCTAGTGGCCAGTACAAATGGAAATAGATGTAAGCTCTTGCCAGCTGTTGTTAATTATACTTTAAGCCTATTCAGAAATATTGAGAAAATCCGCTTTTTGCTTCAATTTATCTGAGTTGACAATCTCCACAACCTAAATCCACTAAAATCCACACCCCCAAATTCATTTAATTCTGCATGACCTATGACTATAGAAATTGAATCCCTAGAGTCTCAATTTCACAATTTGGCTAACTCTAATTCTTTAACCTTAATAAAATTCTTTTTGAATGACTGTTGACAAGCCAGGTATCTAAGGTTCAAGAAAAAGAAATCAAAATTAGTTCCATACTTATGTGGCAAGGAAAGGGCTGTGGCCCATGGGAGGAGGAAGCAATTTCTCTTCTACCCTTACCTTAGAGATTGACTCTAAGCTTGACTACCTTAGAGTGAGACATTTGGGAAAAGCCACAATCTCTAGAGGTAGACAGGCACATGATGCTTGTAACCAGAGCCCTGTCAAAAATGGCCTGAGATTTTTGAAGGCTGGGGTAGGGAGAGTGGTTTGAACGTTGTAATTTCAGATCTTCAAGCAGTTGTTTTTTTTTTTAATTAATTAATTTATTTATATTTGTTTATTTTTGGCTGCGTTGTGTCTTCATTGCTGCACGCGGGCTCTCTCTAGTTGCAGCGAGCTGGGGCTACCCTTCGTTGCAGTGTGCAGGCTTCTCACTGCGGTGGCTTCTCTTGTTGCAGAGCACGGGCTCTAAGTGAGCAGGCTTCAGTAGTTGTGGCGCACGGGCTTCGTTGCTCTGCAGCATGTGGGATCTTCCTGGACCAGGGCTCGAACCTGTGTCCCCTGCATTGGCAGGCAGATTCTTAACCACTGCACCACCAGGGAAGTCCCCTCTTCAAGCAGTTTTTCAAGGGTTGTTTTGGTTTAGGGGAAATGATCTAACTGGACAAGATTAGATATACTAATTTAAACCAGACCATTTTCTGGAATGGAAGTTTGACAGCTCCAACTCCAGAGACCTAAACTTTTCTGCATCATAATGTCAAAAGTTGCCTTTATTATGGGTGGAGCTACATCTCTGGAGTTTAAGATGCCTTTGGAGAAATATTTCCTTTAAGGTGTGGGTATAGACTCCCTTAGCTGGTATGGGATTGTTTATTTTCGTAGAGATGCTTGTGCTTCCTGTTTAAACAGCTTCTCACAGGAGATGGGGAGTGAGCACTTTAGGACTACAGGGAAGCTACAGTTCTGGGTTTTTACTTCATGTGGATAAAATGCCACAAAAGAAACTGCACTGCTCCAGGCTTAGTACAAAAAGACAGGCCTGTGATTACCTCACAGGTGGTAATACTCAAACACAGACGTGGGGAATGTCATCTATCGGATATTTTGCTTTTATGTAATGATCTCACAGAGGCCATAGGAGCAGACCTGACCCCGTAAGTTGGGGAGGGCTGAAGTTTCCTCAGAGGAAGTAGACAGGAAATGGGGGTAGGAGGGGCAAACTTGAGGCTAGAAAGACTGCAGGGAGAAATGTGGTCTTCTTCTGGGGCCTCTGGAGATTGGGGCCTGAACTTTCAGTAGGGTGAACTCACTTGAGGTCACTCCCAAAGGGAGAAGATAAGCAGCCCCTGCCAGAAAGCCCAAGCTTGGGAACTAGGCAACAAGGCACCTCCACGGCCCTAAGACAGCTTGTGCTTTGCTTATGGACTCTGAGAGCATTCAGAACTCATAGCCATTTAACAATTTGTCGGTTTTATCATTCCTTTCTCTTATCCTTAAACTTTTAATCAAATTTTACTAAATGTTGCAACCTAGTCCTGGTCAGGCTATGGGAAATTAAAGGAAGGGTCTATGTCCACCTCTGGGAACATTTAGTAAAGGGAGGAAAAGCCTTCCCTTGAGGCCAGCATGGCTGTGGTGGCTTTAATCGTGGGGTTGCAGGAGGTGAGAGGTGACAGTGGAGGAGCTGTGATGAACAATCTGGAACCACATCGGTGGTCAGGGCAGTATGGATTTGTGGAACACGTGAGCCACTGGCAAGTGCAAAGACCTCTGTGTGGAGAGGAGCCACATAAAAGATGAGACTGCCTGTCATCAGATATGATGAAAGTTTGAGCCACAGTAATTTGGCCATTACAGCGTAAACTTGACCTCATTTTTTAAAAAATTATTTTATTTTATTTTATTTATTTTTGGCTGTGTTGGGTCTTCATTGCTGTTTGTGGGCTTTCTCTAGTTGCGGCAAGCAGGGGCTACTCTTTTTTGTGGTGCGCGGGCTTCTCATTGTGGTGGCTTCTCTTGTTGCAGAGCACAGGCTCTAGGCACATGGGCTTCAGTAGTTGTGGCTCACGGGCCCTAGAGTGCGGGCTCAGTAGTTGTGGCGCACAGGCTTAGTTGCTCCACGGCATGTGGGATCTTCCCGGACCAGGGATCAAACCCATGTCCCCTGCATTGGCAGGCGGATTCTTAACCACTGCACCACCAGAGAAGTCGCAGAACTAACATTCTTGATCACTGCTCTCTCCTTCTTGAGATTCTTTAATCCATTTCTTCCATTATTTTTCTTTTTATATTGTCTTTCCATCTATATGATTCTTCATTTCTGTATTCTTCTCTGGATCCTCTTCCTTTGTCCACCCCTTAGATTTGTGGTTATCTGAGAGTCTTTGTCCTTGTATCTGATTATAATCATGACTGTTCATTATCTTTTGAATAGGCTTGCTATAGTAGGGGAATTCCCATATTTATATAGTAAATTTTGCAATGTAGTAGTCAGTCTCCTTGCAACAAGGATGCAGGCACACAATTTTGGTACCATCAATCAGCTCATACCACATGAGACTTAACTAGAAACCCAGTATCCTTTAGTTATCACTCTCCAGGTTCTCCATCTTCTCAAGCTCTAAGCAACAACTAATCTACTTTCTATCTCTATAGATTTACCTATTCTGTACATTTCATATGAATGGAATCATAAAATATGTGATCTTTGGCAACTGGCTTCTTTCACTTAGCATAATGTTTTCAAGGTTCATCCATGTTGTAGCACATATCATACTTCATTCCTTTTATGATCAAATAATATTCCATTGTGTGGATACATCATGTTTTATTTATTCATTCATCAGTTGATGGACATTTGGGTTGTGGCAGCTTCTATTATTACAAATTCTACTTTATTTTAGAGATGAAGAATCTGAATCTCGGGGAAGTAACTTGACCAAGGTGAGACAGCTAGAAAGTGGCATAACTGAGATGTACACAAACCCTGGTGTATCTGATGCTTTCATTCTTATCTTAACCACTACACCATTGTCTCTTACCATGCTATACAGCCTTGTGAGCTTACACAAAAGAGGATGGGGCAAGACCAATAAAATTCCCATTGTAAATCTTTTTCAGAGCATGACTGAAATTTCATCCTAAAAATCAAGTAGGTGAAATTATCCAAGAAATTTTTGAGAAATAATAATTTTTTTTTTTTTTTTGGGCCGTGCTGCATGGCTTGTGGGACCTTAGTTCCCTGACCAGGGATCAAACCCATGCCACCTGCAGTGGAAATGCGGAGTGCTAACTACTGGATCACCAAGGAATTCCCAAGAAATTTTTTTAAATAGCAAAATATAACTTAACTTTATCAGATTTTAAATCAATATGTCTGTGATAATTAAATATTAATAACCAACACTTACATAGCACTTACTGTAGGCATCTAAGAACAGTTCTAACTGCTTTACATATATTAATTGATTTAATTGTCACAGCAACTATTTGTGTGAATTAGTGTCTACACGTTGCAGATGAGAAAATAAAGATGCTGGGAATTTATGTAACTTGCCCCACATTATAGAGCTGGGGGGTGGTAGAGATGGTATTTGAATTCAGGCAGTCTGACTCTGGATATGGGGTTCTTAATCACTACCCTCATAAGCCAGACAAACAAACATAACAAACTAACTAATATAATCAAAGAAAACAAAGAAAAGAATGATTATCAAGTATGTATGGGGTAAACTAAGTTTAAAAGTAACAGAAGAGGGCTTCCCTGGTGGCGCAGTGGTTGAGAGTCCACCTGCCGATGCAGGGGACACGGGTTCGTGCCCCGGTCCAGAAAGATCCCACATGCCAAGAAGCGCCTAGGCCGTGAGCCATGGCCGCTGAGCCTGCACGTCCGGAGCCTGTGCCCCACAACGGGAGAGGCCACAACAGTGAGAGGCCCACATACCGCAAAAAAAAAAAGAAAAAAAGTAACAGAAGATAACACAATGTTAAAAAGCAATACATCGAAGTACAAAAAATAATTTCTCTGTACCCCAGACAAACCAAAATCAAATGGAAAACAACAAATAGGAAGAAAGTATTCCCAGTGTATGTGGAAGATAAGAATTAATTCACATGAAAATTAACAAGAAAAATAGTACAGAAACAAATAGAGAGGTAGAAAAAGGACATAAATATATTATGTCCAAAAAAAAAATAGAAAAAACTTGAGAAACATGTTTAACCTCATTAAATGAAAGAAATACAAGTTAAACCCATGTTGATTTTTTTTTTCTATAGAATAAGAAAAATATACAATATTGAAGGACAACATTTAGTCTTGGCAATGGTGTAATAAACTGGTGTTCTCAAACATTGGTGGTAGAAGTGTATATTAGTAGAGCCCTTTTGTCAAATCATCTTGCAAGATAAACCAAGAACCTTAAAAATTCATATTATTTGATTCCTCTCCTGGGAATCCAGGCTAAGGAAATAAGTGTAAATTTAGAAAAGGCTTTATGTTCATTGACATTCATAACAATTCAGATAAAAAATATTGGAAACCATCTAAATACCTAACAATGAGGAAATAAATAATTCAATGTGTACATGTTAAGTGGCCATTAAAACTTTATTCACCTAATTATGTAAAACGTTGGGGGAATATTCCTGTTATAATTTTACATGCAAAAAAAAAAAAGGCAGAATACAAATTTATATTGATTACAAAATGTATATGACGGAAGACGGCAGAGTAGAAGGACATGCGCTCACTCCCTCTTGCGAGAGCACCAGAATCACAACTAACTGCTGAACAATCATTGACAGGAAGACACTGGAACTCACCAAAAAATATACCCCACAACCAAAGACAAAGGAGAAGCTGCAGTGAGATGGTAGGAGGGGCGCAATCACAATACAATCAAATCCCATAATCACCAGATGGGTGACTCACAAACTGGAGAACCCTTATACCGCAGAAGACCACTCACTGGAGTGAAGGTTCTGAGCCCCACATCAGGCTCCCCAACCTGGGGGTCTGGCAACAAGAGGAAGAATTCCCAGAGAATAAGACTCTGAAGGCCAGCGGGATTTGATTGCAGGACTTTGACAGAACTGGGGGAAACAGAGACTCCACTCTTGGAGGGCACACACAAAGTAGTGTGCGCATTGGGACCCAGGGGGAAGGAGACTGAACCACACCTACCTACTAGTGTTGGAGGGTCTTCTGTGGGGGTGGGGGGTGGGGATGGCTGTGGCTCACCACAGGAACAAGGACACTGGCAGCAGTAGTTCTGGGAAGTATTCCTTGGCATGAGCCCTTCCGGAGTCCGACATTAGCCCCACCAAAGAGCCTGAGGCCTCCAGTGCTCGGTTGCCTCAGGCCAAACAACCAACAGGGAAAGAACTCAGCCTCACCCATCAGCAGACAAGCTGATTAAAGTTTTACTGAGCTCTGCCCAACAGAGTAACACCCAGCTCTACCCACCACAAGTCCCTCCCATCAGGAAGCTTGCACAAGTCTCTTAGATAGCTTCATCCACCAGAAGGCAGACAGCAGAAGCAAGAAGAGCTACAATCTTGCAACCTGTAGCACAAAAACCGCATTCACAGAAAGATAGACAAAATGAAAAGGCAGAGAACTATGTACCAGATGAAGGAACAAGATAAAACCAGGGAAAAACAACTAAATGAAGTGGAGACAGGCAACCTTCCAGAAAAAAAATCAGAATAATGATAGTGAAGATAATCCAGGACCTCGGAAAAAGAATGGAGACAAAGATTGAGAAGATGCAAGAAATGTTTAACAAAGACCTAGAAGAATTAAAGAACAAACACTTAGTAGAACTAAACAACAAACAAATAGAGATGAACAATACAATAACTGAAATGAAAAATACACTAGAAGGAATCAGTAGCAGAATAACTGAGTCAGAAGAATGGATAAGTGACCTGGAAGACAGAATGGTGGAATTCACTGCCATGGAACCGAATAAAGAAAAAAGAATGAAAAGAAATGAAGACAGCCTAAGAGACCTCTGGGACAACATTAAATGCAACAACATTCCCATTATAGGGGTCCCAGACGGAGAAGAGAGAGAGAAAGTCCAGAGAAAATATTTGAGAAGATTATAGTCAAAAACTTCCCTAACATGGGAAAGAACCACCCAAGTCCAGGAAGCACAGAGAGTCCCAAGCAGGATAAACACAAGGAGAAACACGCTGAGACACATAGTAATCAAATTGACAAAAACTA
>NC_041229.1:46172216-46172567 GCF_002837175.3 Physeter macrocephalus
CAAATGGAAATCAAAAGAAAGCAGGAGTAGCAATACTCATATCAGATAAAATAGATTTTAAAATAAAGAATGTTACAAGAGACAAGGAAGGACACTACTATAATGATCAAGGGATCAATCCAAGAAGAAGACATAACAATTATAAACATATATGCACCAACATAGGGGCACCTCAATACATAAGGCAAATGCTAACAGCTATAAAACACGAAATAGACAGTAAAACAATAATAGTGGGGGACTTTAACACCTCACTTACACCAATGGACAAATCATCCAGACAGAAAATTAATAAGGAAACACAAGCTTTAAATGCCACAATAGACCATATAGATTTAACTGATATTTATA
>NC_041229.1:46173635-46174044 GCF_002837175.3 Physeter macrocephalus
TGGTGGCGCAGTGGTTGAGAGTCCGCCTGCCGATGCAGGGGACACGGGTTCGTGCCCCGGTCTGGGAAGATCCCACGTGCCATGGAGCGGCAGGGCCCATGAGCTATGGCCACTGATCCTGTGCGTCCAGAGCCTGTGCTCCTCAATGGGAGAGGCCACGACAGTGAGAGGCCCATGTACCGCAAAAAAAAAAAAAAGAAAGAAAAAAGAAAGAACGTACAGGGGAAAAAAAACGTAAAAAACACAAACAGATGGACGCTAAACAATATGTTACTAAATAACCAAGAGACCACTGAAGAAATCAAAGATGAAATAAAAATATACCTAGAGACAGTGAGAATCAAAACATGATGATCCAAAACCTATGAGATGCAGCAAAAGCAGTTCTAAGAGGGAAGTTTATAGCAAT
>NC_041229.1:46174373-46175463 GCF_002837175.3 Physeter macrocephalus
AAAAAAAAATACTAGCAAACAGAATCCAACAACACATTAAAAGGATCATACACCATGATCAAGTGGGATTTATCCCAGGGATGCAAAGATTCTTCAAAATAGACAAATCAATCAATGTGATACACCATATTAACAAATTGAAGCATGAAAACAGTATGATCATCTCAATAGATACAGAAAAAGCTTTTGACAAAATTCAACATCCAATTATAATAAAAACTCTCCAGAAAGTGGGCATAGAGGGAACCCACCTCAACATAGTAAAGGCCATATACAACAAACCCATAGCATACATCATTCTCAATGGTGAAAAACTGAAATCATGTCCTCTAAGATCAGGAACAAACAAGGATGTCTACTCTCACCACTATTATTCAACATAGTTTTGGAAGTCCTAGCCACAGCAATCAGAGAAGAAAAAGAAATAAAAGGAATACAAATTGGAAAAGAAGAAGTAAAATTGTCACTGTTTGCAGATGACATGATACTATACATAGAGAATCCTAAAGATGCCACCAGAAAATTAGAGCTAATCAATGAATTTGGTAAAGTTGCCGGATATAAAATTAATGCACAGAAATCTCTTGCATTCCTATACACTAACAACAAAAGATCAGAAAGAGAAATTAAGGAAACAATCCCATTCACCATTGCAACAAAAAGAATAAAATACCCAGGAATAAACCTACCTAAAGAGATAAAAGACCGGTACTCAGAAAAGTGTAAGACACTGATGAAGGAAATCAAAGATGACACAAACAGATGGAGAGATATACGATGTTCTTGGATGGGAAGAATCAATATTGTGAAAATGACTATACTACCCAAAGCAATCTGCAGATTCACATGCAATCCCTATCAAATTACCAATGGCATTTTTTATAGAACTAGAACTAAAAATCTTAAAATCTGTAAGGATACAAAAAAGACCCTGAATAGCCAAAGCAATCTTGAGGGAAAAAAACAGAGCTGACTTCATATACTACAAAGCTACAGTAATCAAGACAGTATGGTACTGGCACAAAAACAGAAATATAGATCAATGGAACAGGATAGAAAGCCCAGAGATAAACCCACGCACCTACGGTCA
>NC_041229.1:46175951-46176551 GCF_002837175.3 Physeter macrocephalus
ATCAAAAAATGGGCAGAAGACCTAAATAGACATTTCTCCAAAGAAGACATACAGATTGCCAAGAGGCACATGAAAAGCTGCTCAACATCACTAATTATTAGAGAAATGCAAATAAAAACTACAATGAGGCATCATCTCACACCGGTTAGAATGGCATCATCAGAAAATCTACAAACAACAAATGCTGAAGAGGGTGTGGAGAAAAAGGGAACCCTCTTGCACGGTTGGTGGGAATGTAAATTGATACAGCCACCATGGAGAACTGTATGGAGGTTCCTTAAAAAATTAAAAATAGAATTACCATATGACCCAGCAATCCCACTACTGGGCATATACCCAGAGAAAACCATAATTCAAAAAGACACATGCAGGCTTCCCTGATGGAGCAGTGGTTGAGAGTCCACCTGCCGAAGCAGGGGACGCGGGTTCATGCCCCGGTCCGGGAAGATCCCACATGCCACGGAGCAGCTAGGCCCGTGAGCAATGGCTGCTGAGCCTGCGCATCCGGAGCCTGTTCTCCGCAACGGGAGAGGCCACAGCAGTGAGAGGCCTGTGTACCACAAAAAAAAAAAAAAAAAAAAAAAAGACACATGCACCCCA
>NC_041229.1:46176852-46191461 GCF_002837175.3 Physeter macrocephalus
GTGGATGAATTGGGAGATTGGGATTGACAGGTATACACTGATGTGTATAAAATGGATAACTAATAAGAACCTGCTGTATAAATAAATAAATAAATAAATTCAAAAAACAAAAAAATTTAAAAATAGAACAGTGAAGTTGTAAAAAAATATATATGATGACAACTATTAAGGAAATAACCTACTGAAAGGCTAAAGAGAAACATATCAAATATACTAAATTGTTAAGGAATTTTTTTCTTTGCACATTTTGTTATTTGCCAAATTTTCTTTGAGCACTGATTACTTTTACAATGGTAAAAAACAACAACTACAACAACAAAAAACACCTTTGCTTTTGAAAAACAGTTAATGGCTTGTGTTATATGTGTTAAGTTGACTGATCCCAATTACTCCCGTCTCTCACTGGCACAGCTATCTGTCCCAGGGGAGTGGTGTACATATATCTCTTTGAAGAGTCAGCTCTGTAGATAAGCCTCCATTGACTTGTGGGCCTGCTGATTTGCTAGCAATGCCAGATAAGGAATTTTAAACACCGAAGGAAACTTCAGAGCCACTGGCTGGTTCTCATCAGGAGAGCCCAATCAGTACAGCTTTTGTTTCCTCTGGTCAGTGGCCCTGAGAGAAAGTGAGATTACACTGTAGTTTTTGCACTCTGTCCAGGGTGCCAGGCTTTGCCACTTACAGAGCTGAGGTGGGCTGCAGAGGAATGCCTGGCTGGAGAGACAGAGGAAAACGACACCCCCTGTGGTGAAGGACGAAGATAAGATCTCCAAACAAAGAAGCTCGTTCTCGTTAATAGTTTCCCAAGTCTGAGGAGCAAACAGAAACCTCTAGGGAAGAGGAAATCAAATGTGGCTAGGAATTCCCTGGCCTGACCCATGAGAAGGGTTAGGGGCCTTTGGAATTCTTACTCCTGTTCTCATTCTTTCACTGACTAGTAACTAATTGAGCACATAGGATAAGCTGGATGTGGCTCCTCATAGGTTTTACTTAGAGACCCAAACAAGAGATAAACTGGGAGACGGGCAATTAGGCCCGGTGTATAGGATGCTATGGCTGTGATATCAGGGGCATCTTCAAATACTGAGGAAGGCTTTTTGGAGGAAAGTTGGCTCTAAAGTAAAATCTTAGGAGTTAGCCTGATGAAGGTGAATGGGGATGAGGAAAAAGGATCTTGTGGGCTAGGGAAATGGCTAAGACTTGCAGGCAAGAGAGATAGAAAGCATTTGAAGAAGCTTAAGACATCTGGAATGGAAGATGGGAAGAGGGAAAGTGGTTTCTTCCTGTTCCCCTTAGACTGAGTTATGGAGAAAGGTGAGAGGAAAAAGAAAAATAGATTTGCGAAAGCCTTCCTCTTCTTCATTTCAAAACTTTGCCCTTTTTATTAGTCCCAGACTACGCTGCCATTAGCTCTCTTAACCCTTGTGCTGTTGTTTCAAGGTTGCAGAGGAAATGAAGGGACGGAGGCAGCCCAAGGTTGAAGTCTGAGATCCATACAGAGGCTGCTGCCATCGCACAGAAATGAGACTCAGCAGCCAGGACAAAGGTGATCCACGTTGCCCTTAAACACGACAACTGCAGTCATTTTCAGTTCCAAGAGGCCAGTGGTGGGGTGGAGATGTCATTCAGTCATTCTGCATATGTTGAGCGCACAGTGGGTATCCACTGATGCAATTCACAGACTTATTGGGGAGGTAATACATGCAAACATGAGTGATTTGTATATTTACTTGTTATGAGACAATAGTGGAGTGGGGAGTACAGCAAACTTTTATTGAGTCCTTATTATGTGTTAGGCACTATGTGAAGTACTAGGGAGTAAAAATAAAAAATAAAAAAAAAAACACAAAAACCTCTCCTAAAGTAGATCAGGGTCTACTAGCCTATGAATATACATAGTGGAAAGAGTAACAAGGTGGAAAATGAGCCTTGAAATGCACTTTAAAAGTACATGTTTCATTACCTTGTGAGCCTGTTGAGATAGATACATTGGCTCTCTGTCCTTTTGTACAACTCGTTTAAGGGCTGAGTTGAATATCTCACAGCTCCTTCACAGATGGGAAAACTCACAAAAATATGATAGGGTCAAAAGGACATGAAGTGGGACTTCCCTGGTGGTCCAGTGGTTAAGAATACGCATTCCAATGCAGGGGACATGGGTTCGATCCCTGGTCAGGAAACTAAGATCCCACATGCTGTGGGGCAGCTAAGCCGACGCACCACAACTAGTGAACCTGCGAGCTCTGGAGCCTGTGCGCCACAACTAGAGAGACTGCACACTGCAACAAATGCTCCCACATGCCACAACTAAGACCTGATGCAGCCAAATAAATAAACAAATATTTTTTTAAAAAAGGACTTGAAGTCAGAGAGCCCTCAGCTTGACCTTGAGGCTGCACTCATTCAACCTATGTCCTTGCCAGGTTACTTAAACTTTTGGAGCCTCAGTCTCCTCATCGAAAACAGGTAACAATGTCTGTGAGTGGCAGATAATGCTGGTGGTCTACCCAGTGACAGTGTCCCTTCTTTTTGCTATCAGAAGCTCTCCCAGTTTTGTTTGGGAGAGGAAAGTAGCTAAATTAGTTGATGGCTCGTGAGTGGTCTAAGGCAAAGGTTGGCAAACTTTTCTGTAAATGTGAGATAGCAAAATTTTAGACTTTTGCAGACCTTTGAGGCTTTGTCACAACTCTGCCATGGTAGCATGCAAACAACCATAGACAATACATAAATGAATGAATGTGGATATGTTGCAACAAAACTATTTACAAAAACATTTACAAAATTTATTTACAAATTCCCTGGTGGTCCAGTCTTTAGGACTCAGTGCTTTCATTGCAGGGGCCCTGGTCAAGGAGCTAAGATCCTGCAAGCCATGTGGTGTGGCCAAAAAAAACCAAAAAGAAAACCAAAAGAAAAACCAAAAGCAGGCAGTGGCCCAGATTTGGTTGTTATTTGCCTATCGCTAGTCTAAGGCCACCCTGAAAATCCTATTTCCCACTTTGTCCACTCCTTTTGAAACTAAAGGTATCCATCTGGTCTAGTTCTGGCCAATGATATCTAACTAGAAGTCTTATGAAGGGGGTTTGGGAAAAGTTTTTGCGTTCCTGATAAAATGGGAACTGATACGGCAGGCCCTACGTTTCCCTCTGAGTTCTACCTTGAATGTGGATATGCTACCTGGAGTTGATGCAGCCCTCTTGCAATAATGAGATGATAAGCATAAGGCTAAAGGCCAACTTCCTAAGGAGAGTGATGCAGAAAAAGAGACTATTCCTTGATGTCAATCACTTAGATGCTGAATCGATGCCAGAACCAGCTACTGGACTACTAAACCCCTAATTTGTTAAACCACTCAGGTTAGATTTTCTGCGTTTTGCAGCTAAATCTATCCTTAAGTAATTTCACAGGCTTATTGTGAATATGAGATTAATATGCAAATCATTTAATAGATGCTCAATAAATGATGCTTCTCTTCACATTTCATTTCACAGAAAATTGATACCATTCCTTTTGTGATCAGCAAACATTTGCAAACAAAATGCTAACATTTTGCACAAGCTCCTTTCAAGAATATGTCACCTAGAATGGAATATTTTTCAGCACCATCTTTAGTTTCACTCTAATTTTAAGTTTCCAAGGCCTCAGAAAGAGGAGGAAAGGGAAGGACTGAAAAGAATATCTAGTTTAACAGGAGCCTGAGTATGAAAATATCCCAGGGAATTGTCAAACAAACTGGAGCAACAAACTCTCCCTGGTAACAATTAATGAAAGTATCCTTTTTCATTCCCTTCCTCTGCTGCTTGCCAAGGTTCCTCATACCTGCCTGCCTCTGACTTCAGATGTGAAGATAAGAAGCACGTAGGGTGCTCTGCACAATGAGACCCTCAGTAGATGCTATTCTATTTTCCCTTCCTCTCTTTTCCCTGCCTTGCACTCTCACAGCCTGGGCTTATTAAAGAATCGGATCCAGTGTGCAAGGGAGCCCCAAGAAGAAGGCACTCTAAGCCTGAAGGAGGAGAAGACAGAATGATTAGTCCAGGGATTGGGAGCAACAAGGAACGAAGGTTTAGAAATGTTCAGAGTCAGGCAGTTCAGAAGCAAATTTCTGAGAAGCAGGTTTCTGGGAATCTCTCTCTCTCTCTCTTAAAATAGTGCCGTGAGTGTGTGTGTGTGTGTGTGTGTGTGTGTGTGAGCTTAAGGTACCCATGCAGAGACAGACAGTATCCAATAAATGTTTTTGAAAATATGGATGAATGGGTGGGTGGATAGATAGATGAATCATTAGAGAAAGGAACGGATAGTGTGAACATTGAGCAGCAGTGGTCTGGCTGTCTCTTGGTTTGGCAAGCTCTGTGAGAACTTTTCAAATTCCCTGTTGCAAATAAATTCTATTATAAGGTGAAAGCAGCCACAGACAATATGTAAAGGACCTCAGAAGGATGTTTCCCAGTAAAACCTTACATATAGAATCAGGTGGTGATTCAGATTTGACCCATGGATCATAGTTTACCCATCCTTGCTCTGGACTATGTCCACATCTGGGAATGCCTCCTAGACCTGCAGCAGCCATTCTGCTACCTGCTTGAGGATGGAGATGGACAGGCGCAGATAAAGAACCTTGGTTATTTGGCAAAACCTCTATCCTGATGCACCTGAAACCCATCCTCACTCTGTGCTTCTTATCCTGTGAGGCAGGTGGTTTTTGTTTTTATTATGTTCATTTGAGGGGACTTTTCTCTTACTTGTAGCCAAGAACATCCTAGCTGCCTTATTTCCCTAAGAGGAAAACTCCCCCTTGTCTATTTCCCTCACTAGGTTGTAGTGAAATAGTAAGTGTACTCAAGGCTGGTAGTGGTAGGAGAAAGAAGGAAAAAAGGAAGAAGAAGAAGGAGAAGGAGAAGGAGAAGAAGAAGGAGGAGGGGGGGAGGAGGGGAGGGGAGGAGGGGGAGGGGAGGGGAGGAGGAGGAGGAGGAGAAGAAGAAAGAAGAAGCAGAAGAGGAAGAAGAAGAGGAAGAAGAAGAGGAAGAAGAAGAGGAAGAGGAAGAGGAAGAGGAAGAAGAAGAAGAAGAAGAAGAAGAAGAAGAAGAAGAAGAAGAAGAAGAAACGTCTCCTTACTGAAGACTTCCCAGAGCAAGAATTCACTTCAATTTAAAAATCCTTTAGGAGTTACTATACTGCTAAATACCCTGAACCATCACTGATCTGTTAGACCCTTGTTCAGAGAGATGTAAAGATGATTGGAATATAGCTCCTGCTCTTGTTTAGTGGGCTGACTTCACTGAACCACTCATTTTTACCATCCTTCATTTGTCTCTTATTGTTTCATATGTGTAAATTTTATTTCTATCAATTTAGAGAGAAGTTCTTTTATGGCAGGAAACTTTTTATAAACCTCACAGAATTGGGCACTTAACAGGTATACAGTATATGCATTATTAACTCAATTTTTAAAGGGTATTTTCATGAACATATTACAGAGTAAGAACAATTTGGGGTTATTTTAAATGGCTCTAGTCTGATTTAAACTACCTATTGCAAAAAAAAAATTGTAATGAGTCTATCTGGGAAATTTTTTTTTTAATTGAAGTATAGTTGATTTACAATGTTGTGTTAGTTTCTGGTATACAGCAAAGTGATTCAGTTACACATATATACATATATATTCTTTATCAGGTTCTTTTCCATTATAGTTTGTTACAAGATATTTAATATAGTTCCCTGTGCTATCCAATAGGACCTTATTGTTTATCTATTTTACATATAGTAGTTTGTATCTGCTAATCCCAAACTCCTAGTTTATCCCTCCTCCCCTTTCTCCTTCAGTAACCACAAGTTTGTTTTCTATGTCTGTGAGTCTGTTTCTGTTTTGTAAATAAGTTCCTTTGTATCATTTTTTAGATTCCAAATAAAAGTGATAGCATATGACATTTGTCTTTTTCTGACTTACTTTACTAAGTATGATAATGTCTAGGTCCAACCATGTTGCTACAAATGGCATTATTTTATATTCTTACAGCTGAGTGATGGGAATGTTTTTTAAAGTCAGTTAATTTTGAACTATTTATTCATTCTTTCTCGAAGGGGAATATTTCCCCTACAGCGAAACTTGTATGGTATGAACTTGTACCATGGGAGCCCACTTGTCCAGCATGTGGTTGTTACAATTAACATATCCCAATATGCACAGGTTTACCATTATTTTTCTGAAATTCACAAGACATTTATTGTTATGTACGAATATCGGAGGTTGGCCTGTAACTTTGGGGCAGTTTTCAAATACAGTTGGGTAAAATACATAAGAATAGTAAGTAAGGAGATGAAACTAGGTTATTATGGGAAGCAAAGAAAAAAGAGAAAAGATCAGTCTAGTTTAGACTTGCCTTAATTACAGCCTATATGCACTGAAATGTGGTAATTTGATCCTAGTTGATTAATGGGATAATCCCTTTTTTGTACTAGTAAATAGCCCCAAATTGCCTTTTGTATGAATTATGTTACAAGAAATGTGTAATTCTATAAGAGAAATTGGTTAAACAAAAGAGGTAGAATTTTAAAGGTGGTGTTAAAAAAAACAAAACACCATGGGTTTGTTTTTTTTTTTTTTTCTGAGATTCCTACAAACTCTAAGCACTTTTTTAAAAATTACAGATTTATTTTCTTGGCTGTGCAAATAATATGTGCACACTGTAGAAAGTACAAAGAAGAAACTAAAAATTATGCATAAGCTCATAAGCAAAGATAACCAGTTCTTTCTCTCTCTCTCTCTAGATGTGTATTTTTTACAAGCCATCCAGGCAATTCTGATGCTCACTAAAGTTTGAGAACCACTGTACTATGGGATCAACAATCTGCAGAACATCCTTTGGGAAACAATTTGCAAAATTGCCTTTCTGGTGAGTTTCTATATTTCCTGAGAGGAAGATGCAAATTGCTGGCTGCCTCTGTTCACTCAAGGGTAAAACAGGGATATTAGCTGCCTCCCAGGTTAAGATTAAATATAATAATTAGTAAAAGTGTTTTGTAAACTATTAAGTGGTGAAGTGTTACATAGATATTATTCTTATGGTGACCTTGAGTTTAAGCTGAAAGATTTATATTACTTAGCTCTGGGGAAACCCAAATGGAATGTGGACACAGATGGTTCTTAACTTTCACATATTCAACTTTTCTTTTTAGTAAATTTATTTATTTTATTTATTTATTTTTGGCTGCGTTGGGTCTTTGTTGCTGCGTGTGGGCTTTCACTAGTTGCAGTGAGCGGGGGCTACTCTTTGTTGTGGTGCCTGGGCTTCTCATTATGGTGGCTTCTCTTATTGCAGACCACGGGCTCTAGGCATGTGGGCTTCAGTAGTTGTGGCACACAGGCTCAGTAGTTGTGGCTCGCGGGCTCTAGAGCACAGGTTCAGCATGTGGGCTTCAGTAGTTGTGGCACACAGGCTCAGTAGTTGTGGCTCGCGGGCTCTAAAGCACAGGTTCAGTAGTTGTGGCGCACGGCTTAGTTGCTCCGCGGCATGTGGGATCTTCCTGAACCAGGGATCGAACCCGTGTTCCTTGCATTGGCAGGCAGATTCTTAACCACTGCACCACAAGGAAAGTCCCACATATTCAACTTTTATACAACCCAATTTTCACACGTGACACATGCCACCCCTAAAATGCCTTTCCCACACCAAATCTGGAATTTCCTACACTTGCAGTTTAATGAGCAATTTGACGTATCCCATGGCTGCACCACCTGCCAACCCAAAGCTCTGTTTTGGCAAGCTCACATCTTTTTATATTTTGCAGTTTTTGTGCCTATTTTATTGCATCTAGCCATTATCATTTACAAAGAAAACAAGAGAGAAACAGTAAGAGACACAGTCCTCAGCCATGTTTAGTTTCTATTACATTTCTTTGGCAGTCTTAGGTTGTGATTGTACATATTTTTGTTTTATGCATGTGATAGCCTCTCAAATGTTCCTAGCTTCCCAAGTTCATATTTTTTCAAGTCCTCCTCTGCTCACTGAATTAGCTTTGCTTCCTCTGGTCAGTTTGTTCTCTTTGCTCCTTCTTTGTCTTGATGCTGGTGATCCTCAGATACCTGGTCATTCCTAGTTGTCTGTTCATATTTCTATGACTTTTAGGTGCCTGGTATGGGCTGCCTCTGCAGCTACTGATGTTCATTTTCCCCAACAGACCTCTCCCCTAAGAGGGAGAGTGGCTGTGATCTTCGTATAATTGGGCAGGGCTTTGACCAAGAGATTCCGCTTTACGGACTTAGCTGTCAGGCAGACAGACAGGCTAAAACCTCTTACCCTCTCCACTCCCACCTCCCCCCTCATTGCCAGACGAGAAGGGCTTTACTTTGGCATTGGAGGATGTCAATGAATTTTTCTCCTAAGCAAAGATGACTTAAGCTTTTTAAAAAATTCCTTCTGAGTCCATTTTGGAATTTTCAATTACCTCTCTCAGCCTTCTCTCCCCACACATCCTATCCCTCCCCAGATAGAAGGTTAACATTATTTGCAGGAATATTCTACTGGGACTTTAACTCAGGGTCTAAGGCGGCTGCTGTTGCTGGCTACTCAGTGGTGGCGGGGATGGGTGGTGGTGGGGTCTGGGACATGACTTTGCTGCTTTGGATGCAGGTCTGTAATTAGTTATCTGGATAATTAAGTATGCAAATTATCTTGTAATTAATTATTCAGATAATTATCGCAGGGCCCCTACTGCTCTTGACTTATAGTCACCTTTACTCTGAGCTGGGAGTTTCTTTCAATCTTATCTTTCTTTCTGAGCCAATCTATTTTTTACAGATTTCTCTACCATAGTAGTTCTCCAAGTATAGTACCTGAACCATGAATATCAGCACAACCTGAGAACTTGTCAGAAATGGGAATTGTTTATCTATAATATTGCTGATGAGAATTTGGTTGTTTCTAGATTTTTGACTGTTATAAATAAAGCTGCTGTGAAATTCTTGTACAGGTGTTTCTGTGGACATATCTTTTCTTTTCTATTGGACAAATACCTAGAAGTAGAATTGTAAGACAAATCCAATCTGATGTAATCCCAAAATTCTTCCTAACTATGATCTACTAACAGTACAGTGTTATGGATTTATTTTTTTATGGTTGCCAGATAAAATAGAGTAAGTCCAAAATATTACATTGGGGACATATTTATACTAAAAAATTATTCACTGTTTATGTGAAATATAAATTTAACTGGGTGTTCTGTTTTTTTTGTTTTTTTTGCTAAATGTGCCAACCCTAATTCCTTTTTATTATCATTTATGTTATTTTAAGGGCTTCCAAGGGTGGGAGAAACAAGATTAACTTGTATAATTATTCCACCATCTTAATCCAAGACAAAAATTTGGCAGAAACTAAATAGCCTCATAATCCACTTACCAGTTACCTCATTCCTCTGCAAAATAAACTTCCCAAGCCAGTGAAAAATTACCATCAGACAGTCTTGCTTCCTAACCCTAAACCAATATCTTATGTCTACAAAATATCATTTCAAATAGGCTCAGAGCAGAATTTGAGATAAGCAATTACTTTAAAAAAGAAATTTTATTTTCTGTATTTAATGTTTAATTTGTGTTTTGACTATTTTAAATAATCATACATATATACATATATATGTTTATATATATATATATATATATATAGTCTAGCACTCAGATTTCTATTTTTAAACCAAGATTAAAACACTTATAATATATACTAGGAACTCTATAATTTTTTTTCGTTCTTAGGGATAAAATTCCTCACATAGCATGTAAGTCTATTGCTTGATTTTTATATATTAAACTTTTCATATAAGTTTTCAGAAACTCGTTAAACATAAAAATGGAACTGATTCCAAAAAGACATAATGGGCAGAAAAAAGTTTAGGTGTAACCATGAGACCCTTCGGCTAGAAAAATAAATATCTAGGTGTCCTATTAGCTTTCCAGCAAGCTTAACCAATTTTGTTACCCAACGATAAGTTTTTACTAAAGAGTCCTAGCGTAGTTAGTTCTCTCTTAGCAGTTATGGATGTCATGAGATTATTATACATTCTGCATATGAATATTTTGGACTTGCATTTCTTTGTCCTATAATTTTTTTAATGTGGCTCCTTTTATCCCACTGTTTTGGTACAATCTCTTGTGGTGAGTTGGTGGCAGGACACCACCCTGGCTTTGAGGCTTCTGGCAGAACATCATTCTTGTAGGGCTGTGGTTGCTACTAAGTTATTGCTGAGCAATCCTGTCCGAGGCCTATCCCCAGTTTGGGTTTTGCCTATGCATTGAACACTGTTAGTGGTTTTAGTCCCTCCATTGTTCCTATTTGAATCAAATGAAAACTCCTGTGAAACAGGATTTCCGGAGGTAGGAAAAGACCCAGGTCCAATAATGCCCGGGTTGCTCTGCACAGATTGGATTTACTTCTGTTTAATTCAGCCATTCTCTAGAGAGGCAAGAAAAATTCTACTTCTAAATTTTTTTTTCATATCTGGTAGAAACGCTAATGATAATAATAATAATAATAATCAACATTTACCATATATCAGCTTAAGTACTAGTCTACGAACTTCATATGTGTTACTTGATTGATAAGAGTCATAATCATAAACAGTATAATTTAGCAAACCTTGTCTATAAGGTGGGTGCTTTACCTACATTATTCAATCTTCACAACTTTTTGAGAGAGAGGTACTCAGAAACAAGGAAGTTGAGGCACTAACAAGTTAAGAAGCACGTCCAAGATTAGACAGGTGGTAAATCATAGAATTGGGATTTAAACCCAGACCCTCAAGCCTTCTTCATGTAATGCAGTTGAATCAATTTTTATTCTTTTTTTAAAAATAAATTTATTTATATATTTATTTTTGGCTGCGTTGGGTCTTTGTCGCTGCACACAGGCTTTCTCTAGTTGTGGTGAGCGGGGGCTACTCTTCATTGCATTGTTCAGGCTTCTCATTGTGGTGGCTTTTCTTGTTGCAGAGCACGGGCTCTAGGTGTGTGGGCTTCAGTAGTTGTGGCTCGCGGGCTCTAGAGCGCAGGCTCAGTAGTTGTGGTGCACGGGCTTAGTTGCTCCACGGCATGTGGGATCTTCACGGACCAGGGCTCGAACTTGCATTGGCAGGCGGATTCTTAACCACTGTGCCACCAGGCAAGTCCCCAATTTTTATTCTTAAGAGTATGGTCACTTATCTTATTTAACTTTGACCAGAACTCCTGTGGAAAGAAAAGATAATACTATTATCTCCATGATGTTAAAGGAAAATGAGATATAAGAAGTTAAATAGCCTGCCCCACTTCCCATATTAATGGTAGAGTTAGCCTAGAGTGCCCACTTTCTGGCCGTTTAAGGCAATGCCTTTTCTACTATCCACCTACCCTATGACTGGGTGAGGTTACGTTAAGAAAATATATGTTTAAGTCCATCCACTCAAAGCAAACCTTAGAGGGTCATCATCCTTGAATTCTTAGTTCCCATATAGTCATTGTTTATACCTAGTCTAAACCTGTTAAATATCTAAGAATCCAGAGAGCCTTAGTTTGTGCCAACAAACATTGATTTTTCAAAGGTAGGGTCCTCTACAGTTTTACTCTCCAAACCACACTTCCCAATAAAAATGATCTTCCACAAGTTCCAAAGTAAGCGCCAGACCTGGATCCCAGGCCATGAGTTCTATGGGAGGGCGTCATCTACAACCCACCGGAAATTTGGCAGGTTGTTTAGACAACCTGTCTCCATCAAGCTGCCTTTGATGGCAAAGTGAGATGAGCTTCTTTGCACCAGCTGACCTTCTCTACTCATCTCTGCAGGGCTCTCCTCTTCCTTTACCCTAATCCTCCAGGTCAGATCTCCCTGCACAAATGCTCCTACTTACCAAGAAGATACGTTGGCTCAAATGATCCGATAAATATGCTGGTCATTTTTCTGGGCAAATCAATGCTGTGTCACTTCAGGTCTCTACAAAATGCCCTCCAACTGCTTGACAGCCCTATTCACTTACAGAGTTCTTAAAACCTAGATGCAGGTTGAGCCCAGATTCTAATTTCAAATCTCCGTTGGCTCTCACTTGGGGTATGTCCTGTCTTCCATCTCCAGCTGGCCCACTATCACGCCCTTTGCTCTGGAACGAAGACTTCCCCACATTCATCTCCACATTCCTCATACTTAGAAGAGTGGAATTTATAGCTTGCTAACTGAGCCTTGCCTCAAAGAGCAAGCAAAGGGGAACTGGGTTCAGGGTTTGCCTGCTAGGCAGGAAGTAGCCGAAGCTCCAGTTTTTGAACTTTTCGCCCATTTTTTCCTACTTTCCCTTTTGAAAGATTAGCCTTCTAGAGGTCTCCGCTGAACTTTTTAAGCACCCAGCACTTGATCACTGCCTGGTTAAGGTTCAGCAAAAAAAAGAAAAAAAAAAAGCCTAAGGAAAGTTTTTCAATCAGATTCTTTCCCTGCTTCAAGCTACTCCCCAGCAGTCCAGTGGGAAGTTGTGTTTTTTCATTTAATTTAATTTATTTTTTTATACAGCAGGTTCTTATTAGTCATCAATTTTTTTTTTTTGGGGGGGGTATGCGGGCCTCCCTCTGCTGCGGCCTCTCCCGTTGCGGAGCACAGGCTCCGTACGCGCAGACTCAGCGGCCATGGCTCACGGGCCCAGCCGGTCCACGGCATGTGGGATCTTCCTGGACCGGGGCGCGAACCCGGTTCCCCTGCACCGGCAGGCGGACGCGCAACCACTGCGCCACCAGGGAAGCCCTAGTCATCAATTTTATACACATCAGTGTATACATGTCAATCCCAATCTCCCAATTCATCCCACCACCGCGCCCCCCACCCCGCCACTTTCCCCCCTTGGTGTCCATACGTTTGTTATATTGGAGTACAGTTGATTAACCGTGTGTTAGTTTCAGGTGTACAGCAAAGTGATTCAGTTATCCATATACATGTATCTATTCTTTTTCAAATTCTTTTCCCAGTGGGAAGTATTTTTGAAAGATGCATTAACTCTTTTAGGCCACTAGGGTGTCATTAGATAAATCACTGCCTATAAAATGACCTGCAAAATTATGTAAACTTCCAGTCCATTGCATTAAATTGTAGTGTGGATGCCCCTGAGCGTTCTCATGATTTTTAAGAGTTCCTGAAAGTGACATATACAAAGAGAGGACCTCATCAAGTCAGTGTCCCCTCAGTCATTTCTTGTTTTACAGAAAGCAGACACCTGGACTCATTTTCTCATTCGTTCAACAAACATTCTTTGTGTCCCTGCTCAGAGCCAAGTATGAGTTAGGTGTGGAGGGTACACCAGGTAAACACAAAATAACAAAAATCCTTGCCTTCAAAGAGTCCCAGAGCCTGAGGAGGGACTCAAGCCTCAAGTTGCATTTCTATTTCTGGTGGCTTGACCCGTCCTGAGAACTCCTGGAGGCTGTGAAAGTATTGCCCCTCTCTTCTCATTTAATCTCTCACCCCTACCACAGTGAGGTGGAAATAGAGACAGATCAGGTGCAAATTCCCCTTCCCTCCTAGAGTTCGTCATATCTTAACCTCTAATCATCTCAGCTACCTTGTTCATAAAATAGTTGGTAATATTTAGTGTCTCCTTTGCAGGGTTGTTGAAATTATTAAGAATAATATAAGTAAAGTACCTGGCAGGCAGCGATTGTTTGATAAACAGTGGTAGCTATTTTAATAAGAAATGGAAGGTGATACAGTAGTTGCCCAATAAGTAACTGTAGCTATCACTATGGTAGTTCTTTGTCTTTAAGCCAAAACTCAAAGAGCTGATATATCAAGGTGAGGGTTAATGGACGTGGAGGATTATTTTCCCTGGCACCTGTCTCATCCTGTATCATGCAAACCTTGTTTGTGCAAACCTTTCTGTTCTGTCCTAAGGAGCTCAGGGTGTGTCTACTCCTCATGCTGGCCAAGTTCTACCTGCTGAAGCTTCCTGTGTAGCCAGGGGTCAAGCAGTTGGCAAAGGCAGGCCAGCCAGCTGCTGTGAAGTGATACTTCTGAAGGAAATCCTGGATCGGTCCTGCAAGGGAGTTGCAAACTGCCCGGGTTAATCCAGGCTGTTCAACAGTGCCTCAGCTGCTTGTCCACTCTCTGCCGGACAGCTGGGCAAGAACTCCAGAACGGCCACTCCCCACCACCCAGGATGGCCAGAGTGAACAGTGGGGATTCCTGATCAGTACATGCTCTCTTTCCCAGAAAAGGGATTAAGCGTGCCCTGACAAAGTTTACTTTTCCATCCGTCTTTCTTGGGGAGTGAAGTGGGAGAGAAAAGGGACCTGAGAAGTCCATTCCCCCAATCCCCTAAAAATCCCTGCAAGGTGCTCCATTCTGCCATCAAACACTGGATCTGAGCAAGCAATCTACTGACCTCAAATGTGTCTGTGTTCTTGATAAAATGAGAAAAATAATGCCAACCTTAGCAGGTTGTTATAAGTACTAAATGAGAGATCACACGTGAAAGCAACTTACCCAACTGCCTGGCACATGGTAAGTACATAATACATCCTAGTTTTTCCTTTTCTTAATAATTTTGTAGGGCTTCCCCGGTGGCGCAGTGGTTGAGAGTCCGCCTGCCGATGCAGGGGACGCGGGTTCGTGCCC
>NC_041229.1:46191579-46246722 GCF_002837175.3 Physeter macrocephalus
CCACAACAGTGAGAGGCCCGCGTACCGCAAAAAAAAAAAATAATAATAATAATAATAATTTTGTAAAGAGGTATTGCATAGTGTGAGGAAAAAAAACCATAAGTTTCTATCAGAAGCCTCTCATTGTAGGTGATCAAAACCTGACTCAAACTAGATTAGGAAAAAAAAAAAAGGAATCCATTGGCTCATGGAACTAATAGGTATGGCTAGGTTAGAGGCTCAAATGAAGTTTTCAGGGTTCTGTTTGTCTTTCTCCATACTTAGCTGGCTCTGCTTCTTTGTGCTGTTGGTCTCATACTCTCATAGGATCTCTCCATGTGGAAAGCAAGACAGCCATGGGAATCAGGATACAAAAGGACAAGGCACACACTCTCTCCCGGTGGGTGTCCATGTATTAAATCTCATGACAGGACTTTGGCCGTTTGGGGGTCACATGCCCATGTCTTAGACCAGGAGTCAACAAACTATGGCCCATGAGCCAAATCCAGCCTGTCTCCTGCTTTTGGACAGTAGGCAAGCTAAGAATAGTTTTGTCATTTTAAAAAAATGTTTATTTAATTAATTAATTTATTTTTATTTTTGGCTGCACCGGGTTTTCATTGCGGAATGCAAGATCTTCTTTGGGGCATGCAGGCTTCTCTCTAGTTGTGGCCTGCGGGTTTTCTCTCTCTAGTTGAGACGCATGGGCTCCAGAGCATGTGGGCTCTGTAGCTGTGGTGTGGTGCGAGGGCTTAGTTGCCCCGTGGCATGTGGGATCTTATTTCCCCGACCAGGGATCGAACTCACGCCTCCTGCGTTGGAAGGTGGATTCTTTACCACTGGACCACCAGCGAAGTCCCAGTTTTGTCATTTTTAAATGGTTGGAAAAAAAGGAGGATAGTATTTTTACACCTGAAAATTATATGAAATTCAATTTTCAGTCTCCATAAATTTCAGTTTTATTGGACACACCACACCCATTCATTTATGAATTGTGTTTTCTGCTATCACAGTAGAATTGAGTAGTGGTGACAGAGACCTTATATCTCACAAAGCCTAAAATATTTCTATCTGTTCTTTATAGAAAAATTTTGCTGACCCTGCCTTAGACCAATCATGGTAAACATGAACATAAGACACTCTGATTGACCAGATCTGAGTCATGTGTCTGCCCCAGTAGCTTGGAGACAGGTAGGGTATGGGTCTGCTCTAGCAAAACAATGGTGGGTAGGATGGTTTGCCCGGGAAGGAAGGGTACTCGCAAAAAGAAACAACAGGTATCCATAACAGTGTCAGATTAATATAAGTTTGGAAATCTTTTACTTAACTTCTTAGGACTTTAGTTTTTTTTTATCTAGAGTGAAGTAGATAAGCTTTGCCCTTTGGGAGTGTGGGAGTGTAGTAATGATGTTGGCTAATATTCATTGAGCATTTACTCTGGGCTAATACTAAATACTTTATGTACATTGTCTCATGGAGGAAACCAAAGCTTAGAGAGGTTACATAGATTGCCCAGAGTTACGTGGTGAAGCAGGGCCAGGGCTTTGATGAGAAGCCATGTCTGGCCACCTGGAGGGCCCAGGCACATAACTACTATACCGCACTGCCTCCTATTCAAGAGGATGAAGGGAGATGAGATATCATATAGGCTGAACAGAGAGCCTGATATACTGTGGGCACTCAGTTGAGATTAATTTCTTTTCTCCCTCTTTCCTGACTTTTCCCATTCACATTACGGAGATATAAATGAGCAAGGAATCCGTATGTACCATTCAAGCGTCCTGTTGCCTCTATCTTTTAAGTTAAAAAAAAACCCCAAAATCAAACCCCTCCCCCACAAAAAAAACTCCCTTTAATCAGTCTTGCTGTCAAAAAGGCTGAGTAAAAATAGTAAAAGTTCAGAGAAGGGCAGTGAAAATAATTTGCGGCATGCATGGCAGAAGAGCATGGCATAAGAAGAGGAATTCCAAACCCTGGGATCATTTCATTTGAAAAGGAAAGCTCCCAGAGGCACAATGTTTACAGTATAATAAGCTGACGACAGGTATAGGAAAGACTAATCAGGACCTGTTATTTACTTTTCCCCCCAAATACAAGAACCAGACTGTTTCACGCATTGTATAATAGCCGTGTCACCTTCCACTTTGGAACACTATCAAAGTGAGCTTTACCCTCCCTTCCTACAGACTGTGGAGCCAAACCACATCTCCAGTCCCAATCAGTACACAAGACACTGCACTCTACACGTACTATTCAGAATCTGGAGGTTTCTAGCTGGAAGGTGTGTTGGGGCCATGGTATAGAGAAAGCTGAAGCCCAGTTAGGTGAAATAGTTTGTCCACACTTGCACAGTGAGCTCATGGCACATCTAGATGTAACTTGGCCTTGAGGTCAGAGAAACTGGATTGAGATCCTGGCTAGACCTAAATGACCTTTCTGAGACTCAGTATCCCCATTTTTAACATAGTTGAAGAATCAAATAATACAAGTGGCCTAATTCTCGGTTCAGTGTATTGGGTATTGTGGCTTAATTCTCAGGTCAGTGCTTTTTTCCCTAAGTCAGTCTGCTCCTTGGATCGCCCAACATAGGAAAAAAGTGCAATGCTGGATTGTTGGAAAAAAAAATTGGAAGATGCCGCACCACCCCCTCTTTACTTCCCCTTACCAACAATAAAGTACAAACTTCAAAAGAAACAAACTTGAAAATGGTGAATGCTGGACTCAGAGACCTTTCCTGGAGTGGAACCCTGTGGTCAGATATTGGCCAGGGCAATCCTTGAGCAACTTGGTTGCCATCCAAGTCTGTTTTCAGTGGGGAATAAAGTTCATGTTTTGGAGGCAGTATCCTTGACTTTTTTATCCTGTTATTCAAATATTTCCTAATAATCTTCAGCATTTACACACTCAAGAGACCTTGAAGGAAAAGGATGCAGGACTCCAATCTTTTTTCCTTCCTTTTGCTAATGAATAGCTGTTTTCTTTCTGAATTCACTGGCCCTATCACCCTTTTTTTTTTTTTTTTTTTTTTCATTCAAGTAACCTTACAAGACAGAGGTCAAATAGCAAATGGAAAACTGTAAGTTACCATTTTCTGGTTTGGGCTTAATGCTATGCATGCCTTTTCAACGTGAAAAATCTAAGTAGAGAGGAACTGATGTTTTAGCAAATATATACATAATGCATAAATTAGTTGGAATAAGTGTGGGTGTTTCTGGTGCCACCTGTTGGTCACACTGTGAGACTGAACGATACACAGTATTGTTGGTCATGAAAACGAATATAAAATGGAATTTATGCTGTAGCTGTCACAGTTATGTATTTCAGCAGGCTGGCCGAATGTTGAAATAGGGTGACTGTTGCTTGAACATTATCTTTACTCACAGCTACTTGGAAGTACAGGGCTGTTTTGCTGTTGGTTTATTCACCAATTAAATGTGTAGAGAGGAATATATAATGAAGCATAATCTCTGGGAACTCTGAGATTAATGAACCAATACTCAGATTCAAATGATTTTTGTATCTTGTGGTTCAGAACTGGTGTTGGTGCCCTGCCCAGATCCCTTTTACCAGCCAGCGCACCCAGGCAGTTTCCCTGAGCTACTGGGAGACTTGGCTAATACAATTCACAGCTACTCCCTTCTCTGGAGAAGTGCCCTTGGCTAAGAGGAAGCCACTTTGAGCAAATGGGAGCCACCTTGACCAGGAAGCTATGTACACAGGCACACAGACATGTGACCTCCACGGCCAGTGGCCAAAAAATGACTATCATGGGGGTGCAAAGGGCCAGCCCTCCTAACTTTAAGGCGAGATGAACCCTCGGGTGAAACTTGTGTTCCAGAGCTCCCCATGGGATCAAGCCAAAGCTAGACTCCAGCTGAAGCCAAATTCTTATTTAGCTCTTTTCTCCTGTCATAACTGTTTCTCTCCTTCTCCTTGAAAACACGCAATAAATCACTTGAAACCAACCCATCTCAGGATCTGCTTCTAAGGAACCTGACCTAAAGCAAGAACTATCCCGTGGAAAAATGTATGTGTGTAATGATAAAATTCATGAGAGCAAAATAGGCCTTTGGGTCTGTGAATGTGTTTTTCCCAACATGTTTGGGAAGAAACACCGAACAAAGCAGCCCTTCTCCATAGGCGGCAAAGCCCAGACAGAAGGACAGCAGCAGTGATACTGCACTATGGGACAAAAGACGTGGGTGATGATATAAAATACATACTTGCAATGGCACTATGCCTGAGTTTTCTCAGAAATGCGTTTAGTTTCAAAATAGTACGTCCATGCTGGCATTATACCTAGTGCTCCCAGGGGCAATGAAAAATAACCCGGAATTGGAGGACTTGAGGCTTTACACATTTCTGTATCTGCTGGAGGAACCAGGCCTTTTTGGCTTGTGCCAAAGGGGGGACTTTGGGGAAAGGAGAAAACTCTGCCAGAGGACAATTTTGGAAATCTCAGAAGAATTGTTCGTTGATTTAATTGGGTTTTGGTTGTAGAAGTTCCAGCTGGTTCTCCAGAAGTGGCAATGCCAAGTAAGAAGTAGGGAGCTTTGGGCTAGTCAGGCCTGGGTTTGAATTCTCCTCAACTTATTAACTCAGTTTCCTCATCTACAAAATGGGGATCATAATATTTATCCCCCCAAATTGTGGAGAGGTTAGATATAGTGTCAATTCAGCACCTGGTATATAATGGTCAGTGAATAAAGGTAAGTACTTTTTTGTACTCAAGCTGTAGCATCTACTGAGCAGTGTAATCTCTGTCACTAGTAAACGCAATAATTTTAGTTTATTTATTCAACGTGTTTCCAACCCAGTGGGAAAAAAGATGCTGTTTATTTAGGGCCTTATTAGGGACTCCCTAAAAAGCTATTTTAATTTTTAAAAATTAACCCTCAGGTGACTGAGATCATCACTTGGAGAAAGCCAAGGGAAGCGTCTCACATAACGAAAGGCCATCCTGTATGGTTGAGAAGATTGTATACAGTGTACAAAGGCATCCCACTGTGGGCAAGTGGGGCTACAATCTAGCTTTCCTTCTCTCACCAAGCCATGAACCCCTTGGGCAGTGTCCACCTAGAGGGGATAATTTACTAAATCTCACAGAAAACGGGCTGGAAGCAGCCCTGACATTGTTCATTCCCTTCGTCAGGGTTGAGGTCCCTCTTGTGAGTGGAAGAGACCATGAGCACCTCCTGAAGACAGTACCGAAGCATCATACTCTCTAGACTCAACCTCTTCCCACCTACATGCCCTGCGCTCAAAGATAAAGCCTAACAGTGACATTTGGGCCACAGTGATTAGCTGGCAGGGGTTACCTCAAAATAGGGTGCCTAGTTCAGACGTCTCTCTATCAGTAATACTCAAGGTAAGGTCTGAAAAATTACTAAAACCATCACTTGGGGTTCTTGACAGAAGATATTATTTCCTGAGCCATACACCTGACCTTCTAGATTCTAGACTCGCTAGAGGTTAAATTAGGGAACAGCTGTTGAAATAATATTAATAATTTCTTCACAGGCTTACTGACCATAAAGAAGACTTTCTTGGTCAAGGATTCCCTTCATTCACAAAGTCTACATAGGAGTCATGATAAAGAGTTGAATGTTCCTTGGAGAGGCTCTTCCTCTTGGAAGAAGCCCAGAGATACTGACAGCCATAGACTTCCTTTCCCTTGATAACCCTCTTCCACTCCACATCCCATTCCCCCAGCATGTACACAAAATTATCTCTCATGAGAACCCTCTTTCTCTCTCCCTTTCTCATTTATGGTCTATGATGTGTAGAAAAACACATCTTCCAGCAGGCAGAGGCAGCTAGGTGATGGTTATCTGTCCTTAAAATTCGTGTTTATCCTTTAGAATCACATTTAGCATTTTATAATGCTCTTCCTAGAGCCCTGGGTTACCCAAGCCCTTCCAAGCAACTTAAGTCTGCCCTTGGTGGAAATGCTGACAGTCAGGCAATGTTCACATGATGGGTTATAAAGTTAATGATGTCTTCAATATAACATAGGCCTTAGATAATAGCAGTTAATATTTAAACACCTTAACATAAGGTTTGCCAATCAAAGAACCAAATTGAACTGTCCTATAACCAACAACTATACCACGGGGTATACATCTAGAGTTGTGTCAATTCACTTTACCCAGTTCCTAGGTAATTACTTCCAAGTGGGCATCAATGTCACTGAAGAACAAATCCATGAAAAGATATAATCTAAGAAAGATTCAACATCTGTGCTAGGAGCCAGGGATAAAGATAAAGTAAACATGGTCTCAATATTCAAGAAATTCATAATCTAGGGAGTTCCCTGGTGGTCCAGTGGTTACGACTTGGTGCTTTCACTGCTGTGGCCCTGGGTTCAATCCCTCTTCAGGGAACTAAGACCCCACAGCCGCATGGTGCAGCCAAAAGTAATTAATAATAATAATAATAGAAATTCACAATCTAGTAGAATAATGACTATGGAAGCACCCTGTGACAAAAAGACTATACCAATTAAGGGATTATCATTATTAAGAAGAGAGTCTTGTGCTATAATTTAGATGCTGAGAGGAAAATTAATATTTACTAACCACCATTAAATTTTCACAACAACCCTACTGCTTTGATTGCTGGATCAGTTATAGTGCCTTCATGTGCAAGAAATAAGAAAGAAACCCAGCTAAAAGTGGCTTCCACAAGAAGAAAAATTTATTATCTCACTTAACCATAAGTTCAGCCATAAGGACTACTGGAGTTGATTAATTCAGTAGCTCAATCATATCTGTAAGAACCCAGGTTCTTTTCATCTTTCTGCTCTGTCATTGTATTAGGGCTCTTCAGAAAAATCGAACCAACAGAATATATATACATATATCAAATTAGGTATGGAACCTGACTAGTCCCAAGATCTGCAGGGTGAGTTGGCAAGCTAGAGACACAGGAGAGCTGTTGGTGTAGTTACAATCTGAAGTCTAGCAGGCTTAAGACCCAGGAAGAGCCAATAGTTCAGTTCTAGTCTGAAAGGAGGAAGAAAACTGATCTCCCAGATCAAAGGCAGTAAGGCAGGAGGAATTTTCTCATTTCAGGGGAGGGTCAGCCTTCTTATTCTATTTAGACCTACAACTGATTGGATGAGGTCCACCCATATTAGGGAGGGCAATCTGCTTTACTCAGTCTAGTGATTTAAATGTTAAACTCATTCAAAAATATCCTCACAGAAACACCCAGAATAATGTTTAACCAAATATCTGGGCACCCTGTAGTCCAGTCAAGTTGACACATAAAATTAACCACATATTCATCATCAGCATTTGGTCTGCACTCTTTTGGGTAGCAAAATGGCAGCAACAGTTCCAGCCATCACATCCTCACTCAACATCCAAAAGCTGGAGTAACAAGAGGCAGATGTTTTTGCTATACCCTTTCTAAAAGTTAGGAAAAACATCCCCAAAGATGAGCCCTCCATACCTACCCCTCATTTGTACTTCCATCTCATTGGCTAGAATTATGTCATATGCCCATTCCTAAGCCAATCACTTGTAAGGGGAGAGATTTACCCCCATGCCCTAGGACCAGGAAAGAGCTTATCTTCCTCTGAAGCACTTGACAGTCTAATACACTGTTGTTAGAAAGGAAAAAAAGGTTTGGATGGGGCAAGTAGGGGTTGGGGGAAGCTACTGGCTAAACAACTAACAGTGTCTGCCATAATTTCTATTATGCCATTTTAAAGATATGGACAGAGGCTCAGAAAGGTTGAATTGATCAGCACCACCCAGCTAGAACTATCAAGTTAAAATTTCCAATCAGATTTCTCTGGCTCTAATTTGCTTGCTCTATTTATAGGTCTATCTGTAGACAGACCTAACTCTGCCCCATGCTGTAAACTTGAGCAAGTGCCTTAATCCCTCCAAATCTTCTGTCACTGATAAATAGATACAACAGTAGTCCTGACCTTTTAGAGTATCATATTAACTGAGATCATGTATATAAATCACTTTAGCTATTATTTATTGCCACTGCATAGTAAAAAGAACACACACTGTACAACTCCAGGAAGCACTATTCACCTAGAATATAAGATAAATTATTCACCTGGAATTTCACCATAGCATCACCCTTACTAAAAGGCATAGAAAACTTACCTCTAGAATGAGGAGTGGAGAATTCTTGGATTTAAGTACGACAACACAGGCAAGTTTTAACTCAGTGCCACAACAAACAGGTGAAGGAAAGCCAACAGAATTTTCCAAGCGTAATGGTAAGAACCTTTATATATGTATGCCTTATATTCTCACAAAAGCCCTAGGATGATAAAGAAATTTTGTTATTGCTTTTGTTTTTCCTGTAGAGAGTTACTATGGTAGGGCTTAATTCTAAAAAGGAAACAGAATTTCCTGATTTCCTTGCTGGAAGATATTGTCAGTCAGTCAACACCCTTTCCAGGGGGCTCATTGTATCCCTCGTATTCTAAGTGCCAGGGCTTCAGCATGATGTAGGAGGTACTGAGCTGCAAAGTCAGAAGGTCTGGGTTCTAGCTTTGCTCTGTGTCCAGCTAGCAATATCAAAGTGAACAGTCAATGATCGTGTACTTTTCTCTCTGTATCCACATTTACCCGTAAATAGGGTGACAAGGTAGACTCATTGGTCTCTAAGGTATCTTCCAGTTCTGACATTCTCGGAGCCACTCCCACCGCTCTGGCCTCATGGGGATGCTGCAATTCAGACTTCATTAGCAGGGATATCTCAGCTCGCCCCTCAAGAGAGGCTTAAACAGTCACAGAAGCAGAAATGAGGAAGCCATTCAACACAGCTCTTCTGAAACACAATGTATGGACAAGGAGGAAGGAGAGATGGGTTGGCTGAGGTAGAGAAGTGATTGGCTGCACTGAAGGGCAGGCAGGTGAGGCAAGTCTAGTCATCCTTAGTGCATGAGTGGTCATGTGTGGCAGTGCTACTGAGAACGAGAAAGGGCCCGGTTTACAGAACAATCTATGACCTAGCTCCCTGGTTTACAGAACAATCTATGACCTAGCTCCCCGAGTCTGAAGCCTCGGGTCTGAGTAATGGGTCTGCTGCTGTTTACCCATAACCTGGTTTCCACAGCGATCCTGGTTTCTCCAGTAAGGAGGTGGAAGGAAGAGGGTGCGATGTGATGGGAGGAGTCCTGGAAGCAGGGTAAAGGATATCTAGTTTTAGCCCCATCTTGGACAAGCCATCTGCACCCATTGGGTCTCAGATTCTTTATCTGTTGAGTCCTGCAGCAGATGATCTGGAAGTTTCCTTCTAGGTCTCTGGTGATCTAACAGATGTTATCAACTGCTACTGTTTCTTTGCATGTATCTGAAAATTGTTTTCTTAAAATGTGTCTCTTCTTGTTTTATCTTTATTTTTATTATTTATTATTATTATTATTATTTTTGGCTGTGCCCTGAGGCATGCGGGATCTTAGTTCCCTGACTAAGGATCAAACCAGTGCCCGCTGCAGTGGAAGTGCAGAGTCTGAACCACTGAACCACCAGGGAAATCCCCTGTCTCTTCTTGTTTTAGAACAGAAATGGTATAGTTTCTTGAAGGCAAAAGAGATAATGAAGAAAAACTGGGGCAGGGAGGTTGAAAATTCAGTCACGTTCTTGAAACTGAAAAATTGAGGGCTACTGAAGGAAAATCAGATAAAAATGCAGGCATCTGTAAATTCCCAGGATGTGATAAATGAGGGATCCTTAATGTCTGTCCTATTTGGGGGAGCAATTCCAATTACCTTATCAGTGCCCACAGGAAGGACTCATAAATGGTTAACTGATTAACTTTAGTATCAATATAAGGACTAGGCAAGGAGGTAGGTGATTATAAAAGTTTCCATGCAGTTCTAATATCTGGATACATTTTGCACCCAGAGGACACTTGTGGAGGCAACAAAGCCTCGAAAGTAGGATGCATAATGGTCAGGTGAACCTGTGTTGGAATAATATCGACTAAGCTATTTACTGTGGGACCCCAGGCAAGTTTCTAATCTCGCAGGCACTGTTTCCTCATCTGTAAAATGGAGAGAATAACAGTAGGTACCATACAGGTTTGTTCACTTAACAAATATTTACTGAGCACCTACTAGGCACCAGGGATATATTAGTGAATAACACAGTTAAGACCCTGTCCTCATGGAGATTCTTTCTAGTTAGGAGAGAGACAAAGTTGATGAATAAGCAAGTAAATAACCAAGACAGTGATAGGCATCAATAAGTGCTGTGAAGGAAATAAAACAGAGGAAGGAGTGAGTGACTGAAGGGAAAGGTGAGGCATGAGTGTTCAGGGCAGACCTTGCAGAGGAAATGACATTTGTCAGGAAGGAGCAGCCATGGGAAGCTGGGGGAGAGTGGCCTTCTAGACTGAGGAGACAGCAAAGCCTCTATGGCAGGAACTAGCCGGGTATGTTTTAGGAATAGAAGGAAGGTCGCTGTAGCTGGAGTGCGGTGAGCAAGGCAGAGGGTGTGACCGAAGTGGAGGGGAGATGGGGCCAGATCTTCCAGGACTCTGTAGGCCTGATACATTTTAATCCAACAGCAATGGGAAACCACTGACAGGCTTTCGGCAGGAGAGGAAGCTGATGGTGGAAGCTGATGTGTAAAGATGGCCCTGTTTGCTGTATAGAGAAGAGACTGCCGATGAGCAGGCCTGTTAGCAGTCAGTTGTGAATGAGGGGTGATGGGCTGGGCAGTTGGTGGTGGTGGAGACGGAGAGAAGTATTGATAATTCAATACTTTAGGATATACGCTGGAGGGCAAGTGGATTAAATGAGGTCATCTATGTAAAACACCAAGCACAGTGCCTGATATGAAGGGGCTCAACCAAGTGCTTGGATAGATAATAGGATCTGGTGTAGCAGGCCTGTTGCAATTCCATAAGTCAAACAGGAATTTGGCAAATACTTAGGTCACAGAGCAGGTTAGCAAGCTGGTTCAACCACTCATTTATTATGTGCCACTTGGGCAAGTCACATTTGGGACCTCAGTTTCCCCATTCAGAAATGAGGAGTGGACCAGGTGAACTCTAAGGCAGGTGCCAGAGCTTACATCCTATGAGTCTTTTTTTATAGGATGTATCAGTCAGGGTTTGATCGAAGAAGCAGAGTCACTCTGGGTAAGGTAGAATCAAGAATTTATAAAAAGCATCAGACCTTACAAAACTGTGGGAGCCAGTGCAGTACTCTGCAAGGGTACTGGGCCTGAAGTCAGTACAGATCAGCCAGGCCTGCAGTCAAGAGGGAAAGCTGGGCAAAAAGTTTGGCAAGTTGAGGGCACACTGGAACCACAGGGACAAACTGGATCCTGGGTCTGTCTCTAACCACCTCTAATCTTGAGGATGCAGGTGACCTGCAAAAGCTCGAGCCCTTGGCCACAGAATTACTCAAGCACCTGGCTCAGGACTCAGAGAAACTGAAGGACATAGTGCAGGTCCAGATCCTGCCAGCAAGTGAGCCAGCAGTTAGGGACAACATCCATGAACTGCCACCGTGCCTGGCACCCAACACTGACTTTCAGAGCATAAAGTGCTGCTTCACTTCCACCTCCCCAGTCTCGGGCTAATTTCTCTTGTGGCCAATCCCAATCTAGAACCATGCAAGAAAGGGAATTCTGGAAAATGTAGTTCTACCGTAGCTAAATGGACACGGTACAAAGCTACCAGAGTCACTCTCTGTCAACTTGGCAGTCACACACCCTTCTTTTAACCATACTTCTTATTTATTTATTTATTTGGTTGCACCGGGTCTTAGTTGCCGCACGTGGGCTCCTTAGTTGCAGCATGCGAACTCTTAGTTGCGGCATGCATGTGGGATCTAGTTCCCTGACCAGGGATCGAACCTGGGGCCCCTGCATTGGGAGCACAGAGTCTTATCCACTGTGCCACCAGGGAAGTCCCCACAGTTAACTTCTTTTTAAAAAAATTTATTTATTTATTTATTTTTGGTTGTGTTGGGTCTTCGCTGCTGTGTGCAAGCTTTCTCTAGTTGTGGCGAGCGGGGGCTACTCTTTGTTGCGATGCGCAGGCTTCTCATTGCGGTGGCTTCTCTTGTTGCAGAGCATGGGCTCTAGGTGCACCGGCTTCAGTAGTTGTGGCTTGCGGGCTCTAGAGCGCAGGCTCAGTAGCTGTGGTGCACAGGCTTAGTTGCTCTGAGGCACGTGGGATCTAGTTCCCTGACCGGGGCTCAAACCCGTGTCCCCTGCATTGGCAGGTGGATTCTTAACCACTGCTCCACCAGGGAAGCCCTTTAACTTCTAAATAAAAATAGCAAAATCATGCTTCCACTTAACATGACCCAACTGTCCCGCATGCAACTGAAAACATAACCCCATCTAAAGTCGCTTTATTCATCTTTGGGTAGTCATTCTTTCTCTAGCAGAGTCACACTCTCTTTTGATTATTTTGTTACTTACTTCTGTTGTGGTTATATGTTGCTGAATAACAAACCAACCTCAACCTATGGGCATTGCAACAGACTGAATGTTTGTATCCTCTCAAAATTCACAGGTTGAAATCCCAATCCCCAATGTGTCCATATTGGAAATGGGGATTTGGGGAGGTGATTAGGTCATGAGGGCAGGCATGAATGGCATTAATGCCCTTTTAAAAGAGACCCCAGAGAGCTCCCTTGTCCCTTTTGCTATGTGAGGACACAGCAAAAAGGCATCCATCTATGAACCAGGAGGTGGACCCTTACCACTGAATCTACTGGTGGCTTGATCTTAGACTCAGTATCCAGAGCCGGGAGAAATAAATATCTGTTTATAAGACACGCAGTCTGTGGTATTTTGTTACAGCAGCTCAAATGGACTAAGAGAGGCATAAAACAACAACTATGGATTTAGTGTGTCAGGAATTTGGAAAGGCACAGCAAGGATGGTTCTTCTATGCCCCACAATGTCTGGGCCAGGATGACTCAAACAGCTGAGGGTGAGAACAGCTGGGGCCAGAGAATCCACTTCCAAGATGGCTTCTTCATTCACATTTCTGGCACTTGGCCTGGGATGGCTGAAGGACAGGCTTATTTGGGACTATCAACTGGAAAGCCTATATGTGGCCTCTCCTGCATGGTGTTATCAAGGTAGTTGGACATTACAAGGCTGCTCAGAGCTCTAAAATGAATTTCCCAGTAAATAAGGCAGAAATAAGGCAAGGCCTTTTATGACGTAGCTTTGGAAGTCACCTAGTGTCACTTACTCCATACTCTATTGGTTGAAGGAGTCACAGCCCCTTCCAGATTCAAGGAAAGGGAACATATACTTTGCCCTTTAATGGGAAGAATGTCGAAGAAATTGAGGCTGTTTTAAAACCACCACCTGGAACGCTGTCTAGTTCTTGCTTATCCATAGCAGGTGGCTGGTTCACCCTTTGGTAATTATTTAACACCATTTTTATTCCTGTTCATATCTCACCTGTATCAAATGATGAGAGTGATGCCTGTGAGAATATTATTACAGGTGGCTTCTTTTCTATGCTTCCCAAGGTCTCTTGGAAATTTACACATGCCTCATAGCTAAGCTCACATTCAAATTTTTCTACAAGTGTATCATTTACAGGCGATCCCCTGACTTATAATTCCTTGGCTTGAGATCCCTGCTTACAGCCTGTGTTGTAGCATGTATGATTCCTAATGGCTTTAGCTGACAATAATGAAATGAGTGGTCAACTAGCCAATGAACAATGATAAGAAAATGTATTGAGCTGATTTATGAAGTAGAGAAACAGGCTTCTGAATCAAACAACAATTTGATCAAGACACTTTTCTACCTTAAAAGACTTAGGAATTGGCACAATAAACTAGGAAAGGAAGGTAAATGATTGGCAAAACAACCAAGTTCAGAAGAAAGCTGAAAACTGTTTTGCAGGACTGGCTTATAGAATAGACTTGACCATCATTCTGGGACCAGTTAGGTTGTATTTTGGTTGTCACCTATACCCAGCACATAATAAAGACTCTTTTCTTCTGAAGAACCAGAGCACTTAGAGCCTGAACCATTCATTTATTTTATTTTTTTAAATAAATAAATTTATTTATTTATTTAGTTTTGGCTGCGTTGGGTCTTCGTTGCTGCGTGTGGGCTTTCTCTAGTTGCGGCAAGCGGGGGCTACTCTTCCTTGCAGTGCACGGGCTTCTCATTGTGGTGGCTTCTCTTGTTGCAGAGCATAGGCTCTAGGTGCGCGGACTTCAAGAGTTGCGGCACACGGGCTCAATAGTTGTGGCTCACGGGCTCTAGAGCACCGGCTTCGCAGTTGTGATGCATGGGCTTAGGTGCTCTGCAGCATGTGGGATCTTCACGGACCAGGGCTCGAGCCCGTGTACCCTGCACTGGCAGGCAGATTCTTAGCCACTGTGCCACCAGGGAAGTCCCCCATTCATTTATTTATTCAACAAATATCTATTGAGCGCCTTCATTGGGTCAGGTAGTGTTCTTCTTTGCTGTTCAGCACAGCTTCTCACCTCAGAGGATTGTGAAGGAGACTGAAAAAAACAAAACAAAAAAACAGAAACAAAGAAACCAAACGTAAATACAGTAAGAGAGCTCAAGAAAAAGCACTTAACTATAAACAAGCTTGTTTCACTCTTGGTCTCATGTCTTAATCTCCTCCAATGTGACTATAAGCTCCTTGAAGGCAGGGACCTCCTTTTATATCTGCATACCACTCAGTTCTCAGCTCAGTGACATGTCCACAATGGTTATTTGGACTAAACATCATTAAACATTTGCTAATGGCTTGACTGATAAATACTGAAATGAAACGAGGTTGTGGAGATACAAAATGTTTGCATTACTTTTTGTCTCCTGCAAAGGTTATTGGTTGCCCATCTGTTCATTAAACCATCACCACCAACAAGTAAGAGTGTCCTCTGTACCATTTTATGCTTGGAAAGAGGAACAACAGGACTTTGATTCCTTGATACCCAATAGTTCTATGGTGACTTGATTCTTCTCTGCTAGCTAATGGTGCAACCATTATAAGAAGGGGATTTGGCTCTGCTGTTACTTAACCACTTGGGGCCTCTGATTCCTCAACTTTGAGCAAGATTAGTTTTCCCTTCTGCTTTATTCAGTACACATGTTCTTGTTTTATAACTAGTTCGGGTGCAGGGTAAGATGCAGCACCTAGACTGTCCATAAACCCATGGGATGGGGCATGGCTTCTCCCTATGCTTCTGTTGTCCCACAGTAAATTTCCAATCCTTATGAGGTTTTAGTCGCAGTGAATTTTCCCCTCAAAAACCAAACAGGATAATAATGAACCACTTTCTTGCATTTTCTATCAGGACAGCTCTTTGTGAGTTTTAAATGTTCTGTTCAGATTCAAAGAAGGTGGTTTCTTCATGAGTGGTTGGAATAAGACTTTTCTTGGAAGCTATTGAATATGGATTAGTTGGATTGTTTCGCAGGAAATAAAAAGCAGGCTCTAGGGTGACTACTTCAGCACTTAATTGGGTTAGCAAAGAACTGCAAATGAGAGGTTTCCTTTAGGAGGGAAAGGATGTTTATAGCCCCCCCCCACCCCCCTAGGTGGTGGATTTTAACCTAAACGTTAGTCTTCAAATGCAGCCTTTAATTTAGGAACCATTACAAGAATCTATGAGAGCAGAAAATGTCAGGTTGAAAAATTAACACATCACAGGAGTTAATTAAAACCCAGCCTCTCATTAGATGCAAATGGAGAGCCCTCCAACTGCCCAACAGCCCGCTGAAGTCATGTTTGTTGCCGCTCCAAAGTGGCTGCATCCTTATTACTCAGGGAGTGGACTAAGAAGCTGCCCAGGCACTCAGGCCAGAGCCACTAGGGACCCATGGCCTGTCCTTTAGGTTAACAGAAGGTCTATTCCCAAGTCCCTACCTTCTACTCCTCTCCTAAACGCTCTGCATGTCACAGGGTGGATAGCCTTCTGCCTGGAACTCCCTTGGGGAAGTGTTTTCTGCAACAAAGACAAACATGCCATGCCTGTCACCAGGCTCAGATTGTCGACTGTGTAAACCACTCTGTGAGAGGGAGGCTGAGGCGCTCCAGGCCATTCAGACTTAGTTCTAAGTCGTGGTCTTTGTTTTCTTTCCACATTCAGACTGAAATGTGATTCCCCTGGCTTTCTTTTTTGGAAAATACCTGCGATGAGTTCCATGCCGGGAAATAAAAGCTGTTGACAGGAAAAGCTTCTGACGGGCAAGGGGCTTTTTCAAGTGTTCTCAAAGGAGACAGTCGCTGCAAGCAGGCTGAGGCAGGGATGCCCGGGCTCTAGGAATAAGAGGTCCAGATCACAAAAGTATCATCTTTAACTATGGATTAGGCCAAGTGTCAAGCAGCTTCCTCTGTAAGAGCAGTGCCATGCACACAGACTTCTGGGCCAGGCAGATATGCATCTGAGTCCTCCTCTGTCACTTACTCTGTGCTCTTGGGCAAACTGCTTAACCTCTCGGAACATCAGTTTTCTCAGGCTGTTGTGTGAAATAAATGACATAATGCATGTAAAGTGTGTAAAACAGTATCTGGCACAAAGTAAAGGTTCTATATGAGTTATCTGTTATTGACTTAATGGTATTCCATCACCCAGCACCAGTGGGTTCCCTCTGTGTGCCAGGCCCTGTGCGAGGGACAGCTCCTGCTCCTTGACCTCATGGACTCCATTGTTTAATAAACCATGTACACATATCTTTAGCACAAAGCAAGCTCCCCTCCCCTCCCCGCAAGTGCCGTAGAAGTGCCAATCACATATAGCTCTGCTTTGTCCAGTAGCTCAGAATTCTGCTGATCATCCCCCTTTGGGCAGCCCTCCAAACTCAGCTACCTCTACCTTCAATTTACCCACAATTCTCTCTGTGTGCACTTACACATCGAGTTACAGTTGTCTTTTTTTTTTTTTTTTTTTTTTGCGGTACGGGGGCCCCTCACGGCGGTGGCCTCTCCCGTTGCGGAGAACATTTTTTTGCGGTACGCGGGCCTCTCACGGCTGTGGCCTCTCCCGTTGCGGAGCACAGGCTCCAGACGCGCAGGCTCAGTGGCCATGGCTCACGGGCCCAGCCGCTCCACGGCATGTGGGATCCTCCCGGACCAGAGCACGAACCCGTGTCCCCTGCATCGGCAGGCGGACTCTCAACCACTGCGCCATCAGGGAAGCCCTACAGTTGTCTTTTTATTCTTTGTCTCCTCCTGTGAGTTCCTACAGGGTGAGAATCATCTATTCATTTGATTCATTCATCTAATCATTTATTCATCTCTGTAGGCCAATGGTCTCATGCATTACTCTGCAGAAATGAATGAGCACCACATGAGTGGTACAGAGGCCCTTCCAACTTGCATCCAGCCTCTGCCATATGCCAGACTTAGCTGAAATGGGAGGTTATAAACACACATTAAAACTTGGTCCCTGTCATCAAATCCCTGGAAAACAGTGGTATAAGTGTTGGGCCAAAATACCTCAGGAAGAGAGTAGAAAGCTCTTAACCCAGATCCTCAGACCTGGGCTGCAGAAGATGTCCCACAACAAGAACAATAACCAAGTTATCCGGCGCTTAGGATGTGTCAGCGCGCTCAACGATTTACTCGCATTATCTCATTTAACTCAGAACAACTGTGTGGGGGGAGATATGAACTTCCTTATTTTACAGATGGCCAGTCTGAGGCTCCGAGAGGCACACTGGCTTGACCACAGTCCTGCAACGAGTAAATGGCTTAGGAATCCACCTGCTGAGGGTTTCCCTGGCCCGACTGGAAAGTGGAGAGTGTGGGCTAGCACAAAGCTCCGTCCAAGGAGGGGCGGGTGGGGAGAAGGGCTGGGAGTGAGAGGGAAAAGTTGGATCGAAACACGGCTGGCATGAGCCCCAGGACTCCCGCAGAAGCATAATAAGTCAGAAGGAGATGCAGGCTGCAGGGGAGGGATGCCCGGGAGGCTGGGGAAGGGGAGCCCCGGCGGTGGTGCGCCTTCTCAGCCCCCCATGCACAGGTCAAGCTTCTCCCCTCCTGCCCTCTCACCCTCCCAACCTTATTTAGAAACCGTGTCCCCGAGACAGGAAGGGCGGCGGGCCGAGAAGCACGGAGCGTCCCGGTCTCATTTCCTTTCGAATCCCCCTGTGGAATTTCATTTCATACGGTGAGGAAATCGGAGCGCGAGACCGTTGGCTGGTCGGCTGCTCCGGGGCGCCTCCCCCATTCGCGGCTGGAGACAGACAGCTCCCGGGTGCAGGTCAGGCCGAGGCTGGGGGCGGGGAGAGGGGGGCGGGCACCAACCCAAGCAAGTTCGGAGTGAAAATAGCCGCGAGCTCACGCTGTACCAGGCACGGTGCTAAGCATTTTACGCGTTATCTCTAATCCTCCCAAGTCTCTTTACGGATGAGGAAACTGACGCCGAGAGGCTGAGCAATTTGCTCAAGGTCACACAGCCGGATTTAAAGGCACAATCTTTGTAAATCCAAATCCCGTGTTCTTTGTATACGTTTCTCTGCTTGATGGGGAAGTGGCCACGGGCAGAGGTGACAGCTGGAAGTAAAAAAGGAAAAGTGAGCCGACTCCTCTGGGAGCGCTTCTCACCTGGGAGAGAAGGGGGCAGGCTGGCCCGGCTGGAGCGTCTCGGCTCCATCCCCGCCTGGCCCCCGAGCGCCGCGAACCGGGTGGGAGGAAAGTGAGAGCCGGGAAGCGGGGCGGAGCGCTACGGGACGGGAGGGAGGGGCGGAGGAGGGGGGCGGGCGGGCGGGCGGGAGCCTGACCCTGCCCAGGGCAGAGCGGCCCCGCCCCTCGCTGGCCACGGCGCCCGGCCATTGGAGAGGCGCGCTGTCCGTCCCGTCCCGCCGCCGCCCAGCAAAACTCCAGCGCCTCGGAGGGTTCGGGTGGTGAGAGCTGTGCGGCGTTGCGTGCTGGCGGGCTTCGCGGAGACGCTGAGCGGCCGCGGCCGGCGCCGGTTTGGGGGCTCGCCGCCTGTAGCCATGACCCTCGCAGTCTGTCCTTCGGCCCCGGCCGGGGGCGTCTAATACCCCACACAGTCGCGCGCAGCTGCGGGAGAGCCCGGCCGCTGCCCCCTCGTCGCCCTTGGCGCCTTATCACACTTCCTTTCCCGGAGCTGGGAGCAGCGCGGGCAGCCGGCTCCCCCGTGCAAGCTGGGGGTGTCTGCTGGAGCAGCCCTCGCCACCGCCGCCGCTGCCCCCTGGCTCTGGCCATGGCCTGGCGGGGCGCAGGGCCGCGCGTCCTGGGGGCCCCCGGGGGCGTCGGTCTCAGCCTGCGGCTGCCGCTGCTTTTGCTGCTGCTCCTGAGGCCGGCGAGGGGCTTCGGGGACGAGGAGGAGCGGCGCTGCGACCCCATCCGCATCTCTATGTGCCAGAACCTGGGCTACAACGTGACCAAGATGCCCAACCTGGTGGGGCACGAGCTGCAGACGGACGCCGAGCTGCAGCTGACAACTTTCACGCCGCTCATCCAGTACGGCTGCTCCAGCCAGCTGCAGGTGGGCGCCCCTACCCCGGGCGGGACCCCTTGGGCAGGGACGCCCCAAACTAACTCCGTGGAGCCCTTGCCAAGTCGAGCCCCCTGCCCCCTTCCTAAGTCTGAAGGGTATTAACTATCCTGGAGAAGTGATTTACATTCCCACCCCCACTTTTCTGTCCCTTCTCAGGGACTGGAAGCCAAAACATTGTGTAAGTCATCTGGCCTGCGAAAGGACCCACTCTTACACCCCGCCCTTCCGTTTTTCTCCCCTGCCCACCCGTGTCTGGCCAAGCCCCTAACCCCAGTGGAGCTGAGAGTTATCTTTGCCAAGTATTCTGGCCGCCGCTGCTCGGTGGGCGAGTCCCAGGCAGGGCAGCCAGCTGCAGCTAAGACTTGGAAGGAGAGATAAGGAGACGGGAACTTCTCCTCCCTCCCCGACCTCCTTTCTCCCCCCATATTTTTTGGGTGTGTTATTAAATGAAACACTCCTGCCCCGTTTCTGCAGAATGGCCCCTCGCGTCGTCCTGCATGATTTTAGAGGTCATGCAGTAAGGAATGGCTGCGATGGCTTGAGTTCCTTCTTAGCCTCAGGGTTAAGGGCAGGTTTAGTACTTGGAGGGGGAGAAGATATCACTTGGGAAAAAGACGTTAGTATGGTCAAGCTCCAGAAGTTAGTTTGTGTGTTGGAAGTTTGTTTTTTTTTTTTAATTTGTTTTTGCAGTCATTAAAAATGTTAAAGCTTATGTAATAATATAGAAAATGTTCATCCTACCATAAAAAGTGAAGAATTTGCATATACAGGGTGATTATAATCTTATAACAACAACCAGTTCATTTAAAAAAAAAAAAAAAAAAAGAACCGAAAGGAAATTTTTAAAAATGTTAACGCTGGTTGTGTTTTGATTGGTGAGGCTACGAGTGATTTTTAGAAATTTAGCAAAGAGAGAAGTTGGGGGAAATAGAGCATAGTTATCCAGCCTAAAAGCTTTAGAAATCTGTGGTTCTGGTTGTAACTTTTGAGAGATAAGAAACAGGCAGGCAGCTGACTTACTAGGTGCATGTTTTTACATAGGTCATTTGAAAAGTTGGATTGTGGTTTCAGAAAGATGGTTGGGATTAGACCTGTTGCTGGTAAAATGTCCCTTTGGAAGTTTCAGGACTTTAGAACTAGTTTATAAAAACTTAAGAAAATGATTCTCTAGCTCTCAGTTTGGAAACAGCACATATCCTGACATCAGTGACAATTTTGTTGGCGAAACAGCTTTTGCAGGGATATATATTTTTAATTACATGTATCCTGGGGAGGCAGCCAAGCTGTTTTGAAGGACAGGACTGGATCCCTTTACATGCTGGAAAATAGTTACTTGTAACTCTAGACTTCATAGACAACATCTGTAAGGAGCCAAGCAGACTGTTTATCAATGCTGGAGGAATTGAGGACAGCAACTGGACTCTCCCCTGCTGGTATTGCAGCTTCAGGGACTGAACATTTATATTTTCCTATTGTGCTTCGTTATTATTCTTTGAGGAAACCTGGCCAAACAAACCCCTGGTATCCAGAGGCTTCAACCTGCATCCCATCCTTGGATTTAACAGTATCTCAGTGAGGACATTTTCTCTTTCAATATGAGACTGGTGAAAAAAATAATTTTAGGGGATAAAATAGAGAAAGGAGAGAGTATTAACCTGAGAAAAGCCGTATCTACTTTTTTTTTACATTTATTTTTACGGTGATAAAGAAATGAGGGTAAAAATAAATCACCCCATCACCCAAAGGACTGAGTCATTTGACTAGTCTGTCCAGCACTTTCAAATAGTAGCTGAAAGGGGAGGAAGACTCAAAGTCAGCTTTTTAAGGTTTATTTCCCTAAGTGTTGTGCAAAAAGGGATTATGTAATTCTTCGGGTCCCTTTTATATATTTAGTTATCTATGTTCTCCTGGAAAGGATTACTAGACCCAAAAGAAAAAAAGTGTGCAAGTGATGGATTATTAGGCACATTTGTTTGAGGTCAGAGTCAACAGACACCCCGTAGACTGATTTTAAAGTAGATGCGTACTTTGCCCAGAAGCATTCAAGTCAGTTTTGTGCAACCCTTTGGTCAAACTTCCAAGTCATTATTTTCTTTGCTCGTTTCATGACTTTTCCAGTTCTTCCTTTGTTCCGTGTATGTGCCCATGTGCACAGAGAAGGTCAATATCCCCATCGGCCCCTGCGGCGGGATGTGTCTTTCCGTCAAGAGACGTTGCGAGCCTGTCCTGAAGGAATTTGGATTTGCCTGGCCAGAGAGCCTGAACTGCAGCAAATTCCCACCACAGAATGACCACAACCACATGTGCATGGAAGGGCCAGGTGATGAGGAGGTGCCCTTACCTCACAAAACCCCCATCCAGCCTGGGGAAGAGTGCCATTCCGTGGGAACCAACTCTGATCAGTACATCTGGGTGAAGAGGAGCCTGAACTGCGTTCTCAAGTGTGGCTATGATGCTGGCTTATACAGCCGCTCGGCCAAGGAGTTCACCGATATCTGGATGGCCGTGTGGGCCAGCCTGTGCTTCATCTCCACCGCCTTCACTGTGCTGACCTTCCTGATCGATTCTGCCAGGTTTTCCTACCCGGAGCGCCCCATCATATTTCTCAGTATGTGCTATAATATTTATAGCATTGCTTATATTGTCAGGCTGACTGTAGGCCGGGAAAGGATATCCTGCGATTTTGAAGAGGCAGCAGAACCCGTTCTCATCCAAGAAGGACTTAAGAACACAGGATGTGCAATCATTTTCTTGCTGATGTACTTTTTTGGAATGGCCAGTTCCATCTGGTGGGTTGTTCTGACACTCACTTGGTTTTTGGCAGCGGGACTCAAATGGGGTCATGAAGCCATTGAAATGCACAGCTCTTATTTCCACATTGCAGCCTGGGCTATCCCTGCAGTGAAAACCATTGTCATCTTGATTATGAGACTGGTGGATGCAGATGAACTGACTGGCCTGTGCTACGTGGGGAACCAAAACCTTGACGCCCTCACGGGATTTGTGGTGGCTCCCCTCTTCACTTACCTGGTGATTGGAACTTTGTTCATTGCTGCAGGCTTGGTGGCCTTGTTCAAAATTCGGTCGAATCTTCAAAAGGATGGGACAAAGACAGACAAGTTGGAAAGGCTGATGGTCAAGATTGGGGTCTTCTCAGTCCTGTACACGGTGCCTGCAACCTGTGTGATTGCCTGTTATTTCTATGAAATCTCCAACTGGGCGCTTTTCCGGTATTCCGCAGATGACTCCAATATGGCAGTTGAGATGTTGAAAATTTTTATGTCTTTGCTGGTAGGCATCACTTCAGGCATGTGGATTTGGTCTGCCAAAACTCTTCACACGTGGCAGAAGTGTTCCAACAGATTGGTGAATTCTGGGAAGGTAAAGAGAGAAAAAAGAGGGAATGGTTGGGTGAAGCCTGGGAGAGGCAATGAAACTGTGGTATAAGGCTAGCCAGCCTCCATGCTTTCCAGATTTTGAAGGGGGCATGCCAGCATTGCGGTGCAAATGCTACCAAAAGCTTCATGCAGTGAATCTCAGTTTGAACAAGCTAGCAGCACTTAAGTGACCCCCATAACCCTCCACCACTCTCCCCCGTCTCCCCCCAGCATCATAAAACTAATGATTTTGCTGCGGACTTTGGAATGATCCAAAATGGAAAAGCCAGTTAGAGGCTTTCAAAGCTGTGAAAAATCAAAACATTGATCACTTTAGCAGGTCGCAGCTTGGAGCGTGGAGGTCCTGCCTAGATTCCAGGAGGTCCAGGGCGATGCTGCTTTTCCCTGCAGGGTGGGATTTGAGCTGTGAGTAGGCAACTTGCAGGGAGAAAGATTAACTTTTTTAACCCTTTAAAAATTCTAAATACTAACTGGGTCTTTCAGATAGCAAAGCGATCTATAAACACTGGAAACGCTGGGTTCAGAGAAGTGTTACAAGAGTTTTATAGTTTGGCTGGTCTAACATAAACATTTTCTGTGGTGTACTGTCTGCTGTTTAGAACTTTGTGGATTGCTCTCCCAAGAGGTGGTGTCAGAATCTTTCAGTGCCTTTGTCATAAAACAGAATTGTTTGAACAAACAAAAGTACTGTACAAACGCACATAAGGTATCCAGTGGATTTTTCTTCTCTCTCTTCCTCTTAAATTTCAACAGCTCTGTCCTAGGCTGCTGCTGTTTTCTCCATTTTACGTTAATGACTCAAAAGCAGGTATTTTTTATAGGAAGTTTTGCACTGCAGCATGCCTAATGAGGGGGAAAGGAAGGGTGATTCACTTTCTTGACAATCACTTAATTCAGAGGAAAATGATATTTACCAAGTCGACTTACCTTACCCACCCCAGAGACCGACTGCATTGAGCAATGGGGACTTAATATATTTTACTTTGTGTGATTGCATCTATGCAGACGCCAGTCTGGAAGAGCTAAAATGTTAAGTTTCTTGGCAACTTTGCATTCACACAGATTAGCTATGTAATTTGTGTGTGTCAATTACAATTAAAAGCACATTCTTGGACCATGACATAACAGTTACTCAGCTGACTTTAAAGCTATGGTCAGCTTGCATTCTCAGAATGATAGTGCCTTTTTTTTCCTTTAGCATAAGAATGTTATCAGAGTCTGGTCTACTTACCACAATGGAGACTTTTTCAATTTTGTAAAGGGAGCTAAGGACAGCTAATCCAACTACTTGGTGCATAATTATTTCCTAGTAATTGGCAAGGGCTCCCTGTAAGATTTCCTTGGAGGCAGTGTGGCCTGGAGTATTTATATGGTGCTTAATGAATCTCCAGAATGCCAGCCAGGAGCTTGATTGGTTCGTAGGGAATAAAGTGTAGACCATATGAAGTGAACTGCAAACTCTAACAGCACAGGTCTTAATTGCCTTTTGCAGAGGTATCCAGAGCTTTTAAAATTTATGCTTTATGTTCCTTGCAAGGGGGTACCCCCTAGCAGACTCTCAAAAACTGCAATTCTTTTAAAATTGTAACTGGCCTTTCTCCTAACCCGCCTCAGGCCTTCTAATCACCAGATCTCTGGGACAAATTATTGACGATGTCACAGGTTGCTGTCCTTGAAGTTCATACCTGTCTTTGCTTCAGCAACTACCTTGCGATGACTCATTTATTTATTTATTCATGCTCCTCCCCCCTTTAAAAAAGGTAGGAAAGCTCTTTTATCGCATTTCTTTGTGGAAAAATATTTCCAGGGACGCAAAATTCCAAAGAGGAGTTCAAATTCTGGAAATAAGCATGTCTTTTTTTGTTTGAGCTTTATGCCCCCTGGTTTGACATTTTCCTTTCTTCTTTCTCTGTTGTGGTGTGGTTCTTGACCTGTCTGAGATGAAGATGCATGTAAGGTCTGTTGCATGTTTTGGAAGGCAAAGTCTTGGGGCTTTGGACACTGATGCTAAGTGGGCACCGGTGGCCCCGCTGTGTGTGCTGAGCCTGAGTACCTTGGCTGGACTCTGGGTCGGGGCTCCAGGAGCATGAGAAATGATCCCCAGAAGGACCAGTTGAACTCCATCTGAGACTGCATCGCCTATGAAATGTAAAATGTGAACGCCCCGTGCTGCTTGCAGATGGTTCCCATAGCTGGCCGGGGCCCTGGAGCATGCACCCAGGGGCACAGCCTGCCCTTACTCACGCTCTGCTCCAGTGTCTTGGGAGTTGTGCGGAGACTCTGGCCCAGGAAAGGAAAGAAGGACCAGGCAGGGGATTGTAATGCAGTTCTCTTTGTAATGTTTCAGTGATCGTGTGACCGACGCGGCACCTAGCAGAGGGCCCGGCATGGAGAGGGTGCTCAATATTTATGAATAGTAACAAATGAGTAACAATAAGAGTACTTGGGTGAACCTGGACCCCCAAGTTTTGGAGCTTTCTGGGTCGTAACGTGTCTCTTCCATAAATCTCTTGCCTTCACGGGAGAAATATATATTTGATCAGACGTCGTCATCGGTGCAGAATAGATGAGTAGCCTTGGCAATGTCACAGGCTTATAGGCCGTTCCTTTCACATTCCAGACCATGGAGAGTGTTTACGGTTTTAAGAAAGGAGCTTTGTGGCCGAAGAGTTAGATATCGGTTACCTTGAAACGAATCCATCACCTGTTAGGTTGGTATTGGTTTTAAAAAAGGTTAATTATCAGCACATTTATTGAGTGCTAACTGTGTGTAAAGCCCTGTGTTAGGCACCTTAGGGGATGTCAGGGAGGATCAGCTCTGTTCTTCTAACCGACCTGGACTGGGATGCCCCTGGGTCTGCTGAACTTGGCCATTGGTTTCAGGAAGGAGCAGGGGCTACTGAATTGCCATTTGTTCCACCGTCAGCATCTCATAAACCTCTTCCTGGGTCTTTCTCCCTTTAACCCATCACTTATCCCTTCCCAGGATTCCTTGCAAATCGATTCACAGGGGTTTTGCCAGAAAGCATCAGCTCTGTTTCATGACAGTCTCCGTGGAAATCTCCTAGGAAGATCACAAACATTGGCTACAAGGACATGAACTCCCACATCTAATATGGCTTCGGGAGCAGGCAGTTTAGGGATTGGGGTGTTCTGGTGACTCGTACAGGTGAATTTGAGGACAGCATCTTGCTAGGGAAAAGGTTAGCGTTCTTTTTCTTTCTCGGAAATCTAGGATAAGTAGGTATAATTATAGCTTCCTACAAAATCCCTTGGCCTCAACAGGGACCAAGGGCGCCTCTGTCCAGCCTCCTCTCTGGCAAACTCCTTTCTCCTCCTTCATAAAAGGCCACACCTCAGGGCAGAGGAACATGGGAAGAGTGGAACTGGCCAGGACCGCCTGATGGAGCTACTTGGTTGTTTCATATCCTTTTTCCTCTATGGAGACCCGTCTCCTGATCTCTGAGACTGCTTCTGATCTGGCAGCTTACTCAGGGACCTGGAACAGGAGAAGTGGTGACACTTTTTATTTCCCTGAGATGCTCTGACTTTGCTTTCCCCTGGCCCTCCCTCCCCTGCATTCTCCAAACCTGGAACCTGGGAAACTTCTGTATCTAGGTTCTGAATTGTGATGTTACCAGCACCCCTAGCCCTGTCCTCTCTGGCCCCCCTCAGCCCCCTGGTCATGGAATTCAGTGTTAGGAACCAAGCCGAGGCCCAAGGGTGTAAAGAGAAACTCGACAGCCTCAGCCCTGGAAGGCAGACTCAACTTAAGATTTCACCAGGATGGTTCAAGCCTCGGCTTCTAGCGAGGTGGCCACAACGGCAGTTAAGGGAGAGGGCTGTGGAGCCCAGACTCTGGAAGGAGCCCGCAGAATTGATCTGTTATACATCCTGCATTTCATTCTGTGATGGAGGAGATTGGAGGGAGTTCCTATTCCAGCCAGAGAGGTCGAGTCATTGGACTCCGATGGTTCTTTTTGTTCCTTTATTGTACTTGGGTTCAGAGTCCCCGTCTGGGTTTGTATTATGTCTGGCAAAGGACCCGGGTTCTCATTTTTCTTCTGGGCCTAGGCTGTAGATCTTGGAAACTCCTAGGAGAGCATTTTGCTCCTACCAAGGATCAGATACCAGAGCCTTAAATAATGGATTTTGTTTCGCTGCGGCCTGGCTTGAGCTGTCTGCTGCTGCCTCTTGCCACGCACATGTGCAGTAATGGCCCGCTGGATGTTACCTGGAGGGAAGTGAACCCCGGATCTCCCCAATAGGCCTCTTCTCCTTGGTACACCCAGTTGCCTGTTCCCGGTTTGCCTTGTTTCCCTTCTTCTTTGCGTCAGCAAATTCCCAGTATTCACCCAGGCGACTTGTAGAGGGCCTGCTTGGGGTCCTGTGAGCCGTGTCCTCCAAGCTTTTGTAGCTCCCTGATCGCCTACAATATTCAGTACATGACCACTGTCATCCCAGAAGGCTTCCGGGGAGGGGGTGAGAGCCCCTGCCCCCTGGAGGCTGGGCCCATCTGCCCTCCCAGGTGTGCACCTTCCCCCATCCTGCTGAGGGCTCGGGCTGGTATGGCTGAGGGTTTGGGGAGGGGAGGCTGCTTTCCAGGTGTCTCCCCGTGGGGCATCTAGGTGGTCCTGAATTTTTTCCTACCTCACAGGGATGTTGTGAGACTTTAGAAGGAAGGAGGACAAAGGCCCCTTGAGCTCTTTGTAGGAAAGGCAGAATAAATATCAGGTGTGATCTATGCAGAGATGAAATTCGGCCTGCTGGTGAGGCAGACACGCTCGTGCTCTGTGGCTGTTCTCGGGCCCCCGTGCCACCCGAGCTCCGGCCACCTCGAGGCCTACCTGAGGGACTTTCAGATGTTCGACACAGAGGTACCAGGCAGACCCTCCTACATGCCCTGAACGAGCCGATGAACGTCAGAGGAAATGGACCCTGCTTTTGAGGATGTACAAATGTATGTCTGCATTGATGTCTGTACTGTAAATTTCTAATTTATCACTGTACAAAAATAAATAAATAAATAAACTTTGCTATTTAATTTTTGTATCAAAGGAAAATAAAGTTTTGTTTAGTAGCTGGTGTGTGATTTGGCCTATTCCTGCAGGTGTCTGAAAGCCCCTGGGAAGCATGCTCACCCAGCAGTGAGAAACAGAGAATTGGGTTTGCAGAGCAGAGGGAGAGCCTCTTTCCGAGAGCCTCGTTGTCTTTTTTTTTTTTTTTTTTTTTTTGCTGGTGCTATTCTTCCCCCCTGGGATTTCTCTTGGGTCAGCAAACCCCTGAGATCTAAAGTCAACAGATTTTATCACTACTGTGGTCATCAGTAATACTCAAGTGGTCACATGATACTTCGGATGTGACTATAGTTCTCAAGCTGTCACCCCATGACACCCCTTTTTGGCATTTCCGATACATGTAACCATTTTTACATACCTTCCCAGTCCCCTTGACTTAATCTGGCAGCCTGAAAAAAAGTTTCCCTATCACTGCTAGAGCTTCAGGCCTCTTGAAAAGGGGAAAGCGAGCTTTTTTTTTTTTTTAACTAAAGATTTTCATTAAAAGTTTTTTTATTTTTCTGGTTACAAAATGGTTCTGTTTCGTGTAATAGACATGGGAGTATGTTGTATCAGCCAGCCAGGAAAATGACTTCTTTAGCTAAATTTATAAGTTGGGTGGTCTGTGTCCCCATATCCAGAAAAGTCATCAGACAAAGCAAATTCAAGGCCATTAGCAGGACACTGTCATGGGAGCAAGTAATATTATGGACCACACAGACAGAGGGTAGGGAAGTCACTGCCATTGGAGACGGCTGCTGATGTCCCAGAGGAGAATATCAGCCCTCTTGGTTTGCCTTTCAGTTGCTTTCCACCTCTTGGTCTCACCTGAATACCACCCTGTTTTAGTGTGAGTGAAAAGCCCAGGGAGCAAGAATCTGCAATGCTCTTCTCTTTCGCTGCAGATCACTATTGTATTTTATCTCAAACCATACCTGAAGGGAGGCATGTAATTTAAATTCTCTTCCCTGTAAGACCGGCTGTGTTTCTCATTTCATTACCTACTTATTATGTAGTTATGACGTTAAGGAAAATTCAACACAAGCTGGAATGAATTCATAATCCATTGCACTTGTAGAAACACTTTCCGTATAGAAAATATTTTTATTTACACGATTTCATTTTTTGCTCATGGCACCTCTCAGGTAAGCAGCGCAGGCACTACTTTGCTTTCGAGATGAGAACTGAAACTTTTGCCCGGAGTACCTCGGTGGGTGAGTAGCCTGTGGGCTAGGCTTGTTCTCTCATGCCTAGCCCAGGGTTTTGTTTTCGTTCTACACTCAGTTGTGGGTTGAATCGTGTCTGCCCCAAAGACACGCTGAAGTCCTAACCCCCTTTACCTGTGAATGTGAATTTATTTGGAAGTAGGGTCTTTGCGGACATAATCAAGATGAGCTCCTACTAGATGAGTGTGGGGCTAATCCAATAACTGGTGTCCTTATAACAAGCGGGGAATTTGAACACAGACACAGGAGAATGCCATGGGAAGGCAGAGGCGGAGATTAGAGTGATACAGCTACGGGGCAAGAAATACCAAGGACTGCCAACCACCACCTGAAGCCGGGAGAGGCATGGAAGATTCTTCCTCAGACCCTCCAATAGGAGCCAACCTTGCCAAAACCTGGGTTTGGACTTCCATCCTCCAGAACTGTGTGAGAGTAAATTCCTGTGTCTTAAGCCACCCAGTTTGTTTCGGTAGCCCTAGGAAACTAACACGCTCTACTCCTCTGATTTTTTTTTTTACTGCAAATAGTTCACTGAGAATGGGTAAATGTTTTGGCAGGCAACTCAATATCGAGACCTTGGCCATGAGCTTCTGTTGTTTAAGGATTATGTAGCATAATCACTCTTGTAAGTTTCTTTATCTGTAAGCTGGACACCTCTAGAATAAACCCCAGGACCCTGGACACTCAGCTGATCTGAACTGGTCTTAGCTGCTCTCCCGTCCACCCACCCCCGATAGGAGCCCCGTATGCAGGGCTGGGACCTTGACTGGAATGTGGCCTAAGGGTTTTTTAGCATTTCTGTCCTGAGAACTGATTTTTTCTCTTTCCCATTTTAGCTTTCACATGCAATCATAATTTTAAAGTTGAGCAGACTCTTGACTAAAGAGGTCAGCCTTGGCCTCCTGTCTTCAGAGTTTCTGTGAACAGAAATAAACCACACTCGGAGAAGGGCGTTGTCCTCTGCTCAGTTTTCCTTCACCATGCAGCTGGGGTGTAGGACTGGGAACATCTCGCTAAATGTTTTGAAAATGTTGGACCTGCAAAGGTTTAGTCCAAAAAGTTTTCAGAATGGACCTTGGTCCCACCTGAAATTCCCAGAATCACCCTGTCCTTTTCCTTAGGCAGAGAACCCACGGATTCATCTGTTCTCACAGCAAAGGATTCCAACTTCTCAAACCCCCAGGGAGAGAGAATAAAAAGTAAAATTTATTACATTTCACATCAACCGCCTGATTTTCATCAGCCTCCCACATGGTTTCCTATAAGCACCCGATCCGGTGTTCACCCAAGAACGTGCTTAATCTCATAGATAGCCCACATTATCAATGCCTTTCTCCTTAAGAGATTGAATGATTGGCTGTCTAAATTTTCCAAGATGCTGAAGGATTGCATCATTTCACTTGATATGAGGTGAATGTAGAGTATAAAGCACTGAGATGGGATTGATAAGTCACAGAGAAAAATCTGTCCTAGTTCCATCGTTTTCCTTACTCTCCCTTGCCTTTCCGCATGTGTTTCCCTTTGCCTGCAATGCCCCTTCCCTCTTTCTTCAACTAGGCTGTTTCTATTCTTCTTTAACGTTGAAATCTTAGGTCATGTCTCCTGGGAAGATGCCCCTGACCCTCCTACTTGCCACTTCCTGACTCTCTTTTCTTCTTATCATAGGTAAATTTTAGCCTCTGTGCTTTCAATTCTGGGAGCCTTCATTGAGCTGTTGGTAATAGACTATTCATGTGTCTGTCTCCCGACTAGACCAAGCACCCTGACGATGACTCTGAACACCCAAAGGTGCCCATCTGTGGGTCCTCAAGGCCTGGCATGAGTTTCTGAAATATCTATGGAGAGAATAAGGAAGGAAGGATAGAAGGACAGGAGGGTTTTAGCTTGTTAGGCGGGGAAACTGTGGAGCTTTGGTGACAAATGTGGCCAGCATAGGAAAGAAACCAAAGGTCCAACAAGAGGCCTCACCTAGGCAGAACTTTCTGGAAAGATGCTTGGTCAGTAGCCGCAGAAAATACTGTAGTCTCAAAGATGGTTTTAAGACTGATCACCTACCTACCCACTGTGTTGCTTATTGTTAAGCTGTCTCTCTTCCCCCTTTTTTCCCCTCTCCCCCCAACAAATATTTGCTGACCACCTACTATATGTAGAATACTGGGGTGGGCTGTGGAAGGGAGAGAGGGAGTGCTTGTAGAAAACCACAAAGACAAGGTCCAACTCAGAGTCCAAAAGTGCAGATGACGAAACGGAGAAAGAATTCATCTGTTATTAACAAGCTTAAATCTCCAAACCTGGAAAAACAAATCCTCTATTGCTTAGTAAATATTTGTGGAATAGCTGAATAAGGGTCCAGCATGTGTCAGCCTGGGAGGGTACACCAAGATAAATAAGGCACAACCTTTTCCCTCCAGAAGTTCATGGCAACAAACCACATGCCTCAGTACCTGGTAAAGGATCTGTACCTACTAAGAGATCAGTGCTACTATTCCTATCACATTTATTAAGTAATTTCTTCCTAATCTGAGTCCCAGGGCCTTGTTGGTTTAGTTTGGGTAGAACAGCTTCTGAGTACTGAGTGCAATGGGAAAACGTTTTCTAAACCATTCTCATCCCATTTGATCGCTGAAGGACACGTCTGCCTCAACAGGTAAATGTGTAGGGAGGGCGCAGGAATAGGAAAAAGGAAGGGGCAGATTCCAGCAAGCATGACTTTTCTAAAACTTTGTCTGCTACTCAAAACCACCCTCTGTTCAAAATGTAAAAAATAAAAATTAGGGACTTCCCTGGCAGTCCAGTGGTTAAGACTCTGTGCTTCCACTGCAGGGGGTGCTGGTTCAATCTCTGGTGGGGGAACTAAGATCATGCATGCTGTGCCCCATGGCCAAAATAAAATAAAATAATAAACATTACAACTTACTCTTGAGGTGCCATTGGAGGCATTTAGTCATGAGATCCGCTACCTCCATCTGAATATCTTTGCTGGCACACATGATTTATGATACTTGCACCCAGTAGGTGGTGTGTGTAGGCGTGTCTGCCCTGTGTCCTCTGACACCCGCTCTCTTGCTTCTCTCATGTCATAATTCTATAAATCCAAAGAGACTACTCTATAGAAATCAAGAGAAGTACACAGTCCACCCTCATCTCCTCATTTGCCCAGAGTGGAAGGAAGAAATGTGTAAATAAACTTGGCTGAGAGGGACTTCCCTGGTGGCGCAGTGGTTAAGAATCCGTCTGCCAATGCAGGGGACATGGGTGTGAGCCCTGGTCTGGGAAGATCCCACATGCCGCGGAGCAACTGAGCCCGTGTGCCACAACTACTGAGCCTGCACTCTAGAGCCTGTGAGCCACAACTACTGAGCCTGCGTGCCACAACTGCTGGAGCCCACGCACCTAGAGCCCACGCACCGCAACAAAGAGTAGCCACCGCTCGCCGCAACTAGAGAAAGCCCCGTGCGCAGCAACGAAGACCCAACACAGCCAAAAAAAAAAAACCTGGCTGAGAGATCCCTGTGGGGTGGTGCAGGCGGTGAGTCCTTCAGTGTAACTGGAGCCTGAGATTCTTGGAGTGGGAGTGTGGGTGGGCTGAGGCCGAGTTACGAAAGGCCTTGGAGCTTGCCCTGTCTCCTGAGCTGGGCACAGGGGAGGTGGCAAAAGTTTGAGGGCAAGGGAGGCTCACACGCACTTTGGTGTTCTACAAAACTCGCCCTGGCTGCCGCAGGGGCCTGGGCTGGAGACAAGGAGGGGCTGGGGAGGGCAGGCAGACCAGTTTCAGAGACCATGAAGGCCTGAATGAAGGGGGTAGCAGAGAGCTGCTGGAAAGGAGGGGTGATTTTCAGAGAAACCGCAACAAGCTGCGTCCTCCTTCGCACAGTTCAATGAGCCGAATCTGTGCTTTCTAAATGGCCTGTGTTTCAGAGGCCGGGAGCTTTCTGTTTGCTCTGCACACCTGCTATAGCACACTCCCTGCGTTGCAAGTTCCAGATAAATAACGACCTCCTCACTGAAGGGCTGTGGCAGATTGCACCCTGGGGAGCTGGGGTTTCCCGGATGAGACTGTCTCCCTCGAAGTCTGCAGGTCAGCATGACACCATTTGTTGGTGGCTGGAAGGGACAGGGTCCTGGAGAGGAGAGCATAGCGCTTAGTTGTTTGTGTAGTGCTAAGGGGTCCCACCACCTCTTTGGACTCAGAGTTTCCTCTAAACATACCTCCTAGAATAGCTGATACAAATTCCATAGTAAGTGCTTCATTTCGTACAAACTTAATCCCACTTATGTCTGCCATCTAACAGATTTTATTTCTTGACACAGTTTTCTCTGTGGGTTACTGTGATCAGTAAAAGTCTGGACTGCCTAACTAGACCCACGGCAAAAGATACCACGAGCACACACATTTTCCCTAGTCCTCTTCCTTTTAAATCAGAAATTCTGTATAACATTTTCCATAAGAGAAAGAGAGAACCACTTCCTAGCTTTTTTTTTTTTGGTCCTTTTTTTTTTTTTTTTTTTTAAACAACAGACCTTCCTTTTGGATTTACATCAGCATTTAGCTAACTTCCTGAACACTTCACCCATTTCCTGAACTTATTCTGAGGAAGGAAAAACATCCTCCTTCAGAAATAAATGCAAATAATCGCAGAGATTATTTTTATTAAATAAATAGTGTAAATGCAATGGAATTTCCTGTACGATGAACGTTTACCGTGGATATTTCAACAAAAATCTATTTGTTGTGATCCTGTAGGGACTATCTTATTTGCAGGTAGTCTGAGGAATTACAACCATTATGTAGCTACTCAGGAGATAAATTCTGAACATTTGCAGTTTTTGCTGTTGTTAAGAATATTTTTTCTTTTTTACTCAAATATCTGAACACCAGGGGGAATGGTTTTCTTTAGGTCAGCAATTTTGAAGATTTGTCTTTTTAAAAACAGGGTTCTCATGACATCTAGTGGTAAATAAGGGAAGGACAGCTTCAGAGCAGAGATTAACTTCATAGATTGTCTCAGTGATCAGGATTTTTTGTCTATGCATTAGTTTGGGAGAAAACACACCTGTTCCAAGGACTTCTTTTTCTTTTTTTTAAATATTTATTTATTTATTTATTTGGCTGCACCGGGTCTTAGTTGCAGCATGCGGGATCTATTTCCCCCACCAGGGATCGAACCCGTGCCCCCTGCCGTGGAAGCTTGGAGTCTTAACCACTGGACCGCCAGGGAAGTCCCCTCTTCTCTTGATCAATATTTCTTCAGAGCCAGCCCACCACCTAGGACTAAACTGGTTTAATTTACAAATAAATGAAAGGTGTGAGACTTTGCAGAGAGAAACACATCAATATATCAAGCTGGGGTCAGGTTCCCTTCAATTTTTTTTTTTTTTTTAATGAAAGTAATTTCTCTGCATTTGTAAGAAGGCCGATTTGGTCATCTTTTTGTGGAGAAGAATGGTACTTTTCTGGTGAGTAAATCTCACTGACACCTTAGAGATGTGTTTTAGGCTAACTGTCCCTGTCTTTTATGAAGGCTTTATAGGGCCCTTCCTTTGTTCTCCAGTGTTGGGCAGCGGCTGATCTTTAGAGACAGAGGTGATCGGGATCTGAGAAGAGCTTTTCACCCCTCATCTTGACCTCCACCCCATCCGGCAGAAGGCCGTCCGGGACAGATGGATATCTGGCTTCTTGCACCAGCCCCAGGAAGAGATTCCTTCATCCATCACCCAGGCTGACATTCTTCCGTAGGTCCAACCCCTTAGTGTGATATCCAAGGCCTCCAGAATTGGACCCCTTCCCCTCTCCTCCAGTCTCACTTCCTGCCTCTTCTTCAGACACAATGTATATTCTAGCTAATTCCAACTCCCTGTGTATCTCACACTGTCTGAGTCTTTTCTGCCTTTGCATATGCGGGTCCCCTCAGCCAGGAGATTCTGTCCCTCCATGGCTCTGGGCTCACTCCTCAAGACCCTGTGTAAGTGTTTTCTCTCCTGGGAGCCTCGAATGATCCAACCTGGCAGACACGGTGCACCTGGTATGTCACCTCTCAAACACCTATAGTTGCCTGTGTTATCTTACATTTTTTGTCTGTATGTGTGTCTCCCCTAGACCTCTGTGATCTTCTGGACAAGAGCTGTCCTGGTGCCCAAGTCCCTGGCTTGTCCAGGCACTCTGCAAACGTTCACTGATGTCCTCACATCAGCCGTCTGTGGGGTTAGACTGTCCCACTGGGCTGCAGTGTTTTGATAGGAGCAAATTGGGGGGCTGGGGCGTGCAGCTAGTTCAAGGGTAGAGTTGGCAATCAGCGGAGTAGGTCTTTGAAAATGTACAGAATCATTTATTATCCCAAATGACCTCAACCTTCACCCCCTGAGAAATACGATGGTTTCACAAAAATGATCTCTAAGTTTCTGTCTGGGCCCAACATTGTAGGTTTCTATAACTGGGGGATCTGTGATCTAAAATGCCTGGGTTTTTTAAAAATCTGGGGTCAATGAAGGAAGTCTATAATTGCATGCAAACTGTTTTATGTACACATGTGTCTTTTGGGAGGGAAATGGTCCAAACTTTCATAGATGGGTCTATGATCACAAAAGATTAAACGTCACTGATTAAGAATTGTTCACCAAAAGGATGTTCATAATCTCTATTGGCTCAATAGGAGCTGACACCTTCTTTCGTGCTTCAGGGGAGAGGCTTATAAACCAGCAGTCCTGTTGTTTTTTGTTCACTGTCCTTCATGAGGGCACCTACAGGTCTGGTCTGCAATTTAAAAAGAGAGGCTAAGGGGCTTTTGGCTGTGTTTCATTTTGTGTTGTATTAATTTCCCCCCTCCTTAGGTTCTAAAGGTAGGTGAGGGTGTAATTCTTCCTGCTCTGGGAAAACTATCACACAGCGCCCACAAATTCTGCCCACATGGTCCACTCTGAACCCTCTGGGTAACGTCAGGTAACCTGCACATGACGCGTGATTATAAAACATTCTGCCACTGTGGTCTGGGCCTGCAAATTGCTATGATGCTTTTGCTCCTGGATGGGAGATGCCATCTGTAAAGTGAATTGTGGCTGGCGGGGCAGGCTTCATGGGTGTGTGACCTGGGCAATCTTTCAGGGCCCCATGCTTTGTTTAATGCTCTACTGTTGCTGTCTTGAAGTTCTTAATAATTTTTGAACAAAAACCTCTGTATTTTTACTTTTCACCTGGTCCTGCAAATTATGTTGCTGGTCCTGAGTGGCTGCACCTACTTGAAGGAGCAGCATGCAGTGGAAAGGGCATGAGCTTTGGAGTTGGCAGTTGGGGTTCAAATCCCAGTTCTGTAATTTCCCAGCTGTGTGAGTATGAGTCGGTTACTTAACCTCTCTGAGCTTCAGTATTCTTATATCTAAAATGGTGACCATAATGTCTGACTTTTATAATTGTTGAGGTCATTAAACAGTATGTGTGATATAGTGATTGTCAATGGTTGATAATGATGACAATGATTTGAAGTTAACTAGTTAAGGAAGAATAAAATACATTAATGTGAAAAGGAGATCAAAACAAAACAAACAAATAAAGCCAATGACACAGACTTTTAGAGGTGGGAAGAATCCTAAAGATGAGCTCCTAGGTTGAGTTGTTTTGACCTTTGTCCCTCCATAGCACTTTGTACATAATGTCATTAGAGCACTTTAAAATATTATGTTATTATTATTTTCCTTTATTATACATATTTTCCCCATTAAACTTTGAGACCCCCCCCACCCCCACCCCGAGACCAGGGACTGTGTCTATCCTTTTTTTTTTTTTTTTGCGGTACGCGGGCCTCTCACTGTTGTGGCCTCTCCCATTGTGGAGCACAGGCTCCGGACGCGCAGGCTCAGCGGTCATGGGTCATGGGCCCAGCCGCTCCCTGGCATGTGGGATCTTCCCAGACAAGACCCCGTGTCCCCTGCATCGGCAGGCGGACTCCTAACCACTGCGCCACCAGGGAAGCCCTGTGTCTATCCTTTTAAAAAAAACTTTTCACTAGGCCTGTCACAAAGTAGATGTTTAATAAATATTTGTTGAAAGAATAAACTAGTTCATTATTTTATTTTATGGTTGAGAAGCTGAGGCCCAGAGAAGTTAAGTGAGCTACACAGGCTCACAAAGCTTGTCCTTGGGAAAGCCAGAACTGGAATCCCTTCTGTTTTGAAAGGATTGCCTGGGGGCCCCATGTGGACCCAGGCTTCTGAGCTACTAGACACTGTCTTTATTGCTTGCTGAGTTGCAATGATCGGATTACCTGGGAAATGTTTGAGCCTTTTGTGTAAGTGTTTATTTATTTATTTGGAGTCAAAAATCAGAGGGGAAGACCAGCCACTGGAGCTGGAATATCCTCGTGTCTATCCCAGAGAACTTCTGGAGAAAGCAATCCATCAGATCACCTTTACTGCGCTCACAATCCTGGGACAGCTCAGGTTCCCCTCTCCCCTTCCCCAGACACTCCCATTCATGAGATTATCTTCTGTGATGCTGATGTCCTGGATGTGATTGATTACCCCACCACTATCTTGGGGACCCGAGAGTGACCTTCTGGGTGCATTGGTAAGGAACCAGCTTGGAAAAAACAAAAACAAAAACTTGAAGGCATCCTCCGGTTGGCCTGAGATAAGGGGACCTCAGAGTCATCTTTCATTAGCCTGGCAAAACAATCTAAACAATAAAAAAATCCATAAGAAAATATTCTCCTTCCAGGGACTTGAAAGATACTCCTCATTTCACCCACCCTGTCAACATGATACCACCCCTATGTAAGAAAAACAAATGTGTGTGTGTGACAGGAGGAGAGGAAGGGAGGAAAGAAGAGAAGGAAAGGTTAAAAGAGAAAAGGAGGAGGTGGGAGGGGGAGGGTGGAGACCAGGAATTCCAGGAAAAAGATGAAGAAATAAAGACGGAGGGAGAGACTGAACCTATTTGGAAAGAGATGCGGGACTACTATTTACCGGGAGGTTAAATCAAACCATCAGGATGAATCAATCCAAGTCACCTTGTTAAGCTCACTTGGTGTAACCAAAATTCTTGGGCTGGGGAGGAAGGAGTGGGATACTGCGGAAAGATCTGGGTTTGAGTTTTGGCTCGGATGATAATTTGTTGTGTGAACAGGGACACGTCATTTCAAGTCCTGGACCTCAGTTTTCTCATCCAGAAGTGGGGGAAACAGATGAAGTGAGACATACGAAAGTAATTTGAAAAAATGGAGTGTGACACAAGCAAACACGGTTCTGAATTTACACTCAAGCTGGATCCATTCCACTTAAATCAAAACAGGCTTGGACGCGCCCCCAGCTCTGCTTTTCATGGGCTTGAGAAAGTTTTCTCCCTCGTGCTTCTTAAATAAATAAATATATGATCCAATGAGCTCGTTACATCCTTATGCTCAGGTGAACTCATTCCAAATCATGGGTACAATTCTGAAATCATAATAAAAAGAGAAAAAAGACACATGGCTTACCCATCAGCTTTCAACACATTTATTACAGTGGAATGGGCACATCTTGTGAGGAATGAGATCTGATGCAAGTTCTGCCACTCAAGTGCTGTGTGGCCACCCACAGATTTCTCAGTCTCATCCAACTTCACTCTTTCCACTTCTGATGCGGAAACACCTCCCTCCCAGTGTTGTCAGCACAAGGACAACGCTTAGCACAGCTCCTGGCATCTGTTAGCGCCTCTGCCTGTATTGACCATCACTGTACCGTCAGTTCTAGCACAGACTAGATGGGAAATACGTGGTACTTTTCCTTCTCCCTTTCTGTTTTTCAGTCCTCTTACCTTATCCCCACTCCCACTTACTCAGGTGTATGTCCATGGCCCCCAAAGTAAAGTCTTGGATCTGAGTATCTGAGATACTGCTAGACAGCATCTCTGCGAAGCCTTCCGAAGAGAAATGAAACCACTATTTTACGACTGTGTATCTGTCTTTGGTGTCAACAATGAAAACAGATTCTAGATAACTTATTTGGAAGGGAATTTATTGGGGGGTTATTGGAAGATGGAGAGAATTAGGCTTAGAAACTGGTGGAAATTAGGGGAGATTCTTGTGCTGTGAAGAAAGTAGTTGGGGAGAGTGAAAAGGTCTAAATAAGAGTTTTGGCTTGGTTGATAATTTGTTGTGTGAACATGGACACGCCATTTCACATCCTAGGCCTCAGTTTTCCCATCCAGAAGTGGAGAGTCAGAGGGTGAGGCCAAAGGTGTGATAGCAGTGGTGCCCTGGCAGGAGTGGTTTGGTCAGCATGCCGGTTCTCCTACTTCCCGAACAATGACTACCAGCTTTCTCCACGGACAGCAACCAACCACATCCATGTTTTTGTATTGCTTCCCTGAGACTCCCAGTTCAAGGGAAGACCACCAGTGGGGCTAAGCCCAAGTCAGTTGCCCATCCTCAGATTTTGCCAGGGCCAGTGTGTGTGTGTGTGTGTGTGTGTGTGTGTGTGTGTGTGTGTGTGTGTGTGTGTGTGTATGTGTGTGAGATCCTGCCTACTTTTAAAAAATTTTATTTTATTTTTATTTTTGGCCGCGTTAGGTCTTCGTTGTTGCACACAGGCTTCTCATTATGGTGGCTTCTCTTGTTGTGGAGCACGGGCTCTAGGCATGCAGGCTTCAGTAGTTGTGGCGGACGGGCTTCAGTAGTTGTGGCTGGCGGGCTCCAGAGCGCAGGCTCAGTAGTTGTGGCACACGGGCTTAGCTGCTCCACGGCATGTGGGATCTTCCCGGACCAGGGCCCGAACCCGTGTCCCCTGCATTGGCAGGCGGATTGTTAACCACTGCGCCACCAGGGAAGCCCTCCTGCCTACTTTTGATGTGGGACATGGGTCCTACCTCCCACCAAGAGGAACCACAACAGAGATCAATCCTTAGAAAGAGAGAGGGACTGGCTGACATATACTAGATAATAAAAATATGACCCATGTCCACTGCAGCTCAGAAGAGGATCTTCAGCCATCTTCCAGAGGTCATGGAATCTAAGGCCCTGCTTCGTGCAGGGACAAAGGGCCCAAGTACAGCACTGGGGTGTTTAGCATCCATTGGTGTGAATAGGGAGGGCCCAGCTGTGTCTGCTCTTTCAAAGTGGTTTCGAAAAGAAAAAACCATTAAATGAAAATGAATAATTAGGGATTTATTAACATTGAATAAAAAGCACATATAAAAAAGTTGAATTCAGTTAAATGGTGAAACACCAGCTATTCAGATGGCTTTTGACTGGTTTCCGCACAACTGTTTCTCCAAACCTGTCTACATGCAGAGGCAGATGCTTCAAGCAGGCACGTGTGTTTCCCACACACTCTCAGCTCTCAACAAGCTCTCCTGAATGCTGGGTGGCCGTGTCACTGATTTTTATGGTCCCTGCCTCAGGAACTGACTGCTTCCTTCTTTCTGTATCTTCAAACCCTAATTATTCAAAAAAATAAAGACTCAAGCCCAGCAGCTGAATGCATTTTTTGTTTGGGAAAGCCCAGTTTTCAATAGAAAACTACCCCCGGCAAAAGCAGTTCCTCCCCCCCACCTTTTTTTGTGCCCCAAGAACAAGGATTCTGATGAATCTCAGTAGCCATTGGATCCATTTCCTACCAAAAGGTGACAAACCAACAAGAAAATAATGATTAATCACTCCCCCAGCCCTTCATTGCAAATAAACAGGACTACCTCGGGCAGTTCAGATGGTCAACAATCACCTCCAAAATTTGGTATTTATTTAGACTAACTCCTCACTTTTGCACAGGGCTTCACAGTTTATATAGAGCTTTATGGCTTGCATGGAGCTTTGTAGTTTGCCCTCTTAAACACATTATTTTATTTGATCCCTATGCTAGGCCACTGGGCAAGCATCACCTTTCTCCTTGATCATTGTAAACACCTCTTCACTTTCTCAATGTCCACTCTTTCCTTTTTCTTTTAAATTGAGGTACACTTAACATATTATAAAAAGCACAAGTCTCAGTTGTTCACTTTGACAAGGTTTGACAGTTTTACACTGTGTAACTGCCAAGTACAAAAAGATATAAAACATTTCCAGCGCCCCAGAACATTTCCTCATTTTTCTTTCCAGTCAATTTCCCTCTCCCCGCAGCAACTACTTTCTGATTTCTGTCACTATACTTTTTTTGTACATGGATTTCATTTCATGTCAATGGAATCATACAGTATATGCATTTCTGTGTCTGCTTTTTTTCATGGATTTAAAAATGATCTATGTTGTGTGTATCAGGAGTTCCTTTCTTTGTATTGCCAAGTAGTATTCCATTGTATAAATGTATCACACTTTGCTTATGAAATCATCTTTTGACAGAAATTTGTGGAGTTTGAGGGGCACAATTTTTGCTTTTATAAATAACGGCTGCTATAAAAATTCTTGTACAAATACTTTTGCGAACATATGTTTTCATTTAACTTGGATAAATACCTAAGAATGAAATTGCCAGGTCATAGGGTAGATGTATGTTTAACTTTATAAAAAAAAGCACCAAATAGTTCTCCAAAGAGGTTTGTCAGATATATGAGTTGTCAACATCCACTCGGCTTCCTCTGGTCATTTGTCCTCATAGACTCCAGAGCAATCTATTCAAAACATAACCTTGATCCCATCACTTTCCTGCTGAAACTGTTTCAATGGCTTTCCACTGCCCTTCGGATAGAGTCCAAATTTTTAAACGGAGCCTGCATAACATGGCCCCTAACTTTGCATCAGCTACCGCTTCCCCAGTATCCCTGTCCCGTTGTGTCTGCATTCCAGTCTGCTGAATATGTTTCCACTCCTCGCCTGTGAAGCTCTAGCTCTCCCCAGGGGTTTGTACATGGAGTCCCTTTTCCTAGATGGCCCTTGTTCATCCATTGGCCCCTCTGCCTATTTATCCTTCAAGTTTCAACTTACGACTTAACTTCCTCAGGGACTTCCTCAGCAGACTAGGTCAGGTCACACGTTACCTGCTTCTGTAGCACCCTGGCCTTCACCTTCTTAACATTCATTGTAGTGTTGTTATTTTAAAATTATGCATATTTATTTCAATTTCTAAATAGGTTATACATTCATGTGGTTCAAACATTCTCAAAAGATATTAGGTGAAATGTTTTATTCCTACCCGTGTTCCCTTTTGCCTGGTTTCCCACCTACCTTAAAAAAAAATAATAACCCCTTACACTGGTTTTAAAATCCTTTCCAGAAATTTAAAAAAATGCCTATACAAAATTTTACACACATATACACTATACTAATTATTAGTATTACTCTTACTAATATTATTATATAATTTTATTATATTAGTTTGTAACTAACACTATTTGTACAACTATACTATCATTAGTATTACATTAATACACTCTATATACCATCCTGCACTTTGCTTTTTCCACTTAGCAATATGTCTTGGCAATTTTCCTTGTCAGAACTTAGAAAGCTTCCTCATTCTTTGTCAGTTATGCCCAGTGTTTCACTCTATGGCTGATCTAGGCCTATACTGGTGGCCATTTCAGTTATTTTAAATCTTTTGCTATTACAAACAATGCTGCAGTGATAACAATCATATACATATGTTACTTTTTGTGAAAGTGAGAATATCCAAAGGATAATTTCTTAGGAACAGATTGCCGGTACAAAGGGCATTCGAGTTTGTATTTGAACAAATTTTGGCAAATTGCCTTCCATGAGGTTGTACCACTTTATACTCCCACCCACAGTGTATCAGAAAACTTGTTTCCCCTTGACCTCATATGTGTTGCAGAACATTTGGAGATTTGGCAATCTGAGAATAGAAAAATATTATCTTGGCATAGTTCCTTTTAGTTTGCATTTCTTACTTGAAAAACTAAGCATCTGGTAGGATTTGTTGTGCTTTTAATTACATAGCACAGTGACGGGCATGTGGTAGATATCCAATAGAGCTATTGATACAATAAAAAACATATGTATTATATATTAATACATATACGATGTATTGTATGCCAACTATCATGCCTTATTTATTAATGTATATTTAGCATATGTATTATACACAGATATATATAATGGTTAAATGGATGAAAAACTGAATGATAATCAAAGAGCTTAAGATAAAGTGATTTAGGACACACAGCTCATAAGTGGAGATTTTCTGGCATCAAGTACACTATGATTTCTATCAGCCTGTGCAGCCCCACATTTCTAGGGTGGTCCAGAAGGAGAAAGGAAAAGGAGAGGACACTGAAGGGCAGAAGGTAAAATCTTAGCCCTGCCTTGCTCTCAGTATTACTGTTGAAGTCATTTACATGATGCCAGGTGTACCACTTAATGCTAACTGGAGAACACCCAGGTCAGGGCCAGCTTCCGGGCTCTCATCACTCTGTGTTTGGTTAAGAGCGTGGTGGTGAGGGTCTATCAGACCTGGGCATGAATCTCAGCTCTGAGAGCAGCTTCTCCTAAGGGGCAACTTTCTGCTGGTGAAGAGGAGATGACAACAGAAACCTCGAGGCTTCTGTGCGTCCCCAGTCCTCTTCCTCCAACAGCTTTCCTCCCTGTCGGTACCCTGTGACTCCTCCAGGCCCCCGGCAGAGCTGATTGGACCCAGGGTGGACTGGCCCAAGCTAGGTCCTTCAGAATCTCAAGAGGATCTGGGCATAGAGGCCACAGGCTCTGTTAATTCTTGCTCTGGGAAGGGGGGTGAGGCCATGATGTGGCGGCCCTCTTTTTTTTTTTTTTTTTTAAATAAATTTATTTATTTATTTTTGGCCTGTGTTGGGTTTTCATTGCTGCGCACGGGCTTTCTTTAGTTGCGGAGAGCAGGGGCTACTCTTCGTTGCGGTGCTCAGGCTTCTCTTTGCGGTGGCTTCTCTTGTTGCAGAGCACGGACTTCGGTAGATGCGGCATGAGGTCTCAGTAGTTGTGGCTCACTGGCTCTAGAGCGCAGGCTCAGTAGTTGTGGTGCACGGGCTTAGTTGCTCCGTGGCATGTGGGATCTTCCCGGACCAGGGCTCGAACCCATGTCGCCTGCACTGGCAGGTGAATTCTTAACCACTGTGCCACCAGGGAGGTCCAAGGGGTGGCCCTCTTTGACTGTATGTAGGAATTTGAGGGGGCCCAGGCAGTGGCCTCCCCTTCCTTTGCCCCACTTCAGAGCCAGATAAGGCATGGGCGAGGTTATGGCAGAGGAAGAGTTACACATCTGCCTTTTGTAGATGAACTTGGCTCAGTGTGGCAGTGCGGAACCCCATAGTGAGACAGACCTTGTAGGCAGCCCTGAGCAGTCAGAGACCACCCCATGTAGATGCAGGAAGGGAGGTTGGGAGCTTCCTGAGGGCCTCCAAAGAAGAAAGGGGAGAGGAAAGGGCTGATTGATGAATTCCTGGTCCTTTCCCCAAATTCATCAATCAAAGGCTGGAGTCTAACCCTAACGGGGGCCCTTGTGCTTAGGCACACGGTTGGTCACCCTAACATGGAGGTGCAAAGCTGAGAGAAGTTGCTCATTGGAGATGCAGCCTCCACCGTCTGGGCTCTGACTGCCCAGCTTCTATTTCTCGTCTCTTCTGAGGCCCAGTCACACTTCTTGGTCTTAAGTTCTCTCAGACGCATGACGTTCTTTATAATGATGTGTCCCCCTTTATTCAAATTCTTTCATGTGGGTCCTGTTACTGGTGCCCAACACCCTTTAATAAGGCTGTAAGTCACACAATTGTTGTGAGGTTTAAATAGAGAAATGTCTACAGGGCATCTAACATGGTGGACTCAATATATATATCTTTTGATGGGGGAAGGGTTGGGGCAAAGCTCTGAGCCCGTCAGTCAACTCGTTTCCAGTTTGAACATGACACCAAATGAACCCCAAAGTCTTCAAATTTCTACTTGAAGGTCAAAGAGCCCCCCAAAGTTGTATATTTGCTGTGAAAATATTGTTGAAGTCATGCCTGTCACAGGCTGGGGAGACGGTGTCGGGTAGTAGCTGGAGCCAGACATACTTGGGTAGTAATTCAGGCTCCAACACATACTATCTGGGAGGCTTACAAAAGTCATCACCTCTCTGAGTCTGAATTTTCTCAACCATAGAAGACAAACCTAATTTGCGTGGTTGCTATAAGCACTAAATATGCCCCTGTACACAATGAGTGCTCAGTGAATGGTAGATACGTATTATTGCAATATTCTCAGTACTCCCAAGAAGAGTCAGGAGGACCCTTCTTTCTGATGATAAGAGCTACCTGCCTGATTATGCTTCCCTTTTAACCTAGAGTCCAGAATCAAATTTACAACTTAGTCATGGCAACCCTGTTACCATTAAGGTTGTGATATTATAACCTTTTCCTAGCTCTTGATTTTCTACTTTTTAAGCTTATCAACCAATGAGAAGAACTTATCAACCTGACCAGACCAGGGCATGTGTATATATGTGTGTACACACACATGCACAAGCTTCGAATAGCTATTTTTCAAGGCAATTCCCACTTGGGTAATGCCCTGCCAAGAGAAAATGTAAATCACTTTTCAGTCCAGCATCCAGGGGCTCTGCAAATCAGTCCAAGATAAATTTAATCTTGGTCTACATAACAGAAACCGGGCAGCCAGCCAGCTAACTTTTGTTTTGTGTTTTAAGACATATTAAGAGAAATGCAACGTGCTCTTTGTCAAGTGATGTCTATGGTGATCAAGCATGGCCCCACTGGGCTAAGGTGTAGCCCTGGCAAAGGACCGGGGTAGCTTGGTGGGTTGGGCTAGGGGAGGACCTTTGAGGGGTCAACTCCCCTGGGTAACTTAAAGGCTGCAGAAACCTCTAAGGAGGGAAAAAGCAAGAACCTCAGCATTCAGGATGTTGCTTCTAAAAGTGTCACAGATCAGAAACTCCTAAGGGTGGAGCGGGGAGGTGAGCGTGAGAGAGAAGCAGGGAGATGAGGTGCGGCCAGTTCACAAAAGGGAGTTTGAACCTTCCCCTAGAGGCTGTGGGAGCTCTTGGACCAATTTAGACAATGATACTGTCTTGCCCACTCTTCAACTCAGCACTATGGAACTGGGAGTCAGGAGATTTCTCATTATCATGTAATTACTATAACAATACTTGGAGGTAGACTTTATTACTTTTCTTTTCCAGTTGAGTAAACTGAGACTCAGAAAGTAACCAAATTGCCTAGGATCACCAGGCTAGATGGAGCCAACACTTGAAGTCCAAGAGCCTTCAGCACCACTCCTTGAATTTTCCAGTTTGGCTCCAAGGCAAGGACAATATCTTAATTATGCATCTTTGTTTTCCCTACCCCTCCCCGCCTGGTCCAGCTCTCCAAAATTTAGTCGGCTTTGGGAGGTTGAAAAGTCAAACAGGACCTCGCCTTTTTTTTTTTTTTTCCCCTCCAGCAGGCCCTGGGAATGGCTGTAGCAGCTGGCAAAATAAGTGCACTTTGAGGCCAGAGACCCTTTTCTCCCCTTCGGAGCACATTCCCTTTTCCTGTTCCGTCTCTGAGAGAGGAATTTTGCCCGTGGGAGCTGTCTCAGGTGCCAAATGCTCCCCCTGACCTTTCCGTGCCTCCCTAACACATTCCTGCATTTAAATCAGAGCTGGTCAATGTTTCATTCCCTGCTACCCTCCCAGCCGTATCTTCTGAAGCTGGTGAACGATTAACCTCCAACAGCTCTTGATCTTCCTCCTGAGAAGCCTCCGAACACTTCACTACTGGGTGTCAATGATCTACCAAACCTCTCCAGTCTCAGAGGAGCCCCTTGCATACATTTTTTTTAATGATTCTGATGATATACGATTCTTCCAAACAAGTAAATACAAAGCACCCACATCAACTCTTGAATCACATTTTCTTGAAATTTATTGAAAATTGAAAATTATTACAAAGAACCAGAGAAGACGGGCAAAGAGTCTAGCTTAGCTCTGCCACTTATGTCCTTAGCCAAATCTCTTCCCTTGTGCAGGTTTTCTCTTCTTCACTTATCAGATGAGGAGAATCATTCTTTTCTCTTACATTTAGTAAACGGATCAAACATCAATGTAAAACGGTTTGGCTCCGAGTAGAAATATAATAAGTATTCTTACTTAAGAAGAAACTGTAGCCCAAAGTTTGTAAAGGCATAGACTTCTGGAACTGGAAAGCACCTGATAGAGCTTGTGCAACTTTTACAAGTGAGGGAGCTGGAAAGGAGAAGTCAGAACTGTATTCATCAATCCCTCAGTCAGTCCGTGGTCTATAGTCTAGTTCAGCTCTGTCTAGTAGAAATACAATATATAAGCCATACATGTAATTTTAAAAGTTTTAGTAATCACATTTAAAAACTAGAAGGAATTGAGACTTCCCTGGTGGTCCAGTGGTTAAGACTCTGCGCTTCCACTGCATGGGGCACGGGTTCATTCCCTGGTCAGGGAACTAAGATGCTGCATGCCGTGAGGCATGGCCAAAAAAAAAAAAAAAAACGTAGAAGGAATTGACACAACATTGTAAATCAACTATACTTCAATTAAAAATTTTTTTTTAAAGTAGAAGGAAACAGGTGAAATTAATAACATTTTCTTTAACCCAATATATGCAATATATTTTTCATGTAGTCAACATAAAAGTTATAAACAAATTATTTTATATTTGTTGTACTAAATCTTCACAATCTGGTGTCTAGTTTACACTTAGAGCACTGTTAAACGGACTAGCCACACTTCAAGTGCTCAATAGTCACATGTGGCTAGTGGCTACCATATTGGACAGCACAGCACATATCTAGTTCAACATGTCAGCAAACATTTTGTGCGCCTGTCATGTTCCAGGCACTCTACTGATGCAGGGATATGAGGGTAAACAAACGCAGGAGAGGACCAGGTGGACAGCCTTGGAAACCACAAACCATAACCCAAGGCTGGGAGCCCTTCCCCAGCTAGGCTGCTGGATTATGCATGTGTATCTGTGGTTGAGCAAGTCAAGAGGAAAATTCTCCAGGGACCATATATCTGTATCTCAAGGGCATTTTCCTCTACTTGGGTATCAGGGATAGCAAAATTTTTGTACTGAGTTGCTATTATGTCCTAGGCATTGTGCTCTGTACTCAACAGGTATTGTCTGATTTACTTCTCAGAGTGACGGTGTGGGGATATTCTTTTGCCCATTTTAAAGAAGAGGAAGTAAAGGCTCGGAGAAGCTGAGTAATTTGTCCAAGGGTCATACAGCTTATCAGAGGCAGAGCTGTGACTCAATCTCAGAAAGGAGGCATGTTTAACTTGGTCAGTGTCACCCACGGAGAAGTGAGCAAGATGAATGTCCCTTGGCCATTATTATTTTGGACTATTTAGAAACGTTCCTGAAGTTTCCTGAATAAAGTGACTGGAGGTTTATTTTAATAACAACTTTCCATCCCTGGTGACCAAAGTTCCCGCTGCTTGAAGGCTGTTTTCAATTCCTGCTCACACAGGAATTGTATGAGCTAGTAAAAAGTACCCAGAACGTGAATACCCACCAAGCTGGAACACGGGCTGCTGCAGCTCCAGTATTTCCTGAAAGAGTATCCACTGCCATAAGGGCAGGTGAATAAGTTTATGAACCTGGAATAGTCAAGGTGAATGAAATGTTCTGCTCAAGATCATCAGAGTGATTTCATGGGGACATCTCCCCCTAGAGGAGAATAGACAGTGTGTGTGTGTTGGGGGGAAATTAGTTCCTAGAAAAAGGTGATACTTTGCATTAAGAAACAATTCAAAATTAGATCACATCCTGAAAGAGCATATGACACCCCGTGAGACTCACGTGGCTGAACTTGAACTGGATTGACTGCAGGATTAGGAAAAAAATAAATCAAAACCACAAGTTTATTTTGTTATTTGAAATGATTTTGTTTACTTATATTTCATTCACTCAGCAAATACTTTCTGAGCACCCACTAGGTGCTGGATCTGCATATATGGCAGGGAGGGTGGGAGGCAGACATAAGAAAAATGCAAGGGGAGGCCACTTGACCCTCAGGTAGCCTTTAAGCTGAGCTGAGAAGTCTAGATTTCAGAGCTCAGGTTTGGGTTTACAAATCTAGGAGCTGATACATGAGGCTTAAAACCATGGGAATAAATGAGATTCCCTAGATAGAAAAAAGAATAGAAGGTCCAGGACTGAGCACCGAGAAATAGTGACATTTCACATTGGGTAGAATAGGAGCTGAGAAGGGAGGCTGGGAAAGGAGCAGTCTGTGAGCTTGGAACATAACTAGGAGCGTGGGTCTCACAGGAGCCAAGAGAGTGCTTCAGGAAGGAGAGGGTGCATTACTGTGCCACGTGCAGCTCGGAGGGAAATAAGATGACAATAGCAGAGGCAGTAAAAAGGGTCATTTGGACGAGGTGTCATGGTGACATTGGTTAGTCACTGAGGGGTGGTGCTGAGACTGGGTGGAGTGAAGGGTGACTAGGAAATGCAGATGTGAGGACAGAGCGTGAAATTTGCTCTTTTGGAACATAGAAAATATGAAGTTGAGAAACTGAGAGATATGTGGAAGGGGAAGTGGTTGGATCAAGAAAGTACTGGTTTTGATTTGCAGATAGAGCCCTGCCCGTAGTCACCCTGTTCTTTCTTCTGGAGTTCCTCTGCAGGCAGATCTCTACTCATTCTGTACGATCCAGATGTAAGTGTCCCGTCCTCTGTCAGACATTCGTTCCGGGGCCAGTTAGATGTCTGTCCTAGGTCCCCAGGCCACACTGTGTATACTCTGTCTGCCTTAAGGCTTATTTCAGAAATAAGGAGGAGCCCTGGAAAACCATTAAATCTCAGCTCCTTCCCTGTTAGATATTCCCAGGTCCCTCTCTAGAGCTGCAAGACACCCGGGGGTGAAACCCTCACATTCACATCAAGTTGCACACTTCACCACAGAAGCACAGGCCTTCACCCGTGGGTGGGTGGACCAGGGAGGGGGGTCTTGGCTCTCTGTGGATGAAATGCCCTACGCTGTAGGCTAGAAAACTGAACCGAAACCAAGGGGTACCACAAGGTGTCACTGTTGACCCTCAGTGACAAAAACGGATTAGGGCAGGGACTTGGAAAAACACTTCAAAAACACTTACTCTGCAGATGAAGAAACTGAGGCACGGAGAGGTGACACGATTTAACAAAGATCATGTAGCCAGTTAGTGGCAGAGCAATTATGAGAATCCAAGTCCCTTAACTTTTGGATCCTCATGACCACCTTCCCCCGCTACTCTTGGGCAGCACCTAGAGAGGAGGACCAAGCTGTTTCTACAATCATTCACTCAAGACCATAGCTCTAGATTGGAAATAGAATAGAGGAAAATGGAGGCGGGAAAAAAAAGAACGGAAAAAACAAACCTTTAGCATTCACTTTCCCCATGTGCCTTATGCAAAGTGTTCAGCTTAGATGCCACGGCCCACAATGAGAGTGTGGCACGCAGGGCCCCCATCTGTGACATGGTTTGAAGAGCTGAATAGAAAAGTATCAGGTAATGGGTTTCATCCTTTTTATGGCTTCGACTTAAAAAGAGTCTGGTTCCCAAGGAAAACAAGAAGCCAATTTGCTTCAGCAAAGAATTGGCTGAAACCTAAGCAGGAACCAGATAAAAACATTTGGCGGATAGAAGAATGAGGATAAATTTCTGGGCCCTTTGTTCGGGGAACGGAGCGCTCTGGGGCAGGAGATCTTTTGTGAGCCAGTGACCTCTAGACCAGGCATTTATCCCGGTGTCTGAAAAGAACAAGGTAGCAGAGGAGTCTTGGGAGAGGGACTTTGTCCTCACCCACCAGGTGTCTCATGAGGTCTCCCCTGCTCCTTGGCCTGACTTCCATCCGCACTTTCTTCTCCCCTTGTGGTTTCTACTGGAGTCTCCTTTTATTGCCTCCCAGTCAACTTTTTTAAAAAAGTTAAGGTAATAAAATTAACATGAGCTCATTTCAAAAATTCAGATACGAAGTAGCAGAAAGAAGGAAATAAAAAAATCTGTAATCCCTCCATTCAGAAATCATTGCTGTTAACCTATTGTCAGTAAGTCAGGCAGTTGGCTTGTGGAGCACCTGCCGTGTGTCCAAGGCGCTGGGTTTAGAGCCGGGAAACAACACACACCAATCCCGGCTCTGCCAGAGCCTCCGTTATAGTTCGGGAGGCAGACAATCAACTTTAAAAAGAAGTAAAATACTTAGTGTCAGAGTCTGGTAAGTGCTATGGGGACAGAGAAACGAGAGAAGGGGATGGAGATTTTGCTGGTGGTGAGGTGGCGACTTAAAATGGGATATTCTGAAAGTGCCATCTGAACAAGGACCTGAAGCAGATGAGGGAGCAAATCATGTGGACACTTGGGGAAAGGCTCCTTCCTTCCCATCCATTTCCTGTGCATATGTAATAATGCAATTATAGCATAAGTAATATCTGACTACCACCTCGATGCTAAAAACATAAACAATATGGAAACATATAGATGACGAGATAACCACTTTCTCACCACCCATCACCTCCTCCTCCCTCCAATAAACACATTGACCATGGTGTGTTCCCTACTGAACTTGGTCTCTGCATTTGTATTCATTTCTGTGTATCCCACCCATGTACTTAGCTTCATTTTATTTACTCCATAAGTGAGATTATCCTTTGTGAAGGTGATGCCTTTTTATTTTCCACAGTCTGTCTCTTCTAAATGTTTTCTATACTTCAGAAATATAGGAGAGCTCTGGGCTTCATATAAAAATGAAATAGGTACATTTCATTGCTAAGTGTGGTTGGATGTTTCTCTTCCTCCCATGGGCTATTAATCTAGGATCCATTGCATTATATTATAATAATTTGTTTCTGCCTCTGTCTCTTCTATTGGACAGTGAGTTATCTGTGGTCAGGGATTGGGTCTTCTCCCTGAACTTCCAGTGCCTGGTACAATGCCTAGCACATGGTGGGTATTCTGTAAATGAATGGGCAGTTAATTACACTTTCCTATGTGACCATATAAGGCTTCCAACATTGGATGGGATATGCGCTGAGATCAATGTTATGGTCTTTCCTAATGGGAATCATTTATTCTCCATTGAAAAATCTGTGTCACTATAGGATATAGCCATTATTGGATGGCAGCCAGGATGCCTGGGGTCAAGTCCCTCAAATCAAATAGTCCAATGTTAGCTATGAGAGCTACCTTTCACTACCCTTGCTGAAAGGAAATGAACATTTAATGAGTGCGCAAATGTGCTAAGCACTTGACAAAACACTGCTCATTCAAGGCACAGAAGAACTCAATAAAGTAGATACTATTTTGGAGATGTGAGGAAACCAAGATTCAAAGAGATTAATATGGATATTACGTGGGTCCATTCATGTACCACCATGCAGATTTATCTTACCATTTCCCGACATTTATTTTAGATTTTTTTTCCAGAAATAAACCATTATGTATAAATATACCCTGGAGGACCATGTTCACAAATTTAATTGCCAAGCCTGGATGGAACATTTTAAAAGCCACTTATGCAACTTTATCACTTAGCAGACTTTAATTGATCTTAGGCACTGGGCTAGGCCCTATGGATACAGAAAGGAATGAAGCATGGTCCCAGCCCCGAAAGAAACTCCCTTTCCAGAGGGAGTGGCGTGGCAGATACAAAAGCTTTTACAGTTGAGAAACTGAGGCTCAGGGAGGGCTGGTGACTCTACCAAGGGACAAAGCCAGGTCTAGAGCTCAGGGGTCCAATGAAACTGACCTCTTAGAGCCCTGGGAGACCCCTACAGCACATCCCTGCCCACTTGCAGCAGGGCGGCCCCTGAGTGGAGGGGTCTCCTCTAGGAGGGATGCCAGCCACGCAGGAGAGCTGGTCTGACACAACCAAGCAGGATCCATGAGAAACACTCATGGCTGTTTTTTTCTGTCTCCACTAACCAACTTTTTGCTGCAAAGAATAAAATTCTTGCCTGGTGAAACACACTTCCTGTCAGGATGAGGCACACCCAGCCAGTGGAAACCACCCAAATCAAACGAAGAAAAATCCTTTTAATTCCTCTAGGTGCACATTTTTGGGTTCCACTGGATTGTTGCCATTTTCCCAGGGGCTATGCCAGTGGTGGGTTTGAGGAACAGCAAATTAGAACAATATACTAATAAGGGTAACAACCACAGTGACATTAAATCATCCACCATTTAATATCTCCAGTTAAATTCCCATGTTCTATAAAAGCAATTCATTCTCATAGAAAACTCAGAATCTGACAAAAATCTGTGTGCTTTTTTGATAAAAATAAAACCCAATTCTATATTTTCTCAGTTCAAACAACCACTGTTAACATTTTGATGTGTATAGTTCCTTTTTAAAAATAATATTTATGTACATTTTACATCCTGCTCTGTTCACATAACTTTATATGGTAAATATGTCCCCATTAATTATGTTCTTTAACACATACTTATAAATGATATGTAACATTCTGCTATGCAGTTGCCATGTGATTTAGGTGGTTAATCTATTTTTGGACATTCACATCCCCACGTAATTTTTGGTTATTATATTGTTACAACTCTAAGCAGATTCTTGCCTTATTAAGAGGCACCACTGGACTTCCCTGGTAGCGCAGTGGTTAAGAATCCCCCTGCCAATGCAGGTGACGAGGGTTCGAGCCCTGGTCCGGGAAGATCCCACATGCCATGCGCGGAGCAACTAAGCCCATGTGCCACAACTACTGAGCCCACACACCTAGAGCCCATGCTCCGCAACATGAGAAGCCATCGCAACAAAGAGTAGCCCCCATTTCCACTAAGATCAGGAACAAGACAAGGTTGCACACTCTCATCACTATTATTCAACATAGTTTTGGAAGTTTTAGCCCAGCAATCAGAGAAGAAAAAGAAATAAAAGGAATCCAAATAGGAAAAGAAGAAGTAAAGCTGTCACTGTTTGCAGATGACATGATACTATACATAGAGAATCCTAAGGAGGCTACCAGGAAACTACTAGAGCTAATCAATGAATTTGGTAAAGTAGCAGGATACAAAATTAATGCACAGAAATCTCTGGCATTCTTATACACTAATGATGAAAAATCTGAGAGTGAAATTAAGAAAACACTCCCATTTACCATTGCAACAAAAAGAATAAAATATCTAGGAATAAACCTATCTAAGGAGACAAAAGACCTGTATGCAGTAAATTATAAGACACTGATGAAAGAAATTAAAGATGATACACATCGATGGAGAGATATACCATGTTCTTGGATTGGAAGAATCAACATTGTGAAAATGACTCTACTACCAAAAGCAATCTACAGATTCAATGCAATCCCTATCAAACTACCACTGGCATTTTTCACAGAACTAGAACAAAAAATTTCACAATTTGTATGGAAACACAAAAGACCCCGAATAGCCAAAGCAATCTTGAGAAAGTAAAGCGGAGCTGGAGGAATCAGGCTCCCTGACTTCAGACTATACTACGAAGCAAAGCTACAGAAATCAAGACAGTATGGTACTGGCACAAAAACAGAAATATAGATCAATGGAACAGGATAGAAAGCCCAGAGATAAACCCACACACATATGGTCACCTTATCTTTGATAAAGGAGGGAAGGATATACAGTGGAGAAAAGACAGCCTCTTCAATAAGTGGTGCTGGGAAAACTGGACAGCTACATGTAAAAGTATGAAATTAGAACAATCCCTAACACCACACACAAGAATAAACTCAAAATGGGTTAAAGACCTAAATGTAAGGCCAGACACTATCAAACTCTTAGAGGAAAACATAGGCACGGACAAAGGATTAATGTCCAAAATATATAAACAGCTAATGCAGCTCAATATTAAAAAAACAAACAACCCAATCCAAAAATGGGCAGAAGACCTAAATAGACATTTCTCCAAAGAAGATATACAGATTGCCAACAAACACATGAAAGAATGCTCTGCATCACTAATCAGCAGAGAAATGCAAATAAAAACTACAACGAGCGATCACCTCACACCAGTCAGAATGACCATCATCAAAAAATCTACAAACAATAAATGCTGGAGAGGGTATGGAGAAAAGGGAACCCTCTTGCACTGTTGGTGGGAATGTAAATTGATACAGCCACTATGGAGAACAGTATGGAGGTTCCTTAAAAAACTA
>NC_041229.1:46246909-46261917 GCF_002837175.3 Physeter macrocephalus
ATGGACCTAGAGTCTGTCATACAGAGTGAAGTAAGTCAGAAAGAGAAAAACAAATACCATATGCTAACACATATATATGGAATCTAAGAAAAAAAAAGTGGTCATGAAGAACCTAGGAGCAGGACAGGAATAAAGACGCAGACCCACTAGAGAATGGACTTGAGGACACGGGGAGGGGGAAGGGTAAGCTGGGACAAAGTGAGAGAGTGGCATGGACAAAGATACACTACCAAATGTAAAATAGATAGCTAGTGGGAGGCAGCCACATAGCACAGGGAGATCAGCTCGGTGCTTTGTGACCACTTAGAGGGGTGGGATAAGGAGGGTGGGACGGAGGGAGATGCAAGAGGGAAGAGATATGGGGATATATGTATAGGTATAACTGATTCACTTTGTTATAAAGCAGAAACTAACATAATAATTGTAAAGCAATTATACTCCAATAAAGATGTTAAAAAAAAAAAAAGTAGCCCCAGCTCGCCGCAACTAGAGAAAGCCCGCACGCAGCAATGAAGATCCAATGCAGCCAAAAACAAACAAACAAATAAATAAATAAATTTATTTTAAAAAAAAAAAAGAGGCACCACTGGTCTCTTTTCTTACATTATCTCATTTCCTCATCTTAAGCCTCCAGGGTAGGTCTGAGGTCAGAACCAGGTTTGGAACCCAGGTCCCTCTAACTCCTGAGCCAGCCGTACCCATTATCACACCTTGGGTGTGCTGGGCTCTGTCTTCACCATGTTGTTTTCTGTCTTCACAGAGCATGAATGTCTGGGATGGAAGAGTGTTCTTGTCCTCTCCTCTGCCCAATTTCTTAACCCTGGTCTCACTCCTTTCATGTTCCCATGGATACCCTGGTCCCTTGGTATGACTGAAGCCTTTCCAATAAAACCCTCTCCATTCGAAAGTTCCCAGGCAGCTGGGCTGCTGCGACTGATGGTTCCCAACTGCTGCGCCATATGTTCTTGCCCTCCTTGCTCTCAGCTGTTCTCAGATAGGCCGGCTGCGAAGTTAATCACATCTCACATTGTAAAACTGAATCCTGATACACTCACGAAAGCCCTCATGGTTATCTGTGCCGCATGCCCATTCCCATTTATATTCGCAACGATTTCCAAGATCTGAGGAGACCTCAACAACTCAGCACATTTTAAACAGAACACTAAACTTAAAAGAAAATACATGGAGCTCAAACCTCTCTTTTCATTCCAGACTTGTATATCCAACAGTCTAATCGACACCGTTTCTCAGGTGTTTTGAAACTTACACTATTCAAATCAGAATTCTGGATGTTTTCCTCTCAGACCTGTCTCTGGTAGGCGTGTGGGCTGTCTGGCCAGTAACCATTCGTTGCCTCCTTCTACTTCACAGAACCTTGATTTTGTTCAGGGACAATGTGCCCAGACCAAGGGTTGAACCGACATGGGTCTAAGCCCATCATAGCAATCTCAGCCCTATACTCTTCCCCTATTGCTCCCCATGGCTGGATCCTTTTTGTCAGCCAGATGTCAGTTTTAATGTCTACCTTCTTACAGAGGACTTCCTTACCACCCAGGGTTAAGCAATTCCCCATTATTCTTTTTTAAAAATTAATTAATTAATTAATTAATTAATTATTTGGCTGCTTTGGGCACACGCAACGTCTTAGTTGCAGCACGCGGGCTCTTCGATGCAGCGCGAGGGCTTCCCTCCAGTTGTGGCATGGGCTCCAGAGTGCTAGGGCTCAGTAGTTGTGACGTGTGGGCTTAGTTGCCTTGCAGCACATGGGATCTTGTTCTCCGACCAGGGATTGAACCCACGTCCCCTGCATTGGAAGGTGGATTCTTAACCACTGGAAAACCAGGGAAGTCCCTCCCCATTATTCTTTGTACCACATCTTGTTTGTTTTCTCCATAGCAAGGCACAAAAGCTAATGCCTTATGCATTAAGCTTATAGTTAAGTTGTCACTACTTATTTATTTATTTTTTTTCACCCTTTAATTGCTTATCTCCCTGATCAGGTTAGAATCTTTTCTAGCAAAGGCCAAGATTTTACTCTCCACTATATACTCAGGTCCTTGTACATTGCCTGCCTTAGAATATGTGCTCAATAAATATTTATTGAGTGAATGAATAAACTGTGATAACAACAGTATCAGTTGCCATTGAATGAGGTCCTTGCTTGTGTGTTCAAATCTTGGTTCTGTCACTTATTAGCTCTGTGAGCTTAGGCAAGTATTTTAACCTCTCTGTACCACAGCTTTCTCATCTTAGGTGGGGATAATAATAGTACCTAGTTGAGTTGTCAAAATAATTAAATTATTTGTTATTATTATACATGTGAAAACTTAGAATAGTTCCTGGCAAGTAGTAAGCATTATGTAAATGCTTAGCTGGTCTTGTTGTTATTATTATCATCTCTGCCAAGAAATTGAGGCTCAGGAAGACTAGAGTCATATAGCTAGTAATTGGCAGCCTGGGATCCCAACCAGCTAGAGGTGCGAATTAACAAAGACACCTCCACATAGTGCAACATTGATTGTACAGTGGTGAGCATAGCTGCCTTCCAAAGATACCTCCACTTTAGCATAGGTGAAATTATGAAATCTTTTGAGGGGAAAGTTATTGATGGACATTACTGGAAGTGTCTGCCACCATTGCAATCTCTTTGCCAATTGTTTGCTTCTAAATGCTTTTGAAAGCGTAACCAGATGGCAATTTTTTCAAGGATATTCACATAAAAAAGGGAACCAAAAATGGCTTAATATAATTACACTTTAAAAAAATTAGGTGGTGCATGATTGTAAAATTTGTGTGTGGACAAAGATCACAGGAAAACAAGTGGAATGCTTCAAAGGCATCTATAGATACAGAACAATCTGCGCTTCCTCACTTCCCGTTCACTTTTTAACTCTCTCCACTCTGGCTTCTCCAACCTCCACTGAAACTGCTCCACAAAGGTCACTGGTGACTTTCCAACTACCAAGTCCAATGGGAGCTTTCTGGACCTCCGCTTACTGGATTAATTCAAGTTGTTTGATGTTATTAACCAACAACAACTCTCAGCTCTCAGTATCACCACTACCACTTTCCTGATTCTCCAGCATCTCCTACTCTTCTTAGCCACTTTGCTGCCCATCACTCTCTGCATCTTCCCCAGGGTTCAACTTCTGGTCCCCTTCCCTTCTCGAACTTCCCATTCTCTCCTGAGAAAATACCACCCAAGATCATCGCATCAACTCTCACCACAACCTGCATTCCCTAACCAGAAACTCTTGACATTTTAGTTCAGGCTCAAAAGCTGGCCATTTTCCTGAAGAGTTGGGATTTTAGAGTCTGGAACTCTCAAATACAAACTTTCCTTTTCACCTAAATGCTGCTGCTGTGAACTCTCATCCCCTTTCCCTGGGCATTTTACCACAGCATCCTGACTTATCTCCCTATCCCTAGTCTCACCTCCAATCCATTCTCAACACTCCTGTAGAGTGCTTTCTAAAACGTGGAAATCTGAGGTTCCACTTCTGATAATGGCAGAGTTGCTCCTGTAAATATTTCCCATAAGTAACAAGTATATGCTATAGAAAAACATATAAAAACCAATCACGGGGAGGCAATGAAAGAGGAACCAACGCTGACATGGTGGACAAGAGTCACGCTTGGAAGAAAGAAATGTCATGTGTGAGTTTTGCATTTTTTATGGATTTTTTACCTGAGGGAAAACTCCAGTCAGTACTCAGCAGGACAGCTAAAACTCAGATAGAAGCATGCAGTCTTACTAGTTAGAAGAACCAGAGGAAAGCATTCAGTAACCCTAGCTGCTGTAAATTGGCGGGTGTGGAGGTGGGGTGGGAGGGGTGGGGGGATGAGGGGAGATCTAAGAAAGGAGAAAGCAACTTCAGAACTCACCATACAGTGATCCATATTAGTCACTCTTGGATCCTGTTACTTCTAAAACAACATTATTTTTATTTCTTATTACAAAATAATGCATAGGACATTTAGAAGATATAGGAGAGCAAAGGTTAAAATAATTCATTATTCAGTAATTACTCACTGAGCACCAATTATGTGCCAAGGATCATCCTTGGTACTGGGAACACAGCCTTAAAAAAAAAAAATCTTTGCACTCACTCTAGTAGGTGAGTCACACAAGAGGAAAATAAACAAATAGATGTGTAATCTAATACCCAAGGTGGGAATTAAAAAAAAAGTCAGTGTTTCCGGACAAAACAGAACAAGAGAGAAAATATTTAGAATGCTAAAAGTGGGTACTTACAGGAAATCTTTTAATTTTTATTGAAAAAATTTTAGCTCCTTCTAGATACTTTAGAAATGACCTTCAAGTAGCAAAGTTTAAAGATATAAATATTTTTCTGGGCTTCCCTGGTGGCGCAGTGGTTAAGAATCCGCCTGCCAATGCAGGGGACACGGGTTCGAGCCCTGGTCCGGGAAGATCCCACATGCCGCAGAGCAACTAAGCCCGCGAGCCACAACTACTGAGCCCATGTGCCACAACTACTGAAGCCCGCACACCTAGAGCCCGTGCTCCGCAACAAGAGAAGACACCGCAATGAGAAGCCCACACACTGCAACGAAGAGTAGCCCCTGCTCACCACAACTAGAGAAAGCCCACGCGCAGCAACAAGGATGCAACCCAGCCAAAAATAAATAAATAAATAAAATAAATTTTGTTTAAAAAATACAAATATCTTTCATTTAGGCACTTTATTTATAGTTAAATATGTCTTATTTTTTACCAGTAAAATGCTAAAATATTTCCTATGTAGGTTCAATCTATGGCTGGATCTCTCTATGGAATGAAACAATTTTTGATCAATTTTTTAAAACCTCGAATTGACTCACTGTTTTGGTGTTATTTAGATACAGTATGAATTTACGTCTCTGTCATGTGGAGACGGCACAAGGTATTATTACAATCAGAGAAGAGCTGTCATGAAAAGTGGTCTTCCATCATCCGTCATCTCCCTTTAGCCTAATGAGATACTGCCATTATCTCCTGATGAAATATTGTTCTGCAAAACCCTGTCCTGTCATGCAATTCCTGCAGATCTTACAGGGGCAATCTGAGCTCAAGTGATATTAATTACTATTCCATTACTCCATTTATCTCTCAGTAATCATGTATTTTAATGATCTTCTCTATTTCCTGTGGGTTGTATAGAAGTTATCTTGAAGACTAATTCAAAACAGTCAAATCTGTCCCTTCAAGGGCTTGAGGAAGATAGAATAAATAGATCATTTACCCAGGGGTCTGGAAATAAGTATTTTAATTGTTCTAAAAATATTTTAAAAGATTATGCATGAAAAATTACAATAATTGAGGAACCACTTGGTACAGTAGTGGTGCATGTGGCTGACACGTAAATGACTGACAGGTAGGCAGGTCTGAGGAGCTCAGTCCACGCAATATAGATGGCATGAACCAGGACAGGTGATGGCAGTTACCTTGTAAAACAAGAAGCTGGGATCCTTGTTTGCTTATATTTTGGTGGATAGCGCAGCTTTTACATTTTTTAACTGTAATTGTGCAAATTGACATTAGACATTCATCCCTTAATCCATATAATAGATAAGAACAGAGAAAGAGTGAGAGAGAGAGAACAGGAGGAGGAGGGGGAAGAAGAGGAGGAAATATATCTAAAAGATTCTGGAGCTGGATCAAACGGTAGCAAGAAAAGCTATTTTGAAGATGAGGTATCTGTACTTTGGAAATATCATTCATTCATCGAGGCAGGTGAGGTCTCAGACAGCTCAGTGAGTTATCTTCCTCTGTGCTGTTGTTCTCCGTATCTTGGCAATAAGGAGACCGAGGCTTGAAACGGTTACATAGCTTGCTCACTCTACGCAGAGGTAGAACCAGAATTTCCATACTGCTTTCCCAGAATCCACAGTCCAAGCTCTTAACAACTATTATATACATCTTTTATCCTTGGAGAAAAGGGAAGAAATTTCCAACTCAAGCCTGAAAGCATAACGGGGTTGAGAGAAACAATTTGGAATTAGTTAAGATCAGAAAAAATAAGCGCCAATCTGTGCTTTGATGTTATTCTGTTTTGGGTAGTTTTCTTTACTGTCTTTGTAGAAAAAACATAGGTAGTAGCATCAGGTGCACTAACCTTTTTCTCCTTAGTCATTCTTATCTGAAGGTAGTTTAAGAGCTGGGCCTATGACACCAGGCCTGTTACCTGCCATCCGGTGGCAGCTAGCCAATTTATCCAATTTCTTTAAAATTTCACAGAGGGAGTGGGCTGAGGGGAGGTAAGTGAACCTGAACTGGCTGAAGGTTGGATGAAGACTCTTATCCAAGTAGCCAAAGATGGGAATGAGATAGCCTGAGTTACAGTAGTTAAGGAGTGGAAAATTGAGTACAAATGCCTTGTGTTAAGGAAGAGAAGACTCCAGCTGGGAGATATTGTCAAAGGTCAGGACACAAACTGAGTGTAAACAGAGCAGGAGAAGTTGGGAGTAAAGAAAGGGGATTCTGGGGGTTGTAGAGTATGTCTCCACAGGGTCTGAGCACAGGTGGGTCAGATTAAAGGTACAGCATCTTCTTAAATGGATACTGGGAGGGGCAGCTTCATCTCAGTGAAAGAAAACTCCACAAATCGCGTAGACACACTCTCATCCATCCGTTATTCAGGTAAACCTTAACTGATGATCTACTCTGTGCTCAGCACTGTTCTGGGCTCCAGGTAAACAAAGAGCAGGAACATCCAGTTTCTGGCCTGGAAGGAGCCCCCAGTCCTGGTTCAGTAGAGGGAGACAGACATGAGTCGTGAGTTTCTCTCTTTATCTGCTTTTCCCAGGAAGTGTCCTGGTTTTCATAAATGACCATGGCTTGACATACTATGCCTTTATAATAATATTTTACAATCAGTGGAAAACCAGAGGAATGCCTGGAAATTGCCTTTAGTTATGGGAACAGCTGGGCTTCTCGGGATAACACGGGCAAACACTGCACCATGTGGGCCAGGATCTGCGGGACCCAGTTTTCTCTGGAGGTGCAGCTGCTTCTCTTTCAAATATCAGCTTCACATTCTGACATTTTGGCTTTTACATGAGTGACTGTGTGACCAGGTACCTGAGTGACCAGTTCTCCAGGAGACTTTTTTTTTTTTTTTTTTTTTTTGCGGTACGCGGGCCTCTCACCGCTGTGGCCTCTCCCATTGTGGAGCACAGGCTCCGGACGCGCAGGCTCAGCGGCCATGGCTCACGGGCCCAGCCGCTCCGCGGCACGTGGGATCCTCCCGGACCGGGGCACGATACCGCGTCCCCTGCATCGGCAGGCGGACTCCCAACCACTGCACCACCAGGGAAGCCCTCTCCAGGAGACTTTTGATTAGGGGCTTCCTGGTTTTAGAAAATGGCCCTTATTTTTCTCAAAGTTCTTTACAAATTTGCAGACCAGTAACCTCCCTTGACCATAGATCCTTGGCTGGAAGGAGAAGAGAGTCTGCCAACCTACCATTTTGCCTACAATTCAATTCTATGACAAGCACTTTTACTAACTGGATATTATGTTGTGAGCTGATTTTGGTCAGAAGCCACATGTATCCTTTCTGCGCCAGCTGCAGGAGCAGATAATCTGGTAGTTCTCACCAAGGCAGCCATTCACGGATTCTCCAAATGTTTGTCACACAGCAGTCTGAGCCAGGAGCTGTCCTATATTCATGGCATACAATCCCCATAAAACAGATGTGGTCAGTACCCCCATCTATGAGGGGTGCGGTGACAGACATTAAACAAATAACTCCACAAATTTTAGTAAGTGCCAATAAGGAAGAGACTGGGCTATTGTGAGTGTAAAAAGGGGCTGAGCTAATTGGATTAAGAGACAGGGAAGGCCTCTTTAAGAAAGAGACAATAATGCTGAGATTTGAAGGAGTGGGCACTAGTCAGCCAAAGAGTCTGGGGAAGAGATTCCAGGCAGAGGAAACAGCACGTGCGCAGACTATAAGCTGGAAAGAAGAGGGTGTCTCCTACAAACGGGTGAGCCGGAAAATGCAGCCGTGGCATAGTCGTGGTGGGAAAGAGAGACACAAAACGAGCACGTCCAGGTGGCTCAGAACCAGACCCCGCAGGGCCTCGTAGCCTCTGGTGAAGAGGGTGAGTTTCATTCTGGTGACATGGGAAGTTACAGAAGGGTTTTAAGCAGGGAAGGAGGGTGATCTGTTTACATTAAAAAATACCTGTGAATTCTGTGTGTAGAATGGATCAGATATATACATTTAAGAAAAACACATGACGCAGCCTGAGTCACTGTGTGCCTGGCTTACCTGCATGGTGTCCTGGGCCAGTTGCTTTTCCAAGCTCTATGGCCAGGTGGGCACGGGAAGCTGGGCATCACCTGGACACATACAGATCACCTTCTCCACCTGCCTGCCCTACCAAGGGTCCTGCCTGGGAGGCAGAATGTGGCTTCCAGACCCTGAGACAAAGTACAAAGTGTCCGTGTAGCAGCGGAGGAGGGCTTTGAGGGGGAAACAATAAATCAAGTTTTAAAGCTCTCACCAACTTAAGATCAAGATTCCAGTCTTAGGTTGATTTTCAGTGAAACGAATACATTTGGCTATAAGTGTCTCAGGAAACATGTCCTTAGGGCCCACTGATTTAGAAACATCTCTATTTTCAAAGTGGTGTTTAGTCAGTCCCTTCCCTTTTCTAGCTCAATTTCCTTGTTTTCTCCCTCACAGACCATGCATTCTTTGGTTATCTGATTTTCCTTTGTAATTTTTTTTAAAGACAAGTAAAAACATCTTGATAAATCGGGTCTTTTTAGTGTTACTTGTCATTAGTTTCCCCTCCCAATTTACTTCATGGCTGATGCCTCCCTTGGGGTAATATTTTTTCTTGACTTGCTTGTTCTTCCTCATCTCCGCATCAGTGGGGACTGCGGTTGGGGTAGGAGTCAGCAGGGCCAAGGTTTGTTGAAGTAGGTGGGAGTTGAAGGGTGAGAGACAAATGCCTCCCAACTTCACACGGAAACCTGGTGACCACTCAGCTGGGACTTAGGTGTGTACTTTGTCTGCCGGGTGTGCCTGGAAGTGGAGTGACGCCCTGGAATATGTGTGATGTAGTGGTCAGGATACCTGGGTTTGATTTCTTATCACTTCCTAGTTAATAACTCTGGGCCACCAAGAAGTTAATGCATGCATGCCTGTTACCACCAGACAATGTCCATAAATGTTCCCAGACACTCAGAGAGGTGGGCACTGTTTTCTCCATTCAGAGGTCAGGAGAGGAGGATTCAGAGAAGTTAAGTAAAACACCCAAAGACACACAGCTGGTAAGCTTCAATTTTTCAGTCTGTTAAAGGAGGATAACATTGGATGATAAAGCCTAGGGGAGCAATTTACACACTGTGAAACTTCCATGAAGACATGTGGCCTTACGTGACCGATGAAAGCCTCCGTGAATACATTTGAGGGGTCTCTAGAATGGGCCTTGGATCTCACCCGTTTCTAGGAAGTTGTCTTGTTAAACACGAAATTGTGCTTTCCTTGGAGACAGCTGCCTCTGGCCCATGCCTTCCAGTCTCAGTCACCCCACTCCCCACCCAAATTCTGCATTCCCCCCCAGACCTACTCTTAGGAGCCCCAATCCCTCCCCACAAGCAGGTCTCTCTGCCTGGTAAGTCTCTGCCTGCCCCATCTCCCTCTGCTGAGGAACTCAGATTCTTTCTGCTGATCTCAGCATATAATGTCACGTCCTCAGTATGACATATCTATCTCCCACACAAGACTTAGGCCCCTAGGACAGGGACCCACGAGGGAACGAGAGCAGAAGGATATAGATCTGAAAGGCGCTCAGCTCCATTTGCCTTTTCTCGATAACACGGAAAAGGGGCCCATAGCTACGGTCAGGATGGAATTCCCAAAGGGACTCTTTCCTTATGATTACATTCAACGGAAAATGGAGTCTATGGGACTCTGATCGCCAATAAAATCTCTCTCTATATACCTCTCTCTATATCTTTACATATAGATATCTAGGTATATACATAGATATTAATATTTGGTGCCCTTACCATATCAGATTGGTCTTAATGAGTCATGGCAGCTTCCTCAATTTTTTTTATGTTATACTTCATGAAGGAAATTAAAAAGAATAAGTCAGTTGCTCCATCTGGTTCTAGGGGACTTCTTCATTATTATCTTTTTTAACATCCATGGAAACAGAGGTGAAAACCCTTCTCCTCCTCCTCATTGCACTATTGACATTATAAACATTGACCTAAATTATAGCCATTAGGTTCCCATTGAAATGAAAATTCTGCCCTGGGGTTTAAATTCCTAAGTTGCTTGTGTAAAATGAGCCCCCATTAAAGTCTTCTAATAAGAAAAACAGAGATTTGGTGTTAAAACATCTTCAAATAAACTGTGGGGAGCCTTACTTATACTTTTATAGCACTTATCACAGTCTGGTCTGAGCAGAGTGTAGGTCTATCTGTCTCCATCTACTAAGGAGAGAGCTCCTTGAGAACAAGGAATTTACCTGATTCATGTTGACATTTGACACATAATTGAGAGCCCATTAAGAGGCACTCAATAAATGCTGGTTGAACAGAAAGGAAAAGGACATGCTGAGAGCAAAAGAGCAAGGTAAAGCCATTCTGATCTTTTTCTACTTTGATGATGATGATGATGGTGGTGATGATTATGGTGATGGTGATGACAGCAAGAGCTATCTCTGACTGAGTTGTTTCCTATGTGCCAGTCACAGTGTCAAGCACCTTACATGCAATGTACATGTACAATTTAAACTCTATAATCCTATGAGGTACCCATTTTTCCCATTAAGTAGTTGAGGGCCCAGGGTCATTAACTAAAGCAACCAAGGTTACCTGACTTAGAGGTGACATTTCCTAGATCTCACTTCAAGTCTTTCTGCATGCTTTTAACCACTGTGCTGTCTTTCCAAACGAGCCAACATTTCTTGTCTTTTCATGCAAACAGTTGGGTCAAGTATTTGAAAACATTTCATATGTTCTTATTTCAGTTAGTTTGCAAAGCAACACCACTGGGGCTTGAATAGGGTAAAAGATGGGCTGAAGTTAAAGATACACACATGTATAGGATGTATAGGATCATGTTTGCTAACCCCGAAGGGTTGAAGGGAATTAAAAGTTTTCAGTGTACCAATGTGAGGCAGAAAAGTGTTAGCATGTTATGAGGAATTTCCCTTCCTCTGAGCCATTGGGATTTTTGCCAAGGCTGTAGGGTAGATGCTTCATTAGTAGAAGATGAATTTGATCTAGTAAGACATCTTCTCAATCCCTGTGTAAGATTAGTCTGAGTAGGAATCACTTGGTAACAATTTGGAATGGAGTGTTAGAAGAACGTAGCTTTGTCTGGGTTGAGCCTAGAAATGGGTGACAGATGTTGATGAGCGACTGAACAGATGTTTGGGGGAGAATTACAAAAAGCGTTTCTATCACACAGGATCTAAACCTTAGCCTTCCTGGCTGATGCTGAAAGGAGAGCTTGTTTATGCAACATGCTCTTGAAAAACTGGCAGATTGTGACAAAGATGAATGACCGGATCCTGTAATTTAAATTTGAAAATAAGGTAAGTGGGGGTCCTTGTTTGTGTGCGTGTGTATATGTGTTTTCTTTGACAAGGGTCAATGCCTTATTAAAGAACAGGAGGGCCAAGTAAGTAATTTCCCTCTGACTTCTCCATTTTTCTACCCCCACTGGAAGGAATGAGCAGAATTTGATACTATACCTTAAGGTGCAACAAAATTATTAAAATACCATCACTTATATCCATTCTGAAATATTTGCCCTATAACTACATTTGGAAAAAATATTTTCTGTACGAACTTAATTGATAGTTTTTTTTGTTTTGTTTTGTTTTTGTGGTACGCGGGCCTCTCACTGCTGTGGCCTCTCCCGTCGCGGAGCACAGGCTCCGGACGCTCAGGCTCAGCGGCCATGGCTCACGGGCCCAGCCCCTCCGCGGCATGTGGGATCCTCCCAGACCGGGGCGCGAACCCGCGTCCCCTGCATCGGAAGGTGGACTCTCAACCACTGCGCCACCAGGGAAGCCCTTAATTGATAGCTGAGACTTACTAGAAGTTGTTGTTGTTGTTGTTTTTAAACAAGGACAGCTGTTTTTATTTTATTTTATTTTATTTTACTTTTCTAATTTTTGGCTGTGTTGGGTCTTCATTGCTGCACGCGGGCTGTCTCTAGTTGTTTCGAGCAGGAGCTACTCTTTGTTGCGGTGCGAGGGCTACTGCGGTGGCTTCTCTTGTTGCAGAGCACAGGCTCTAGGCGCGGGGACTTCAGTAGTTGCAGCATGCAGGCTCAATAGTTGTGGCTCGTGGGCTCTAGAGTGCAGGCTCAGTAGTTGTGGTGCACCAGCTTAGTTGCTCTGCAGCATGTGGGATCTTCCCAGACCAGGAATTGAACCTGTGTCCCTTGCATTGGCAGGCGGATTCTTAACCACTGCGCCACCAGGGAAGTCCTTGAAGTTTTAAAGCATTTAAAAAGATCCTTCATCCAAAGTAAATAAGAAACAAAGGTAGAGTTTAAAAGCTGTAGAGCTATTACCATAAACCAATCCTCACCTCCCCAACTTACCCACTTCACAGAAAGATAAACTGGTAGTTGTGTTATACGAATTATTGTGATACTTCCTGATAATTTGCCTGAAATGATTGATGGACGAAACAGAGGCATTTATTAACTCATCTTTGTATATAGCCTATAACTGACATAAATATGACTTTTCTTCTGCTAACTGTAGCTATGTCTATATAATAATATCATAAATATGGTTGAAAAAGATGAATGCAGTCAAAAATCCAAATACTCTCAGTTTAGTGTTAAAAAATAATAAATGCATCAAATTTATGATAGACACTGGACATACAATAGTCTTATATGTAACAATAACCATGCAAGGTAAATTTATTATCCCCATTTAATGGATGAGAAAGTAGATGCCCAGATAAGTTAAGTGACTTGCCCAAGGTCATATATGCTAGGAAGTAGCAGGACCAGGATTTGTACCTTTGTCTGTGGTATTCAAAATACTTTCCAATATGCTAGACTCTCCTGGTTAGAACAGACACTTAACTCTTTAATGACATCTTGTGTGTTACTGTATATCAAAACAGAATCTGATTTAAAGCCATGATTTTCAAACTCAGGATCTGAAGTCTCACTTTTTTAAAAGCCATAGCCAGTTTTATGAACTTGTACACATTTATCAATTCTAGTACCTACCCAACAAATTATTAACACACAGCAACATGCAACATGAGAAGCAAGAAATATCACCCATGCTTTGTGTATATTAGCAACGTGTCACTTCTGAGCAATGGTGGTCCCATCCCTGAGGTCTGTGACCAGTCATTTTCTGCATTCATCCTGAGTGCAAGATGGAAAGAGTACTGTTCAAAGAGCACTGTTAACTCTCTGCCCTGTTGAAAGGGGAAGGGAAACACTAAACTCTTTTGCTCATACTAAAGAGAGAACAATAGGGAGGAAGTTGATAAATGAGAAGCATGTCAGCTTTGGGCAAGGCAGTATACTAGAAGTGGTGAGAGTTAGAAAGATAAATGAGATACTTAGAGCCTGCAGGAGAGATGAGACACATGCACAAATAGTCGGTGATGAGGAAAAAGAGCATACGTCAAGGGATATGGGAGTTAAGGGGAGAATGAGATTTTTAACCCTGAGGATTAGGCAAGGCTACATGTAGGGATTTGCTGCATTGTGAGCTTTCAAGTTCAAAAAGACCAGTGAAGGTTAGTCCTTCCTTCCTTCAGCCTGACTGTCCCTTCCTGTTCCTAGTCTACTTCTTCCTTTCATCGCCAAAGTTCTCAAAAGAGTAATCAAGATGTTCTGTCTTCATTTCATTATTATTTACTAGTCCTTAAACCCATGATCCAGGCCACATGGAATAAAGCTTACTTTGGCCAGCCTCCCTTGCAGCAAGGAATGGGCATATGAGTAAGATCTGGCCAACAGAATATGATTGGAAGTGATGGGTGCAACTTCTAGGTTATACCCTTAAAGGAAAGGGGTATAATTTTCCTCTTCCCCACTTCCTGTTGATGGGAATGTGGTTGTGACACTGGTGAGCTGTCTTAGTCCATGCAGATGAAAGTGTCACCCTAGGGATGGGGGAAGAATAAGTCAGATAGAAGGAGCAGGTCCCCTGGCACTGGGAACTGCCACAGTAGTTCTAGAATACTTATTCTCACGTTATTATGTAAGAGAGTATTAGGAAAACCGTGAAAGGTTTTGAAGTGAGCAATGAAAAGATTCGTGGGTGTCCTGAGGAGCTTACCCAGCCAGGTTATCTCTACCATTCATTGTCTTTGAACTGTTTTATAACATTGTAACTTGTGCATAACTGAGAGCAGAGCAAATGATTATTTCTGTTCCATATGCAAACAAATTCTGTCTAGTGGAGGTACAATGGGTTCCCCTCTTTCTTGCTCCCCCTCTCCTGCCCCATGGAAAAAGCCAGTTTTACATCTATTTGTAAATTCATTCCAGCATTTGTGATTGACCTACATAAGTGCGATACTCTGAATTCTCTTTTGAACTGGTAGTAACGTCTTCCTGTTTCCTTCCTTACTTAATGAGTTAAAATCTTTGACATGTATTCATTTTATATTGGCATGAGAGTTGAAATTTTATCTTTTATTAAAAAAAATTATTCTTTAACAAGAGGAATAAACTTCTATTTTGTTTAAGCCACTGCTATGTTGGGTCTTTGTTATAATGATCAAACCTCTATCCCAACTAACAGCTCCCACAATCTTATTTACTTCCTTACAAGTTAGCAGTGATTTTTTCCCCTCTTTTCATTTCTGTTTATTTAATGAGGATCCAGCATTGACTCTTTTTTTTTAAATTAATTAATTAATTTTTATTTTTGGCTGTGTTGGGTCTTTGTTGTTGCACGTGGGCTTTCTCTAGTTGCAGCGAGCGCGGGCTACTCTTCGTTGCAGTGTGTGGGCTACTCTTCGTTGCAGTGTGTGGGCT
>NC_041229.1:46262357-46283118 GCF_002837175.3 Physeter macrocephalus
TCCACGGGCCCAGCCGCTCCGTGGCATGTGGGATCTTCCCGGACCGGGGCACGAACCCGTGTCGCCTGCATCGGCAGGTGGACTCTCAACCACTGCGCCACCAGGGAAGCCCAGCATTGACTCTTAATCACTAAATCAAATATCCTTTCTCAGTCAACATTCATCCTCAATGAGAGAAAAAGTAGAACAGTGTTTTTTTCCAACTGTAGGTGACAACCCATCAATGGGTCATAGAAGCAACTTAGTGGGTCACAATCAGCATTAACAGAAAATAATCTATTATTATTTTACATCTGTAAAATATTATCTGTACATCACACATGGTACAGATATTTTGTGAAGCTCTGGATTCAGATACATATAAGTACATGTATGATGTTCCTGCTGCTATAACAAATGACCACAAACCAGGTGGCTTAAAACAGAAATGTATTCTCTCACAGTTCTGGAGGCTAGAAGTCTGAAATCAAGGTGTCCAGGGCCATGCTCTCTCAGAAAGCTCTAAGGGAGAATCCTTTCTAGACTCTTCAGCTTCTGGAGACTCTTGATGTTCCTTAGCTTGTAGTAGCATCACTTCAGTCTCTGGTTCCATCTTCACATCGCCTCCTCTGTGTGTCCTTTTCTATCTCCTATAAGGACACATTCATTGGATTTAGGGTCCATTGTAATCCAGGATGATCTCATCTTGATGCTTACCTACATTACACCTGCAAAGACCCTATCTCCAAATAAATGGGAGACACTATTCAACCCACTATATATATATATATATATATATATATATATAATATATATGTATATATGAATGAATACTCTTGATCACTTTATAAAATGTTTTTCTTATCATGGGAAGGGGTTTAAAAAGTTTAAAGGATAGGACTAGAAGACCCCCACTACCTCTTCCACTCTGACTCCAGAGAAGCGTTTATCATTGTTAGCCAGCCCTTCCCATTTGCAGTAATAATAGTAATAATTAATTAGCATAAAATTTATCTAGGTAGTTTTATATGCAATAAATCATTTCAATCTCATAACATCCTAGGAAGTGAATTTTAATAACATCACTGTTTTAAAGATTATCATGTAGCCAGAAAGTGAAGGAGCCAGGATTCAATTCCAAACCCATGCTTTTCCACTACTTGTTTCTTTGGAAACTCACATCTCCCTTGGCTTCCACATTGGCATCGATGGCTTCCAGAGGCATCAATCTGTCTCTGACCTGCCTCCATTTTTCTGGCTCCTATTTTCTTTTTCCCATCTCCTAATATTGTCATTCTATCAACTTCTGGCTGTCGCCTGCTTCCTCCCAATCTCACTGGCTTCCTTGCTTTCTACTCACAGGGATGGAGAGGCTTAATGCTATCTGTAGGCAGAACGGAAGGAGGCAGTAGAGAGCAAAGCTTGAAGAGAGATGAAGGAGAGAGAACGACTGATGAAACGAGGCTCCAGAAAGATGACCAAGTGCCAGGAGGAGGAATTCTTTGTTGGAAATAGGATGGACACCTCTTCCTCTGAGACATTTGGTCATCGTAACAGGGTAGTGACAGCAGTAGAAGCAGGGGGTCCCTGTCCCTTTAATTGGAATAAGTTCTCCAGTTTCTGGCCATGAGCCTTGAAGTGAAAGGTGAGGCCTTGCCAAGTGGATGAGGTGCTCCATTTTACAGATCAGGCCAAGCCCCGCCTGGGAAAATAAGGAAGTAGTGCAGAATGTTTGGTGACATTGTTTAAGAAAGAAATGTGGGAAAGCACAAAAAGAAAAGCAGAAACACTCAACACCCAGAAGCCTTCCTCTGTGTCACCTCACTATCTGAGGTGACTCCCAGAGACTTAGAGAACAGGTCAGGAATCCAGGTTGGCTGTGTTCTTTGGCCTGTTGGAGCAGTGGACAGCCACAGGAGCCTGAACCAACTGCCATCTTCCCCAGATGATTAATGAGGAATCCTGTGGCAAATGAGGGCGACGCAAGCTTCCACAGCTTATTTCTTCAAATCAGGACCTTTTAAATAAGAATGCATTGTTTCGGGAGCAATAAAACCATCAGAATGTGGCTCTGGCTTCTTTCCATCTTATTAGGCTTGAGGTAATTATCCAGGTAATTCAGGAAAAATAAACGTCATTGCCTGAATTACTCAGATAATTACCTCAATGTTCCAATTCGGTCCAGTGGTGGAGGGCCAGCTGTAAATGTCTCACGGGCCTCAAATAGTCTGATAACTGAAAACAGACTTGGTAATTTTGGAGTCAGGGTGAAACAGTGAAAGGGGTTGAGCTCAAATAATTAGAAAACGTGGGTGTTTTAGACCTAGCTCTGCGGCAATGACCTTCTTATTCCCGGCTAATTTACCTCACTGAGCCTAAGGCCATTTTAAGCGTGGTAAACTATAAATTGCTAGCCAGTACACTTTAAGCAATTATTATTAATAATATTTTTTGTGGGTGGTGTTATCAACTGACGTAAACTTTTGTTCTGGCATGAAACTGTATAAAAAAATTTTGCTTTATGCAAAAGTATGAGATTCCAGGGCAATGCTTTTCAACATTAGCTGCCCATGGGATTTATCTGAGGAGCTTTTAAAAAACAGAGGATTTCCTAGACCCCAGCCCAGACCAATTAATCTGAATCTCTGGAGTGGGGGACCTTGACACTGGTTATTTTTTAAAAGCTCTCCAGATGATTCTAAGGGGCAGAACCACCGCATGCCAGAGAAAGATTCAAAGAGGGGAGGCAGATTTCTGTCACTGGAGGGTCGTATCCAGGGTTTAAGGTGTCTGATGGATAAGCCTCAGAGTAACAGGTGAAGCTGTCTGGCTGTTCAGCCAGTTCCCCAGAGTTCCAGGTGGAAAGGGCCCCAAATACCCTCATCCCTGGGTGTCCAAGTGTCCTGGTCTGAACAGCAAGGGAGGAGCTCGCTGAACCTGCGAGCTATCATCCGTCGCTCCTGAACAAAAGCAGGAGGGGCCAGCGGTGTCCACTCTCTACACCAGAGCTTGTTTGAGTAACTGAAAGACTTGTCAAAGCCACGAAACCACAGCTAGTTATTAATGGAGATGGGCAGAAAGCATCATTTCCACCTCTTTTGAATTCTTTAAAACTTTTCTTCCCAAGGATTAGGACCAGGCACAATCCCCTCCATGAGTTACCAGGTCTTTCTAAGGTACAACAGTGCATCACACCAGTGGTCATTAAAAATAACAAGACCGTAACTGCTAAAAGACGTTACTTCATCCTGGTGGCAAATGTTTCCCAAGTGCAAACCTGCCATCTGTTAGGCAGTACTGGCAACTAGAAAACTCTTCCCTCTGAAGCAATGCAGTTCGATCCTCTGGCTAAAAGCATCTGTTTGGTAACTCTGCTGTCAGCATGAAGCCACCTTCTCGGTTTGGTTTCAAATGGCAAGGTGTCAGAGCCTGAGGAGAGAATTCCTGTGGTCTAGACACAAATGCTACCAGGGCTTACAGATGGGGCTCTCCTTTACATCTGAGGGGGAACACAGCTCAGAAGTGATGGCGCCATCTCTCAGCAATCTCTTGGGAATGGTCAACAATCTCTCTGAACACAGCAAAACATCTTTTTCCTCCACGTAGCTCCACTGAGCCTAAGCTGCCTTCCCCACACACATGCTGCTCCTGCAGGGTTTTATGACATGTGAATTCAAAAGACCATTTCTTTTGCCCCATGACAAGCTTTTCAAAGGGTGACATGCTTGGGTTTAGAGTAATTCCCCCAGTTGTTGAAATATGGAAAACACCAAGTGCCCCTGATCTATTACAGGACAACGCAGTGATTATTCCTCAAGGAATGCTCTCCACACCTTGGAGAAAAGCAAGTAAAAGCATGTGTCTTTTCTTCCCCTTAGAAAATAGTCTAGTCTCTCAAAATTCTCCATGACTACAGAGAGCCCTGTTACCCTTCAAGGCCCTGTTCAAATGTCACCTCCTCTGTGAAGCCTTCCGTGGTCTTCCCAGGCAGAATTAACCACACCTTCTGCGGCAGCTCAGTCTTTCTAGTAATTGGACACTCAGCTGCTTTTTTTTTTTTTTGGGGGGTACGCGGGCCTCTCGCTGCCGTGGCCTCCCCCACCGCGGAGCACAGGCTCTGGACGCGCAGGCCCAGCGGCCATGGCCCACTGGCCCAGCGGCTCCGCAGCACGTGGGATCCTCCCAGACCGGGGCACGAACCCGCGTCCCCTGCATCGGCAGCCGGACTCCCAACCACTGCGCCACCAGGGAAGCCCCTCAGCTGCTTTTTATAACAGTTAGTTGTTTAGTATGTGTGCTGCGTCCTTTCCACTCTCACCTCCGTTCTCAGTAGGACAGGTTGTGAGCTCCTCGAAGACAGGGATCATGTAGGGAGGTGCCCAGTAAATACTATGCGGGGAATTCAATTTGATTCCTGATTCAGGATCTTTTGTTGTTATTGTTTATTTGTTTTGTTTTTACAGTGGGTGTCAGGGCTATTTGACTTTTCCAGGTGCTTCTGTAAAGTTGTGTTCCAAGTCCTCTGCAGGGAGTATTTCTTGAACATTTTTATCTGCTTCCTCATATTTGCCTCTGGTGCTATGAAATCTTCCTTCTAGAATAGCCCTGGGTTTTCTCGCAGAACTTTCCTGTTTCTGGTTTTTTTTCCTGACTGTTTTTTGTACCCTTCTGGTTGTTTCCCACTGGCTGTTTCCCATCTTGGACAGAGCTGCCACTTACTTGTAGTTCATTACCAATCCAGCCTGGTCTTGCACTTTGCTTGAACAAACCCAATCTCCACCTGCCATGTGCCTTCCTCCAGATAATTGCATTTAGATAAAATCTCTAGAAAGATTACTTAAAAGAAGATAGGATAGCCTAATAAGTATGAACACAGTATTTTTTTTTTTAGGAAAAATAATAATGTTTTATTTATATTTGCTAGATTCCACAAATTATCCCCAACTTCACACCACAAAATTAATTTCTGTCCTTGGGTTAGAACTTGGGAGTTTTAAACGAGGAGATTTTTTTCATGAAAAATAAAAAGAACAACTGTTTTTATGTCATCTAGCATTTTTAATAACTGACTTAAAAAATGATTTTAGAACAGCACCCATAAGAACATAAACACGGGCATTATAATTAATATACAGCTGGGCCAAGAAATAAACAACCATACAGGGAACTGATTGTTCAAATAAGTACATTCTATTAAGAGGCCAGACAGATAGTAACATGTGGGTTTAACTACCAAGGCACTGTAGGAAAAGCACATTGTCAGTAATAACCAGAAAAAAAGTCGTAAAAATTTGTAACTACTGAAAACAACTCAGTTTGATGAACATAAATTGAATGAAGGACCAAGCATCCTATTTTTTAAAGGACAGTATGTAAGGATTTGTTAAGAGAAATGGGACTTAGTCACTCACTGGCCAGACTCGTCTCCGAGGCAGGCAGAGCTGCGCTCTACCCTCTACCAGCTGTGTGACTGACCTCTCACTGGCTTAATCACTCTGAGACTCTCTTTTTTCAAAAATATTTATTTATTTATTTGGCTGCATCAGGTCTTAGTTGCGGCATGCGGCATCTTCGTTGGGGCATGCGAGATCTTTCGCTGTGGCGTGTGGGCTTCTCTCTACTTGTGGTGCATGGCCTCTAGAGAGCACAGACTCAGTAGATGTGGCACACGGGCTCTAGGGCACGCAGGCTTAGTTGCCCCGCGGCATGCGGGATCTTAGTTCCCCGACCAGGGGTCAAACCTGCGTCCCCTGCATTGGAAGGCAGAGTCTTAACCACTGGACCACCAGGGAAGTCCCTCTGAGACTCTATTGACTTGTGTGGAAAATGGGAAAAATAATAAAGCTTGTATGAGCACAGTTTTGTAGTCAATCATACCTGGATTTGAATCCATCTTTAATTTTAATATGGAGTAATCTTGGGTGAGTTATTTAACCTCTCTGAAGTTCGATGTCTTCATCTGTAAAATGGGGGTAGCAATAGTACCTACTTTTTTTGGTGGTTAATAATAATCTCATTGTTTTGACTATTTGGTCTCTGTCAGGCCTCGGGCAAAGCACTTTATATGGACTCTTTCATTTAATCCCCACAGCAGAATTGTTGCAGGTTAGGTTCTTTGAGAAGGAGATTCTGAGATGGAGATTAGCTGCAGGAAGTTTATTAGGGAATAATTTAGGGATTAACACCTGTGGAGAGAAGGGACACATGCAGGATTGGGAAAAGGGAAAAGCTGTGCTGCAATATAGTCTTTTTAAAAAAGTTTATTTTATTTATTTATTTTTGGCCGTGCTGGGTCTTCGTTGCTGCGCGCGGGCTTTCTCTAGTTGCGGCGAGCGGGGGCTACTCTTTGATGCGGTGCGCGGGCTTCTCATTGTGGTGGCTTCTCTTGTTCCAGAGCACGGGCTTTAGGCACGCGGGATTCAGTAGTTGTGGCACACGGGCTCAGTAGTTGTGGCGCACAAGCTTAGTTGCTCCACGGCATGTGGGATCTTCCCGGACCAGGGCTCGAACCTGTGTCCCCTGCATTGGCAGGCGGATTCTTAAGCACTGCACCAGCAGGGAAGCCCTGCAATATAGTCTTAAAGTCTTCAGCCAATCTTATAGGACAGCTTGAAGCTGGGATGGCCCTTCAGAACTGTCTTGAAATATAGGAAGGGAGCTGGGGTTTCCTGAATTGACCTGTTATTGGAAGAAGGTTATCCCCCTCTCCCAAGGGAATGTGACCTGGGATGAGGCAGCTCTTTCCCGCTGAGAGCAATTTTTGGAAAATTGTCACTGTGAAGTGACACTGTCAAAAATATCTATTACACAGATTGATAACACTTAAACACTTAGCACAATGCCTGTCAAAGAGTAAACACTCAAATTTTAGCTGCTATCATCATCATCATCATCATCATCATCATTCACCACCAGATATCCCATAGCCACCATCTTGCCAGGAAGAATATAATAAATTGCTCTGCTTACAGAGAGGAACCAATGGGGCCATTTTCTGAATTCTTCCCTTAAAATAATCTATGACCTCTCAAAAGCATGATAGAGCTAATGCATATGTCAATGGAAAAGATTCTTTTTTTTAAATTGAAATATAGTTCATTTACAATATTGTGTTAGTTTCACGTGTATAGCAAAGTGATTCAGTTATATATACATGCATTTTTTTCAGATTCTTTCCCATTATAGGTTATTACAAGATATTGAATATAGTTTCCTGTGCTATAGAGTAGATCCTTGTTGCTTATCTATTTTATATATAGTAGCATGTATCTGTTAATCCCATACTCCTAATTTATCCCTCTCCCCCTTCCCTTTCCCCTTTGGTAACCATAAGTTTGTTTTCTATGCCTGTGAGCCTTTCTGTTTTGTAAATAAGTTCATTTGTATCATTTTTTAGATTCCACATATAAGTGATTTGTCTTTCTCTGACTTATTTCACTTAGTATGATTTTCTCTAGGTCCATCCATGTTGCTGCAAATGGCAATATTTCATTTTTTATGGTTGAGTAATATTCCATTGTATATATATACCACATCTTCTTTATCCATTCATCTGTTGATGGACACTTATGTTACTTCCATGTCTTGGCTATTGTAAATAGTGCTGCTATGAATATTGGGATGCATGTATCTTTTCAAATTAGAGTTTTTGTCTTTTCCAGATATATGCCCAGGAGTGGGATTGCTGGATCATTGCTCCATTTTAGTTTTTTAAAGGAAACTCCATACTGTATTCCATATTGGTAGAAAAGATTCTTTTGTATTAGTCAGGGTTCTCCAGATAAACAGACATCTGTTTATATATCTGTTTGTACATATATAACAGATATATAAACATATAACATGTTATATATAACATATAACATAAAACATATATAAACATATAACATATATAACACATGTATCTGTTTATACGTATATCTCCAGATAAACAGATATCTGTTTATACATATATACACATATATCTGTTTATATATATATATATATATATATATACAGAGAGAAATTTATTTTCAGGAATTATGGAGACTGACAAGTCCAAAATCTGCATGGTAGGCCGGCAGATTGAAGACGCAGGGAAGAGTCAGTGTCATAGTTCAAGTCCAAATGCTGTCTGCCGGCAACATTCCTTGCTCAGGAGAGGTCAGTGCTGTTCTATTAAGGCCTTCAACTGATTGGACTAGGCCCATCCACATTATGGAGGACAATCTACTTTACTCAAAGTCCACTGATTTAAATATCAATCACATCCCCAAAACACTCACACAGAAACATCCAGAGGATGTTGACCAAATATCTGGGCACCATGGCCCAGCCAAGTTGACACATAAAATTAACCTCACAGGAAGTGGGTAGCAGATTTCACCCCTAATTTATAGAATCAGAATTAGACAAAGAGGGTTTTATGGTGTGTATAACATTATTCAGTGACCGTGCCAGAATAGGTTTCAGGTCTCTGTGCTTTGCTTTTGTTAATTTTGCCTGTAAAGTACTTGGGATGTAGTAGTTAAGTCAGTAACATTCTTGGGTCACTGGTGGTGAAAGAAATTTAATGCTGTTATATAGTATGTGGCAGTGTACTGAACAATGAGAGATTCAATCATTGAACACCTGGTTTGGGCCAAGATGTACTCTAGCACTGGAAATACAGGGCTAAATTAAATATGTGCTCTGCCTTCAAGAAACTGTGTTCTAATTGGAACACAAACATCACAATGAGCACAATACTATAAAATAATTATTTTACTGGAGATGTAGATACAGTATATTTTGAGCATAGGAGAAGCACCTAAGTTGTTCTAGGGGAACAGGAAATGCTCTCCAGAAGAGGCAGATTTGAGCTGAGACTTGAAAGACGCCAGTTGGTAGAATGCCATGTAGGGAGGAGATCTCTGGGGAAGGTAACAGTATTCATGGTCATGGAAGAGTGACAGATACAACACATGTTCAATAATTTATACCTGTTCTGGATGGATAGAGGAAGATGTGATGGTTTAGTGGGAGATGAAGCTGGTTAGGGAGGCAGGGGCCATATCTTGAAGCCTGTATGTCATACCAAGTAATGTAGAGATTATTCGACTGGTAATGAGGTTTTGAGCCGGGAACTGATATGATTAAATTCGAGGGTAAGGATATTTTGTTGGCAATGTGGAGGGTGAGTGAAAAGTGTTGAAGACTAGAGGTTAAGAGATGATAGTTAAGTAGTCAAGGAGAGAGAAGATGAAAGAACCTAGTCTAGAATAACATTGGTGTAGATGAAAACAGAGAACATGATATATGCCAAAATTTGGTGGTGGGGGGGGATTGGGAAGCAATAAGACTAGATGATTTATTTATTGGCTATAGTCATAAGAGAGAGGTGAATGACTCCAGGGTTTGTCTCGTCTACAACAAGAAAATTAAGGAATGTAGGATGAGAAGGAAGGTGAGGTAGAAAAGGAAAACAAAAAAAAAAGTTAGTTTAATTTTGATTGCTAAATTTGAGGTACTTGGGGAGCATCCAGATGTTTAAAATTCATAAATATGTGGCAAATAAACAACACACTCCTAAATAACCAATAGCTAGAAGAAGAAACTCACACTCAAACTGACATTTGTGTCAGGTTTTTTTTTAAACTGACACAAATGTTTGTAACAGGTTTATTTCCAATAGTCACAACCTAGAAATAACCTAAAGACCCATAAAGAGATGGATAAGTAAATCAACAGTGGCATATCCAAAGATAAGAATATTACTCAGAAAAAGAAAAAAAGATGAGCTACCCATATCTCAAAGTAATAACAGAACATGAAGGAAATCAGAAAAAAATAAACAATTTATTATTCCAATCACATAAATACAAAAAGATGCAAAGGTTATCTATTGTAAGGGAAAGTAAACCAATGGTTACCTGGAGAAGTGGGAAAGGTAAGAAGGAAAGACATGAAGTAAATGACAGATATGGTCATTATCAGGACTAGGATGATGTTTTCAGAGTTTCATACCTATGTCAAAACTTATCAAACTGTACACTTTGAGGGAGTCTACACTCCCTCCACTCAAACTGTACGCTCTAAGGGAAATTAGAAAACACTCTGAGATAAATGAAAATGAAAACACAACATACCAAAACTTATGGGACGCACTAAAGCAATGCTCAGAAGGAAATTTATAGCTGTAAACATCTATATTAAAAAAAAGGAAAATCTCAAATCAATAATGGAAACCTCCATTTTAAGAATAAATTTAACAAAATGTGCAAACTTGCACAGTTACAAATCATTGTTGAAAGAAATTTTAAAAGTCCTAAATAAATGGAAAGACATTTTTTGTTCATAAATTGGAAATTTTAATATTGTTAATATTGACAATACTCCACAAAATGATCTACAGATTCAATACAATAACTATCAAAAGCCCAACGTCTTTTTTTTTTTTTTGTGGAAATGGACAAGCTGATCCAAAATTTCACATAGAATTGCAAGGAATCTCACCTAGCCAAAACAATTTTTTTCTTTTCTTGAAAAAATAAAATTGGAGAAAGCACACTTCCCAGTTTAAAAATAGTACAAGGCTACAGTAATGAAGACAGTAAGGTATTGTCACAGGGTTAGACATATAGATCAATGGAATAGAATTGAGAGTCCAGAGATAAACCGTTACTTTTATGGTAAATTGATTTTTGACAATGATGCCAAGATAATTCAACAGGAGAAAAATAGTCTTTCCAACAAATGGTGCTGGGACAACTAGATATTCACATGAAAATAATGAAGTTGAACACTTCCCCTACCTCACGCTATGTACAAAAATTAATTCAGGGCTTCCCTGGTGGCGCAGTGGTTAAGAATCCACCTGCCAATGCAGGGGACGAGGGTTCGAGTCCTGGTCTGGGAAGATCTCACATGCTGCAGAGCAACTAAACCCGCATGCCACAACTACTGAAGCCCGCACAGCTAGAGCCTGTGCTCTGCAACAAGAAAAGCCACTGCAATGAAGAGTAGCCCCGCTCGCCGCAACTAGAGAAAGCCTGTGCACAGCAATGAAGACCCAATGCAGCCAAAAATAAATGAATAAATTTATTTTAAAAAAAAATTCAAAATGGATCAAAGACCTAAATGTAAGAGTTGTATGCTATAAAAATCTTAGAAAAAAGCAGAGGCTTAAATCTTCATGTTCTTGGATTAGGCAATGGATTTTTAGGTATGATACTAAAACAAAAGCAAAAAAGAAAAAGAAGAAAGGTAAAGTGGACTTCATTCATACTAAAAAACTTTTGTGCTTCAAAGGATAGTATCAAGAAAGTGAAGAGGCAACCAACAGAATGGAAGAAAAGATTTGTAAATCATACATGATATATAAATCCATACCCCAAATCCAGAATATATGAAGAACTCTTACAACTCAACACTATAAAGGCAAATAACCTATCTTAAAAATGGCCAAAGGATTTGGGTAGACATTTATCCAAAGATATATATATGACAAGCACATGGAAAGATGCTCAGTATCATTAATCATTAGCGGTATTAGCAGGTCTTTTGTAGCGCCTCATCCAAGAAACATCACTTTTCCCTATACACTCCTCCAATTTTCCAGCAATTTTGTAATCTCAAACTGTATATTTAGACTCTTGTGGAAATAGAGTGTATTTTTTCTTAACCTAATTTTTCTTAACTGAACACTGAAAAAACATATGATTAAGGATAGAGAAGCCTCAGTGGTAATATGTTCATAAAATATTTGTGTTTAAAATGAATCCAGAGCCTTTGCACAGGTAAAGAATTAGAACTTTTTGAGATGAAGGGGATCGGAAGTACTGGAACTGTGTAAGGAGAAGGGAAGGGTGTACACACTGGATCCCACCAGAATGGGGACATTTCCTTTCCTGTAGCCTCCCTCTAAGGCTTCCTCTGGCATTGTGAGGAGAGCTGGGGATTAGAGAAAACACAGATGTTGTCCTTGACCTCAAGGAGCTTACAGTGCTGTGGAGGAGACAAACTTGAACACAGATAATAGAGTAAAATGGATACGGTTATGACTGGGGAGTAAATGAAGTATTGGGAGAGCTAGACCCCCGTACTGCACACTGTCCTGAGCCAACACATGCGCGGCCGTCTTGGCTTGATTGCAATTGGTTGATTGCAATCGTCATGGGTGAGCCCAGTGCACTGAGGTGTCCTGATCACTGACGTGGCAAAAATGATTGTTTGTCCAAGGCTCAGATATGCAGGCATGGAAGAGAGGTTATACAACTCCTTTTTTCACACAGAGCCTCTTCAGGTCGGACTTTGGGTGATAAGACTGAAGCATGTGTTCAATATCCCATGCCCCTGGGAATTCTTCCATATCTAACCCTGTTCGTTTTCTTCTTTTAACTGATATCCTTAGAAATTAGGATTTTAGTTTTTACTAGATCCTTTTGCATGTTGCCCATAGGTTGCTTTGCAATGGATCTTAAACTGCCTTGTTTTTATTTCATCAAAATGTATACTCTTGGGCTTCCCTGGTGGCGCAGTGGTTGAGAGTCCGCCTGCCGATGCAGGGCACACGGGTTCGTGCCCCCGTCCGGGAAGATCCCACATGCCGCGGAGCGGCTGGGCCCGTGAGCCATGGACGCTGAGTCTGCGCGTCCGGAGCCTGTGCTCCGCAACGGGAGACGCCACAGCAGTGAGAGGCCCGGGTACCGCAAAAAAAAAAAAAAAAGTATACTCTTACAGACCACTGTCTTTCAATCACTAACATGCATAGGAGTCACCTGGGGGTCTTGTTAACTGTAAATTCTAATTAAGTAGGTCTGGGATGAGACCAGAGAGTCTGCTCTTCTAACAAGCTCCCAGGTGATGCTGGTTCTTACTGTCCGTGGGCCACACATTGCTTGTGAGCCAAGACCAATCTTTAATATTTTAACATTTACAAAGCACTTTAATACTTACCATCTTAAGCAATATTTAAAATAACCCTGTGACGTAGGGAGGGCGTGGTTATTATTATTCCCATTGTATGCATAACAGATGCAAACTGAGCACAGGCTGGCTAGCCAGTGGAATCTTGAAAGCACCCTACCTGGAACTCAGCCTCAGACTGTCTGATTCCTTCATAGCAGATATGGTACCCCCTTAATCAGCTATGATCGCTGGTGACAAGAATTGTGCCTTGATCATCACTGTGTCCTCTGAAGCTTCTAATGTGATGTTTGGTAGATGGCAAGCATTTGATGATGGTTTATTCCACAGTTCATTTTAATCTCCCAGTAGCAACTATGCAAAGTTCTGGCTGCTTTGTTTCATATGTATTATCATAATCCTCACACTAACTCTCTCAGAGTTATGATCTGCTCTGTACAGTGGAGAAACTGAGGCTCAGAAGTAGAGTGACTTGCCCAAGACAGAAGTGGGGAAAAAAAAGGAGTTTAAATCCATGTGTGCCTTCTAAAGGGGCCCATGGTGTTTCATTTTATTTTTAGTTATGAAGTTGTGCATGTATCATACAGTGAAGAAATGCTTCTCCATCAACTCTATACTACTGATATCCAGGTTGTCAAAAATCTTTAGAAACTTGATCGTGAGAATGAGAGTTGATCTGCCCAAGACCTTTGAAGATGAGAAGAGGTGTTCTCATTTTCCTGCTGCACGTCCTCACAGCTGTTGCAACCTCTATCCGTAGCTTTACACCAAATGACGGAGAATAATTGATGGAGTTGGAGGTCTCTGTCTATAAAGGAAATATGCTTGTTCTGATGTCCTTGCTATGTTATGCAGTTCCTTACATTTTTAACCAAAGATTTAGTCAAGAAATAGTGCAGGTAGAGTCCTGTTAGTACTCCTGAAGAAAATCTGAACAGCTATTTGGAAAAGGGTTTTATGCCATGGACTCAGTAAGTGTTTGACTTTTTTAACTTTGTGAATGAGCCAAAGTTCCTTACAGAGGAGGGTCTGAAGATGAGGTTTTTTTTTTTTTTTTAATAAATTGCAGGAATCTATAGAGTTTGAAATTACACACCAAGGTTTTCTTTTCTTTTTTAAAATAATTAATTAATTAATTAATTTACGGCTTACAGAGGAGGGTCTGAAGATGAGGTTTTTTTTTTTTTTAATAAATTGCAGGAATCTATAGAGTTTGAAATTACACACCAAGGTTTTCTTTTCTTTTTTAAAATAAATAATTAATTAATTTATTTACGGCTGTGTTGGGTCTTCGCTTCTGTGCGAGGGCTTTCTCTAGTTGTGGCGAGCGGGGGCCACTCTTCATCGCGGTGTGTGGGCCTCTCACTATGGCGCCCTCTCTTGTTGCAGAGCAAGGCTCCAGACGCGCAGGTTCAATAATTGTGGCTCATGGGCCCAGTTGCTCCGGGACATGTGGGATCCTCCCAGACCAGGGCTCGAACCCATGTCTGCTGCATTGGCAGCCAGATTCTCAACCACTGCGCCACCAGGGAAGCCCCGAGTTTTTTTGTTTTTTTTTTTTTAATTTAATTAATTAATTAATTAAGCTGCGTTGGGTCTTCATTGCTGGGTGCGGGCTTTCTCTAGTTGTGGCAAGCGGGGGCTACTCTTCGTTGCAGTGCGTGGGCTTCTCATTGCAGTGGCTTCTCTTGTTGCAGAGCACGAGATCTAGGCGCGCGGGCTTCAGTAGTTGTGGCACGTGGGCTCTGTAGTTGTGGCTAGTGGGCTCTAGAGTGCAGGCTCAGTAGTTGTGGTGCATGGGCTTAGTTGCTCCGTGGCATGTGGAATCTTCCTGGAGCAGGGCTCGAACCCGTTCCGCTGCATTGGCAGGCAGATTCTCAACCACTGCGCCACCAGGGAAGCCCCGAGTTTTTTTGTTTTGTTTTTTTTAATTTAATTAATTAATTAATTAAGCTGCGTTGGGTCTTCATTGCTGTGTGCGGGCTTTCTCTAGTTGTGGCAAGCGGGGACTACTCTTCGTTGCAGTGCGTGGGCTTCTCATTGCAGTGGCTTCTCTTGTTGCAGAGCACGAGATCTAGGCGCGCGGGCTTCAGTAGTTGTGGCACGTGGGCTCTGTAGTTGTGGCTAGTGGGCTCTAGAGTGCAGGCTCAGTAGTTGTGGTGCATGGGCTTAGTTGCTCCGTGGCATGTGGAATCTTCCTGGAGCAGGGCTCGAACCCGTGTCTCCTGCATTGGCAGATGGATTCTTAACCACTGTGCCACCAGGGAAGTCCCTGAAGATGAGTTTTTAAAAATGACATTCTCGGGCTTCCCTGGTGGCGCAGTGGTTGAGAGTCCGCCTGCCGATTCAGGGGACACGGGTTCATGTCCCGGTCCGGGAAGATCCCACATGCCACGGAGTGGCTGGGCCCAAGCCTGTGCTCCGCAACGGGAGAGGCCACAACGGTGAGAGGCCCGCGTACCGCAAAAATAAATAAATAAATAAATAAATAAAAATAAAAATGACATTCTCATCCTGGTCAACTTATTAGTGTGGCCTGTTAAAAACATGACTGTAAATTCTTTCACATCAAAAGGTGAGGTCTAGGTCCCCTGTCCTTGAATCTGGGTGGCTTGTGACTGCTTTGACCAGTAGAATACAGCAGAAGTGAGGCTGTATGACTTCTGAGGCTAAGTCATAAAAGGCCATGCAGTTTCTGCCTTATTTACCTGATCAATCCTGCTTGGACCCCAAGCCACCAGGTAAAAAGTCCAACTATCCTGAGGCAGCCATGTTGTGAGGAACTCAAGCCGTGTGAAGACGTGTATAGGCATTCTGGTTGACAGTCCCAGCTGGGTCCAGCCTTCAAGTCATCCCAGCCTGGATACCAGACACATGAGTGAAGAAGCCTCCGGATGACTCAGTTCTCCAGCCACATGTGCATCCTTTGCTATTTGCATCCCAGATGAGGCCTCAGACATTGTGGAGCAGAGATAAGCTATCCTCCCTATACTATGTCCTAAATCATGACCCATGGGATCCACAAGCATAATAAAATGGTTTTTGTATTATACCACAGAGTTGGGGGCGCTTTGTTATACATCAGAAGATAACTACAGCAATCAGTCAGAACTCTTTGGGTTGCAAGTGATAAAAGCACAACTCAGATTAGCTTAGGAAAAAGAGAATCTGCTGGAAGGGTACTAGAGTACGGTGGTAGCCATGAGCCTGTGCCTTGCAGATCACCTGTGGGAGCATGACGGACCCATGGTCCCAGCGGCTGCACGCTGAGATCCATCACTGTGTTCACACTGAGTCCAAGCTCCTCACAAGCTTAGGGGTGCCAGATTTAGCAGATAAAAATATGGGATGCCCATTAAAGATTTGGACATAGGTATACTAAAAATAACTCTTTGTATCTGAAATTCAAGTTTAACTGGGTGTCCCATATGAATTGGGCAACCCTGCACAAGTTGTGTAGTGACCGGATGTGGTGGGATTCTGTGGTGGGCTGTTCTTGGGAGACACAGGAACCCTCTGATTGGTGACTTTGGCTCAAGGATTCTCCATCAGACTTGCTGAACTTCCTTAGAGCTACACTGCAGTCCAAGACTATCGCCCCGTTTTTCTCTTCACAAAGTTTAGACTTGCATCTTGGTCTGATGAGGAGGTCTCCCAGTATCGTCCGTCCCCCTCCACATTTTCCCTCACAGGCATCTTCCCTAATCAATGCCTTGCACTTCTAATCTCATTTCAGAACTTACTTCTCATAGGACCCAAAATAACATAGGAAACTTGCATGAATGAAAGAAGTTTGAGTAACCAAATCCCAGGCAGAGCTGTGATGCAGCTGAGCACCAGGAACCTGAAAGCCTCCATTTCCCTCTCTAGTGCTCTCTTCTGCTTCTCTCTGTCCATCCATTCATTCCTTCACTCCACAGACTGGCTTCCTTCATGGAAACTCCCAAGTTCCGCATCCTATAACTTTCACCATCAGAGAGATGTTTACTCTCTTCCTTGCTTTTAGTTCGAAAAACTGAGGGAAGGGATCTGATTGGCCTGGCTTGGGTTAGGTGCCCACCTCTGGATCTATCAACGATGGCCAGGGGTGGGGTCTGTAAGAACAGAGATTCCTGTGCAAATCACATGGTTGCAATTGGGGGAAGAACTATTCCCCCAAAGAGAGGATTGGATAGACAATATCATAGGTGAGTGTCCACTTTACCCCCCGATCTACTGTGTAATGTTAGCCAAACTTACTGGGATACATAAAACTCCAGAGTTAACTAATGGTTGATTGAATCGATTAAATGTTGGGAACTGAATTTCCACAATGTACCATGGAGAATGTGTGGTAGAGGCTTTAGGTATATTATTTCTTTATAATCTTTGTAACAGACCCAGGAGGTAGAGTTATTATTCCTTTCTTACAGGTAATAGTCTGAATCTCAGAATATTAAGTAACTTACTCAAGGTCATTCACTTAGTAAACAGCCAGGAGCTAGGATTTAAAACCAGATCTTGATTTCCCCAGGTCTTTCCACTACTCTTAGCTGGTTGTTCAGTATTAATCGGAGCCAGTAAAGGGGTAATTGTATTTTCACCTTTACAAAACATTGCTTTGGTGTGGTATGAGCATAACTTCAATTTTTATTTTCTTGTGTGAAAAATTACCTTTTTTGTTCCATTTTAAAAAGTTAAGAATATTGGAATGAACTTACTACGTGCTCTGCCACTGTCTGTAAGAAAGACAAATAGGAATAAAACTGGTCTCTGGGCTCAAAGGCGCTTAACAGTCTAAGATGAGGGTAGACAGTGGGCATGGTGTACAGACATGTTTATAAATAAAACAATGAGAGGGACTTCATTGGTGGCACAGTGGTTGGGAATCCGCCTGCCAACGCAGGGGACACAGGTTTGAGCCCTGGTCTGGGAAGATCCCACATGTCGTGGAGCAACTAAGCCCGTGCACCACAACTACTGAGCCCACGAGCCACAACTACCGAAGCCTGCGCGCCTATAGAGCCCGTGCTCCGCAACAAGAGAAGCCACTGCAATGAGAAGCCCGCGCACCACAACGAAGAGTAGTCCCCGCTCGTGCCTCAACTAGAGGAAGCCCACACAGAGCGACGAAGACCCAATGCAGCCAAAAATAAATAAATAAATTTATTTTTTTTTAAATGAGAGGATGTTAGGGTCAGGAGCGTGCTAAGTGTGGGATGGACATCAAACTCTCCATTGTTCCTGTTGAACCACTTGGTTTTCCAGAACTTTAAGCAACTCAGAAAAATGATATTTATATTTGGAAAATATTTTCTGGTTTTTACACATGGCCCAGGATACTATCCATTATCTCTGAACACTACTTAAACATTTGCAAAAGAATGGATAATAATAACACACCATATAGGATTTACTCTATTACTTTGCTTGATGCATTACATAGTTATCACATTATCGTATTTAATCCCTATAGGGGTCCGTCTGGGTAGAGGAAGCCCAAACAGGAAACAGAAGTCTTGCCAAGTAGAGGAAACAGATATTGGTGTTTGGGCTTCTGAGGTGGCTGGAATGTATGGGGCAGGGTCCTGGAGAGGAGGACACTGCAGAAAAGGAGCTTTAGAAATATGCATAGAGAATCTCTTGGGTCTTTGCCTGAATACCAGTTTGCTTTTGTGCAGGATAAGACTCCAGAAGGCCTGGCAGAGAAAAATACCTGAGGGGCAGAGAGCTGAACAGAGACTCCAGAGGTCACACAGTGCTTGTGTAACCTCTGGACATGTTGGACTTTCAACCATTCTGAGAGAAGTGATGTCGTGAAAACTCAGGGAATTTAGTTGAGACAGCAAGAGGCCATGTTTTAGGAATAAGGATTGTGTCCTGTAGTTAGGGCAACTCCAGACGGATTCTAACAAAATACAAAACCAAGTCTCAGCAGGATCAAGACGATCGGCTAGTAACTTAACCGCCTGCTGACACAAAACTCCACACTCTTTAAAGGAAAATACAGTAAGTCCCTTACATACGAATGATTTCTGAGAGTGCGTTTGTAAGTCCAATTTGTTCGTAAGTTCAACAAAGTTAGCCTAGGTACCCAACTAACACAGTCGGCCATATAGTACTGTACTGTTATAGGTTTATAATACTTTTCACACATATAATACATGACAAACAAACAAACAAAAAATAAAGAAAACATTTTTAATCTTACAGTACATAGGAATGTAAATTGATACAGCCACTATGGAAAACAATATGGAGGTTCCTTAAAAAACTAAAAATAGAATTACCATATGACCCAGCAATCACACTACTAGGCATATACCCTGAGAAAACCATAATTCAAAAAAACACGTGCACCCCAGTGTTCATAGCAGCACTGTTTATGATAGCCAGGATATGGAAGCAACCGAAATGTCCATCGACAGAGGAATGGATAAAGAAGATGTGGTACATATATACAATGGAATATTACTCAGCCATAAAAAGGAATGAAACTGGGTCATTTGTAGAGCCGTGGATGGACCTAGAGAGTGTCATACAGAGTGAAGTAAGTCAGAAAGAGAAAAGCAAATACCCTATAAAAACACATACATATGTAATCTAGAAAAATGGTATAGATGAACTTATTTGCAAAGCAGAAATAGAGACATAGACTTAGAGAACAAATGTATGGATACTAAGGGGGAAAAGGGTGGGGAGGGAGGAACTGGGAGACTAGGATTGACACATATACATTATTGATACTATGTACTAAAATAGATAACTGATGGGAACATACTGTATAGCACAGGGAACTCTACCTAATGCACTGTGGTAACCTAAATGGGAGGGAAGTCCAAAAGGGAGGGGATATCTGTATGTGTATGGCTGATTCATTTTGTTGTGCAGTGGAGGCTAACACAACATTGTAAAGCAACCATACCCCAATAAAAATTAATAAAAAAATCTTACAGTACAGTACCTTGAAAAGTACAGTAGTACAGTACAACAGCTGGCCTACAGGGGCTGGCATCGAGTGAACAGGTAAGAAGAGATACTGACTGGAGGAGGAAGAGGAGGCGGGAGGTGGTAGAGCTGAAGGATCGTCAGCAACAGGAGACAGAGGCCAGGCTGCAATTTCACTCACGCCTGACGTGGATGGCACAGGTTCTGGTTCCTTGCTGGATTCAATTCTATCTACTCCCCTGGAAAAACGATCCAGTGATGTCTGGGTCGTAGCTCTTTTTTTCTCTTTATAGATGACACGGTAGCACTGGATTGCATTCTCAGCAGCTGCTGCAACCTTCATGTACTGTTCTACGTTCAGGTCCTGTGCCTCAAAAACTAACAGTGCCTCCTCAAATAAAGAAAATCCCCTTGCCATTTCCTGCGTCGTGATGCTCTTTGGTTCTTCAGTCACCTCCCAGACCGGGGCGCGAACCCGGTTCCCCTGCATCGGCAGGCGGACGCGCAACCACTGCGCCACCAGGGAAGCCCGTAATGACAATTTTTAAGGTCCCTCCAGTTCCAATTTCTAAAATTAAAAATATGGTCACAGCTTTCTTTCCTTAGGACCAGCTAGTTAACCGTGCCACTGCTTAGGCTTCAGGCTTCAGAATCTGTACACAGAAAAAGGAACTTCCTTTCTCTGGGCCTCCAATTCCATCAGGTCTTCATTAGTAAGCTCCATGTTGGCATCTTTGAAAGTTTGCAACCTGAAGGTTCGTATGTAGGGGACTTACTGTAATATAATCTGGACTGTCTACAATTTAGCAGCTAGGTGAATGTCCACCGTAGCCCGTGATCTACTGTGCAATGTCAGCCGAACTTTTCTAGTCCTCAGTCAAATGACAATTTTTTTTTTTTTTTTTTTTTTTTTTTTTGGTATGCGGGCCTCCCTCTGCTGTGGCCTCTCCCGTTGCGGAGCACAGGCTCC
>NC_041229.1:46283394-46284216 GCF_002837175.3 Physeter macrocephalus
GGGCCCATGAGCCATGGCCGCTGAGCCTGCGCGTCCGGAGCCTGTGCTCCGCAACGGGAGAGGCCACAACAGTGAGAGGCCCGCGTAACGCCAAAAAAAAAAAAAAAAAAAAAAGGAACTTGATTCCTGTAAACACTTCCTTCCGTTATTCACCTATTAAAGAGCAACTTTATTATTGACGACTGTCCGAGAAACGGGACAGGTGAAATTGACACAGGTGGGATAATTTGGGAAAGACGTTTAGCTCTGGTGCTTTTTCCCCTTCTTTGTAAAAAATCCATCATCTCTGCAGAGCCAAGGCACGGGTGAAGACGTGTCAGCAGAACTGGGATGCTCTGGCCATCCGAGCCCGCCCTCTGCTGGTTAGATGAAGCCATATCACGCTGGGTGGAAACAGCTAGGGTGAGGAGCAGGGAATCATTTGAATTTTCCCCTTTTCATATTTTTAAATCCCTTGATCTCCTACCCTGGGGCTCCTATAGTCTTTCTTAGGACCTTACCATATGTATATGCATATGTATATGTATATGCATATGTATATGTATATGTATACATATGTATATAGCGAGAGAAAGGGGGAGGGAGGGGAAAGGAGGGAGAGGATGGGAGAGATAGGAAGAGAGGCGGAAATAGAGAGGGAGAAAATAAGGAGGGAGGGAAGGAAAAAAGGGAAAGAAGAGAGGTGGAGGGGAGGGAGAGAGAGAAGGAGGGGGGAGAGAGGAAGAGGAAGAGAATTAAAGAGAAAGAAAAGGAAGTGAGTTTTTGGGGTTTTTTTGCGGTACGCGGGCCTCTCACTGTTGTGGCCTCTCCCGTTGCGGAGCA
>NC_041229.1:46284273-46313846 GCF_002837175.3 Physeter macrocephalus
AGCACAGGCTCCGGACGCGCAGGCTCAGCGGCCATGGCTCACGGGCCCAGCCGCTCCGCGGCATGTGGGATCCTCCCGGACCGGGACACGAACCCGTGTCCCCCGCATCGGCAGGCGGACTCTCAACCACTGCGCCACCAGGGAAGCCCCCGTTCACTCATTAATTCAGCATTCAATATTTATTGAAGACTTACTATGTTCCAAACCCTGAGTTAGGATCTGGGGGAATATAAAGATGAAAGAGATGTGGCCCTTGTCTTCAAAGGGTCCACAGTCCGGTGGGGGAGCCAGGGCTTATTTCACAGTGGCCAGTCAGGCAGGTGCTGAGCAAACATCCAGGAGACTCTTGGGCCCCAGTCCTGGAGACAAATGCAGTTCATGTAGTGAGCACTGTGATATAGTATGAGCCTGTTGAGGCAGCTAAACCTCCACTTCCCAGAGGGGTTGCAGAAATTAGTCCAGTTGTGTGACCTTGGGCAAGTCATTTAACTTCTCTGAGCCTCTCTCTTTCTCCCACTTCACAGAATAGTCAAACCCTGTCTTTTGATGCCCTCAGGGACAATGCCGGCTCTTCCATTAGCACTCACCATGGTAGATTTCAGTGGCTGTCTGCCTCTCTCACTGGGCTCTGGCAACGTGAACGCAGGGCCATGTCGGTCTTATTCACAGCTGTATCCCCTGCTCCTAATGCAGTGTGTAGCACTTAGTAGGTGCTCAGTTAATGTTTGATGAAGGATTGACTATATGGCTGAGATGGGAAGCAGGAAATGGCTTCACTGGACGCCATGTGTTATGGCTGCTGCTCTCAGATCAGCAGGAGTCTAAGGTCCCATCACGGCACTCGAATTTCCTTCACGGTAATACCTGCTATTTGTCGAATGTCTCTCACGTTCCAGGCAGCGTTCTGTCAAATCTGATACATTTGTTCATCTACTTTTCTCCTCGTAATAATCATCTGCAGTAGCTGACATTATGTCTGTTTTACATTCCAGATGAATTTCAGAGCAATTTTAAAAACTTGTCCAAAGTCATACAGTTGAGAAATGACAGCAAGATTCCAACCCAGGTGTCCTGACTCCAAAGCGTTTTGCTTCCCTCTGTACAAGCTGTGTCCAGGGCTCTCAGAGCTAGCTGGATCCAGGGAGTACGAATGTGGCAGCTGCAAGGAACTCCGCGGCATGGCACACCAAGACTTGTAGCCAGAGGGCGCTCAAGGGCGCTCCCTTGGCTGCCCTGGAGTCAGTGGGGACTGAGAAGCAGTCTAGGCAGTGTCTGGGCCCATGATGATACTAATGAGCTGGTGAGTGCCAGCCCCTGGTGTGGCTGGATGCTCACTTTTCCCGTTGGCATCAGTCAAGCCTCCTTATGTGGATGACTGTCATTCCTCACTTTTTCAACCACGTCTACAACCCCCCTCTACGTCCTTAACCACTGAGGGTGGATCAGTGCACTGCACCATCCAGATGCTATCAGTACATCCCGTGTGGAATGAAAGCCAGAAGGATGAGAAGCACAGTTTTCTTTCTTCTCATTCAAGGAACCCACGCAGCTCCCACGCCAGCTAGGGAATTGGCAGGGCCTCTTCTACTCTGCTCAGCCCACAGGGTGGCCGAGATCTGTGCCCCCCCCATTCATGATTCCATGAGAGTCTCTGGGGCATCTCTTTTTTCACATCCTCCCCCACAGCCTCCTGTGATCTCAGACTTCTCTGCTCAGCCTCCCACTCTCCTCTCCTCACCCCACCAGGCCTCACTTCTTTTCCTCTTTGCTCTTTAGCTCAAGTTGTCATTCATTACATTCTGTGGAGCTGTAGGAGGGTCCCTAGGGTCAAGGAGGTGCTGAGACGAATAGTTTCTTAGCATAACTCCCCAGAGCTGTGCTGAACTGGCCTCTGCTTTTCCATACCTCACATTGCATTGTAAAAACCTCCCTGTGTTTTCATAGCTGGGTGTGAAGGGCCTCAGAAGGAAGATGGTTACGTTCTATGACCCCAGGAGAGAGCTGGGGGAAAATAAACATCCTGCCATCCATTTATCAAACCCCTCCTCTGTATATACACTCCAGAAAGATGATAAAGGCAAGGCCCTGTCCTTATGGTACTCTCCGCTCCTAAGACACTGGGGACCTGATCTAGGAGACGGTTGTAAACCCCGGTTCCCGTGGAAGTCAGCCTTGATAGAGCCTAAATGTCAGGTGCAAGGCATTGTGAGAACACAGAGGAAGGAGAGAATAGTTCTGAGAGCAGCTTGGGGAGGCTTTAAGGAGAAGGAGGCTTTGTGCCAGGCCTTCAGGGATGAAGGTGATTTTATCACAGAGTCGTTGTGTGGAAGGGGGTGTGAATGAAGTAAACAGAGGCATAGAAACTTGCGAGTGCATGTGGAAACATTTCTGCTCTGGCAACAAGGGAAAATTAGATACCCTGGCTCTGTATCTGCCACACCATTGATGTACTGGCTCTCCTTCTCTAGGTCACCCATGACCATGGGTGTCTTGCTGATTCCTAAAAGACCAGAACTCAATTTTAGTTTGTGGTAGCAGTAGTTCTAAAAATAGAACTACCACATGACTCAGCAATCCCACTCCTGGGTATATATCTGAAAAACAACAACACTTATTTGAAAAGATATATGCACCCCAATGTTCATAGCAGCATTATTTACAATTGCCAAGATATGGAAGTAACCTAAGTGTTCATCAACAGATGAATGGATAAAGAAGATGTGGTAAATATATACAATGGAATATTACTCAGCCATAGAAAAGAATGAAATTTTGCCATTTGCAGCAACGTGGAGGGACCATGAGGGCATTATGCTCAGTGAAATAAGTCAGACAGAGAACGACAGAATGAAATTTTGCCATTTGCAGCAACGTGGAGGGACCATGAGGGCATTATGCTCAGTGAAGAGAACGACAAATACTGTGTGATATCACTTATATGTGGAATCTAAAAAATACAACAAATTAGTGAATATAACAAAAGAGAAACAGACACAGATATAGAGAACAAATCAGTGGTTACCAGTGGGGAGACAGGGAGGAGGGAGGGGCAACATAGGGGTAGGGGATTAAGAGGTATAAACTATTAGGTATAAAATAATGTGCAAGGATATATTGTACAACATGGGGAATATAGCCACTATTTTATAATAACTATGAATGGAGGATAACCTTTAAAAATTGTGAATCACTGTATTGTACACCTGTAACTTACATAATATTGTACAGCAACTATACTGCAATTAAAAAAATAAAGACCAGAACTCAATGCAGTGTCTGCCATATAGAAGGTGCTCAATAAATATGAGTTGAAGGGCTTATTAATTAATGAGTAGATGGATGGATTTTAAACAAATGAATTTAGTTGTAGGGCAATATTGCTTAAATGTGCAGGGAATTCATTATGCAATTGTAACAGCCCAGTCTCTCCTAATCTCATCCCATACCTGCGTGCACTAACCCTGACTCCGTTCTTCCCATGGACCACAGCTCCCATTCCTGTACTGAGAGCACTGTGGCCACTTTGTTCACATTTCCTTGGTCATATGCTTCTCTGGACAATTTGCTACTTTGAGAGGCTGGATGCCACCCCTTTGGGGCTCTGTTTTTTTTTTTTTTTTTTTTTTTTTTTTTTTTTTTGTGGTACGTGGGCCTCTCACTGTTGTGGCCTTTCCTGTTGCAGAGCACAGGCTCCGGACGCGCAGGCTCAGTGGTCATGGCTCACGGTCCCAGCCGCTCCGTGGCATGTGGGATCTTCCCGGACCGGGGCACGAACCCGTGTCCCCTGCATCGGCAGGCGGACTCTCAACTACTGCGCCACCAGGGAAGCCCTGGGGCTCTGTTTTTAAATGCAAGAGAAAGGCATAGAAAAACATCAGACTGGTCCTCAACCTTTGGAATATTCCTGCTCAATTTAGATCTAGGAAGCCATGCAAGAGGTGAGGAGAAAAGGCTTCTCTCCTGTTCCAATAGCATGGAACATAACTCCCAGACATCCTCGTCTGTAAAACGGAAGAAGTGATGCTTGTTGACCAAGTTCCCAGACATGACTATGGTTATTCAACACCATGTGGATTTCTGTAGGAAGCATTTGTGACTTCAATTCAAAGGACTATTGTAATCCATTGACTTTTTCCATTTGTCCCATGCACGGAAAATGAATTTGCAATCAGCAGTCTTCTCAGCCTGACACTGCTTTTTTCACTGAATGTAAGAACACCTTGGCATCATTTGGTGGGTGGGAGGATGTACCTGAGCTGCCAGCACTATTCATGGAGTCCTTCTGAGGCAGGAGATAGATGGACCCCAGGCTGAACAGTTTCTCACCTGTGGACAGAAACTCTGTAATAGTAGAAACTCCATAATAGTAGAAACTCCATAAAAGCAGGATGATGGAGGAGGCTGGGCCCTGCCCAGATAAGAGATAAAAGACCACATATTCCTCATTCTCCAAATCAAGGAGATCTCCCCTACTACATATGCGCAGAAAGGCTCCTTGGAGGTCAAAAACAGAGGGGACGCCACCCCATAGTAAGTGATGTCAACTACCCATAGGCCTCTTCGCTAGAATCCATCTTGGCTAAGAGATGCGCACACACACAGGGGAGGACCCTGAGATATACCAAATATGGACTCAGAACCAGGCAAAGCAAGATGATTGGTCAAAGGAAACCCGGAAGAAATGCCCCATAACAGTGATTCAAACTACCACGAGGGCGCGACTCTCTCTCTGAGCCTGCCCATGTATCTATCCACACATACTGTACTCTTTTCTTCCTAATAAACACATTATGTGATTCACTACTTTCCATCTGCATGTGGAAATTCATTTCTACACAACTAATGGGCCAGGGCCTGTCACTGTGACCCCACCTCAATCTCTGCCTGGGAACTGAAACCAGGCTTCAAGCCGCTGCCGGCCAAGGCCACCTGAGATCACTTCATGGGACCCAAACCAGGGTCCCTAGTCCATTACCTAAGTAGAAACTGCCAACAAGTAGATGAGTGGAGACTTGCTAATTGATGGCCAGAGAGAGTCTGACTATATCCTGAGCTTTGTAAAACAGCCCACCACCTGCCTCCTGGGGCTCTGTCTGCCTGTCTTTTGGTAAAGAAAGGCTATAATGGCATATGGATGGAGGTCCAGGCAGGGAGCCATCCTGCCTCAAAGCATTTGGAGTTAGCATTTCCATCACTACAATCACAGAACTTTCTTAAACATCAGAATGACAATGACGAGGGCCCCTTATTTATTAAGTTATGCACTTTGCATGCATTATCTGCAAGCCCCACCATAACTCTAGGAGGTAAGTGATGTAGTCATTCCTGCAAGAGGACACTGACACTCAGAGAAGATAAGTAACTTGCCCAAGATCACAATAAAGAGTGAAGTTGGAAATTGAATCTCACATCTGTCTGGCTTCAAAGCCTCTGGCCTCCTCACTGCACCATTATGCCTCCTTAGAGCAGGAGGGTCAGGTCCAAGATAAAAAATATCCACTGAGCCCCTGCTACTTCCCTTGTGTGGGAGACAGACTAAATGTTCTGTCCCCTTCCACCACCATTAAAGATGGTCACATCCTGATCCCTGGAACCCATGGATATCCTACCTTACATGGAAAAAGGGAATTTACAAATGTGATTATGTCAAGGACCTTGAGATGGGAAGATTATCCTGGCTTATCTGGGTGAGCCCAATGTAATCACAAGAGTTCTTATAAGAAGGAAGCTGGAGGGTCCGTGTGAAAGAAGGCAATGTGATAACCGAAGCAGATCAGAGAGACTGGAAGATGCTAGGCTGATGGCTTTGAAGATGAAAAGCAGGGCCATTAGCCAAAGAATGAGGCCAGACTCTAGAAGCTGGAAAAGGTAAGGGAATGGATTCTCTCCTAGAGCCTCTAGAAATAACACAGCATTACTGACACCTGGATTTAGTCTATAATACTCATTTTTGGACTTCTGATCTACAGAACTGTAAGATAAGAAATGTGTGTTGTATAAGTCACTAAGTTTGTGATAATTTGTTATAGCAGCAGTACGAAACTAATACACCCTGGGAGATATTACAAATTGTCAGATGACCTCTTTAGGGTCACTGCTGGGCAGGAGCCACCATGAGAGCTGGTGATCATGAAAGGCAGCCCTGGACACAACGATGACATTGACCAGCATTTGTGGCGCCACCTGCCACGCTTCTCAGGCATAGCTGCATGATGCTTCCTCTGGGTTATGGCTTCAGCCTCTCTGCTGCTCAGCTTTCAGGAACTCCCAGTGTTAGGCTTGGCTCCCTCTGGTGACCCTGCAGCTCCATCAAGGAGTGAGCCTGTTGCAGCTGCCTGATTTCCAGCCTTAGATCTGCCACTCACTCTGTTTCCACCTTTGCCAGGCCCCGTGTCAGACCAGCCACACCAGGCATTGGAGAAAAAAATATCCAGCTAAAAGAATTACCATTACAGGTTGTGTAGTATGTGTAATGGCTACAGTCACAGACTCAAGGCCAGACTTTTAATGTCTTTACCTTGGTGATCTCATCTGCAAAATGAGGATAGGAACACGTACCTCATGCAGTTGTTGTGGGGGAAATCCAGATGACTTATGCAAAATACACAGCACAGTGTGAGGCACTGAGTCAATTCTCCCTCAATGACGGCTGTATTGTTATGATTATACATCTTAAACATGAGTCATGGACATGAGCTCCAAAGAGACCTCGGTGAACTTGGATTTTAATTCTTCTGCCCACAGCTGGTGCCTTTATCTTTCTTCCTTTTGTGATAATCATTAGGAAGTCAAAATTTTTAAAATATTTGGGAGGGATTGCTGAAGTATTTGAAGTCTATGAGGGTATTTTGTAGAAGAGAAAACAGGTCTAAGAAAATCTGGTAAGTGGAAAATCAAGAGAGAAAGGACTCAGTGTTGTAGGCATTTGAGCTGCTCTGGGAGACTCTAAATTCTGAAAGTTAGGATTCTGCCATATGAGAAATGTTCCTGTGACCTTCAATATTCAAAGCTCCCCAGGTGTCCCCTTTCTGAGGCTGCGTGCATGGTGGGCTGAGTTACCCCGATCCTTTCTACTTCCTGGCTTCCCATCCTGACTCCAGGCTAACGTATCAGGAAGCCTCCCATTGGGTTCTATGAGCACCTGGTGCATTTCCTGTATCCTGCTGGGTACTATGAGAGTACCAGGATGTTTGAAGCCAAAATTCTCTCCTCTAGAAGCTCCTGATCTAGGGAAGAAAAGATTATAGGAAGGGAGGAGGGTTTAAAAGCATCAAAAGAGACATCACAGGCATACTCTTAACAACATTTGTTGGGCGCTTACTATAGGGACTAGCATTTATTGAACATCCACTATGACCCAGGCATGTTACCCCCATGACCTACTTTTTTTAATTTATTACTTTTTAAATTGAAGTATAGTTGATTTACAATGTTGTGTTAGTTTCCACTGTACAGCAAACTGATTCTGTTATACATATATATAAATATTCTTTTTCATATTCTTTTCCATTACAGTTTATTATAGCATATTGAATATAGTTCCCTCTGCTATACAGTAAGACCTTGTTGTTTATCTATTTTATTTATAATAGTGTGCATCTGCTAATCCCAAACTCCTAATTTATCCCTCCCCCACTCCCTTTCCCCTTTGGTAACCATAAGTTTGTTTTCTGTGTCTGTGACTCTGTTTCTGTTTCATAAATAAGTTCACTTGTGTCATAATTTAGTTTCCACATATAAGTCATATCGTATGGTATTTGTCTTTCTCTGACTTCACTTAGTATGATAATCTCTAAGTCCATCCTTGTTGCTTTATTTTTTTTTAAATGGTATTTGTGTGGTTTTTGTTTTTATTTATTTATTTACTTTATTTTTTTGACTGCGTTGGGTCTTTGTTGCTGTGAGCAGGCTTTCTCTAGTTGTGGTGAGCGGGGGTTACTCTTCGTTGTGGTGAGTGGGCTTCTCACTGCAGCGGCTTCTCTTATTGTGGAGCACGGGCTCTAGGTGTGTGGACCTCAGTAATTATGGCACGCAGGCTCAGTAGTTGTGGCTCGCGGGCACTAGAGTGCAGGCTCAGTCGTTGTGGTGCATGGGCTTAGCTGCTCTGTGGCATGTGGGATCTTTCCAGACCAGGGATGGAACCCGTGTCCCCTGCATTGGCAGGTGGATTCTTAACCACTGCACCACCAGGGAAGTCCCCTTGTTGCTTTAAATGGCATTATTTCATTCTTTTTTATAACTAATATTCCATCATGTACATATACCACATCTTCTATATCCATTCATCTGTCAATGGACACTTTGGTTGCTTCCATGTCTTGGCTATTGAAAATAGTGCTGCTCTGAACATTCCTCCATGACCTATTTATCTCACATATTTGCTCTCTGCCCATGTCCCATAACGAGTAAGTGATGGAACCAGAATCTGGAACCTGGTTGTCTGATTTCAGATTCTGTGCTAACACCACATGCCAGCCACTAGGATTAAGTATGAATACATGGAACAGACAGTGTATGCTCTTGGAATTCAGAGGGAGAGACAGACAGTTGTGATCTGAAGAGGTCAGTAAAGACTTCACGGAGCTCATGGTTTTAGTTGAGCCTGGAAGGATGGCTAGAATTTAGATAGATGGAGAGGAGGGCGATAAGGAAAGGCATGAATAACAGATATTCACCAGATTTAACAGAGTACCTGCTATATTCTAGGTGCTGGTCTAGGTGCTTGAATAGAGCCATGAGCAAAACAGACCCATATCTTTGCCATTGTGGGGTTTATATCCCAGTGGGAGGAGAAAGATAAGAAAGTAAAAGCATAACAAGTAAATGTTATAGCGTAATATAAGGTGATAAGTGCAATAGAAAAAGGAAGAGGGAGGGAAGTGTGTGTTTCCTATGGTTGCTGTAACAAAGTATCACAAAACTGGTCTCTTAAAATAACATACATGTGATCTCCTGTAGTTTTAGAGGTCAGAAGTCAGATATCAATCAAATTTCACTGGGCTATAAAGTCAAGGTGTTAGGAAATCTGGTTCCCTTTGGAGGCTCTGAGAGGAGAATCTGTTTCCTTGCTTTTTACAGCTTCTAGTGGCTGCCTGTATTCCTTGGCTTGTGGCCCCTTCCTCCATCTTCAAAGTGCATGCCATCTCTGCTTCTATGATCACATTGCCTTCTTCTGACTCCCTGCCTCCCTCTTTATAAGGACTCTTTATAAGGACTCCTGTCATTACATCAGGCCCACAGAGATGGTCCAGGATAATATCCCCACCTAGAAACCCTTAACTTAATCACATTTGCAAAGCCCCTTTTGCCATATGAGCTAACATTTACAGCATTCAGGAATTAGGATGTGGACTTACTGGGGGGTCATTATTCAGCCCAGGAGTAAGGGGAATTAAGCATGAAGAAGAAGTCGGATGGTCAGAATAGGTTTTTAGGATGGAATCCTTAGAAACAGAGCCTGAGACAGGAGTTTAGGCACACATGATGTATTTCAGGAGAATCCTATATAGCGGGGAGTGAAGCAGGACAGGAAGAAGACAGTCAAGCACGGATGTGGTCACATGATCTCGTCTTGGCTTGACCCACAGGGAGTGGCCTCTGTAGCATACACTGCACTGTAGACCACAGATCTGTCCTCTCTTGAGGCAAGAGACCTGCCCCTATTATTTTTAACTTTTTATTTCGTGATTATTTCAAATTTGCAGAAAAGTTGCAAGAATAGTACAGAGAGCTCCCACATATCCTTTAATCAGATTCATCAATTTAATTTTTTTCTATATTTTACTATTTTCTTTCTTTCTCTGTCTCTAAACACACACACACACATGCACACACTTTATTTTTACCAAACCATTTGAAAGCAGTTGCTGCATATGCTGCCCTCAACATTGTTCCTAAGAACAATGATATTCTTTTACATAACCACAGTGCAGTTATCAGATTCAGGAAACAACATTTATACCACACTCTCTACAGTTTATATTCCATTTATATAAGCGAATCTATAATTTATACTCCAACAATGTCAATTGTCCCAATAGTATCATTTATAGCATTTCTCTCCCTCCAGTCCAGGATCTAGTATTGCATTTACTTGTCTCTTTAGTGTCTTTTTTTTTTTGTGTGGTATGCGAGCCTCCCTCTGCTGTGGCCTCTCCCGTTGCGGAGCACAGGCTCCGGACGCGCAGGCTCAGCGGCCATGGCTCACGGGCCCAGCCGCTCCGCGGCATGTGGGATCCTCCCAGACCGGGGCGCGAACCCGGTTCCCCTGCATCGGCAGGCGGAGGTGCAACCGCTGCGCCACCAGGGAAGCCCCCTAGTGTCTTTTAATATAAGAAAATTCTTTAGACACTTCCCTGGTGGCACAGTGATTAAGACTCTGTGCTCCCAATGCAGGGGGTCCAGGTTTGATCCCTGGTCAGGGAGATATATCCCACATGCATGCCGCAGCTAAGGAGCCCACGAGCTGCAACTCAGACCCGGTGCAACCAAATAAATAAATAAAATAAATACTTTAAAAAAAATTCCGGGCTTCCCTGGTGGCGCAGTGGTTGCGCGTCCGCCTGCCGATTCAGGGGAACCGGGTTCGCGCCCCGGTCTGGGAGGATCCCACATGCCGCGGAGCGGCTGGGCCCGTGAGCCATGGCCGCTGGGCCTGCGCGTCCGGAGCCTGTGCTCCGCAACGGGAGAGGCCACAACAGAGGGAGGCCCGCATACCACAAAAAAAAAAAAAAAAAAAAAAAAAAAAAAAAAAATTCCTCAGCCTCTCTTTGTCTGTCTTGATATTGACATTTTTAAAGAATACAGTCCAGTTATTTTACAGAAGTGTTTTCAATTAGAGTTTGTCTAGTGTTTTCTTAGGCTTAGGTTCAGATTATGAATCCCCTGCTGGCTTTCCTAGGTCATGTGTCCCACCTGGAGGCACACACTCCCTGGCTGTCCCACACTGTGAGGTTCATGTTGGGGGTCTGGTCACAATGTTGTGCAGCGTCTCCACTGTATGATTTTTTTTTTTTCTCTTACAACTAATAAGCAATCTGTGGGGAGCCATTTTGTAACCAAACAAATATTTTGTGTGTCATGAAACTTTTATTTATAGATTTAGAATCTATTGATGATCTTGCTTGAAATATACTATTATGTTGTAAAATGGTGATTTTTTTTTCCTACTTCGCCCCCCCTTCCACGTTGATCAATTGGCACTCAGCTTATGCTACAAGAAAGCACTCTTTTCTTCCATGTTTACTAATTGATCTGTTTGCTTATTATCTACTTATTATCAGCATGAGCTCATAGGTTCCTGTTTTTAGTCAATGAATTATAAAAAGCCTTTACTGTCTTTAGTTCTTATGTTCATCAAACTGTCCCAGATTCGGTAGTTTGAGGATCATAATAAATGAGAGTAAAGGCTATGATTCCTGTGCCTTTTTGGTCTGCTCCTATTATTATTTTGAACACATCCTTACTTTCTGGCCTCACAAGATATTCCAGGCTATCTTGTACTTTCCCTACCTTTGGAGTTTCTCCTTACACATGCATGGCTTAGAGTTCAGTAACAGATTCAAGGCAATCTTGTACAGATTTGTGGTGCTTTTTTCCTGAGATCTTTGGGTTTTTTTGAAAAAAAAAAAATACCAGATACACGTATGCTTTATTTTCCTTTATTACTTACACCAAAAGTAGTATACTATATATACTCTTGTGCCTTTTGCTCTTTTCACTTTAAATATCTCATGGAAATGATGCCGTATCAGCTTATAGAAAACTTCAGTGGGTCTTCTTCTATACTTCATCCAATGTTCTGGTACTTTGTCCCATAATGCCAGCCACTTCAGCTTCCATGATCTCTGTCTCAGCATGACGGCCCTGCTTTACTTAGGCTTCCCATCAGGCACGATGGTCGGAAAGAGGCATGATAGCAGGGCTCATCTCATCTGTTTCCCTTTTTTAGGGGTCACATGCCTTGTACCTATTACCCAATGTCTTAAAACAGTTGATTCATACACTGTGTTCAGGTTTCTGGTTGTTTATGGTGGGAGTTCAAGTCCTTCCCCAGGTAACTCAGCATGGGGAACATGCCCAGGAAGAAATTGTGCATATACAACAGATTTTGCTCAACCGAATGAGGCTTCCTTCTTCCAAACGAGTGCTTTTTTGGACATATCCAGAATTCTGGGGAAAAAATTTCTAAAAACTTTCACATATTCTCTAACAACTTTAATATTATCCATTGCTTTAAGACCAGTCTTAGCTCAGATTCCTAACCTCTCCTTGCCTTGTCCTTCCCGATCTGAATTTAACTGCCCAGAGTTTGTGGACCTTATCCCCATTTCCTGATGCCTGTCCTATTCCACCGGTCCTGAGTTCTCTTTTAGCTCTGGTCTCTGCCCTGCTTAGCTTTTGAGGTTTCCTGTTCAGATCAGGGTTTCTCTATACTGTAGCACTTTTAGACTATCTTGCACTTATTAACTCATTTCAACCTTCTAATAAGCTCATGGGGCAGATATTGCTGTTCCCCTCACTTTACAGATGAGGGGACCGAGGTACAGGGAGGTTGGTAAGTTGCCTATGATCACACAACCTGAAAGTGGCAGAGCTGGCATCCAAACCCAGGTAGTTCTCCTCCAGAATTCATGCTCTCGACCGTGGATTACATGGTTGAGAGCATGAATTCTTTAAATCATCTCTCAGCCCCATAGGCATAGTGCTAGGCCCTGGGCTTTCGAGTGAAATGCACCTGCTTTGAATTTTAGTTTTGTTATTTAGCAGTTATGTAACTTTGGACAAATATCTTAGACTCACTCAGCAAGCTTTAAGTTCCACATTCATAAATCAGAGAAGATAATAGCTTCTAACAAAGAGTATTGTAGAGAGGTCTAAATTATATATTTTATAATGATATATAGTGATGTATATATATGTAATTATACCATTATACAGTGATCTATAACTATCATTAGTAAAGTGCTTGGTAACAGCGTGCTCTTAATAAAATGCAGCTATCATTACCTCAGAGTCACAGATTAAATCTGATTCTTACTTAGTGGTTCTGTAATTACTACCCTCCACCCCTAAACATACACAAAGGCCCCAGTTTAGGTATTGCTACACTTCATGCCAACACCTATCTCATTGTCTGGCACCAACTGGGCACTCCGTAAACACTTGGTGAACGTATTAATGAAGAGACAGATGAGTGAGTTAGTGCTGGCCATGCAGTCAGATTACGAGAGCTTTCTCATGGTTGACATCCTTGGCCGTCCGGCTGGGAGTCAGCAGATGGGTGAACCTGGTCCTCTCAGAGGACGAGCAGGCGGGAGCGTGAGACCCCGTGCTATTGACAATGCACTCATTGTCTTTCACGGTAAAAGGACTTACCCAAGCTCTTGTTTACTCCGTTGGGTTGGATGTCCTCCAAGCAGTGATCACACAGACATCTCAGCCAGTGTTTGGGGTTTTTTTTCTCCCCATGGGACACGATCGCTGTGGACTCAGTTTGCTAGCTTCGGTGTTAGACAGTCTTCAAAGTCGCAAGGGAAACCCCAGCTCCGTTTTTCTTCCAAGGACTTTCTGGGTCCCTGCCATGGTACTTGAAGGCCATTTCTCAGATATTCATTTGGCCGCTTCTTGCTTTTCACTGCACATAAAATCACTAGAAGTATGAGTTCACATAGCTGGGTTAGAATACTGTTCTGCTACCCACTGGCTGTGTGAACTTGGGTGAGGTCCTGAAGTGCTCTGTGCCTCTGTTCACTCATCTGTGAAACAGAGGTTGTAAAGATTAAATGATATACATGTGCAGTGTTTAGCGCAATACCTGGCTGTATTAGTCAGGGTTCTCCAGAGAAGTTGAGCCAATAGGATATGTACATTATATAGAAAGAGACTTGTTATGAGGGATTGGCTCATGTGATACGGAGGCTGAGAAGTCCCTCGGTCTGCTCTCTGCAAGCTGGAGGTCCAGGGAAGCCGCTGGTGTCATTCCAGTCCTAACCCAAGTCCTAAAAACGGACGTCCAGCTCAAGCAGAGATCACTCATCCTTCCTCTGACTTTTTGGTCTATTGGGTTGGGTTGGTAACATCTTATGGAAAAACCCAAATGAACTTTTTGGCCAACCCAATATTTAGGATTTGATTTAGGATCAAAGGGTCGGATGACGCCCACCTGCACTGGTGAGGGAGGTCTTCTTTACTCAGTCTACCCATTCAAATGCTAATCTCTTCTAGAAACAGACACATCTAGAAATAATGTTATACCAGCTATCTGGGCATCCCTTAGCCCAATCAAGTTGGCACATAAAATTAACCATCACATTTGCCATAAAGTGATATTGAAGGTTAGAGTCCTTATGTCCCACTTTTTTAAGTGGGGTGAGTTAGCAAGGATTTTTCCATTTAAATACTGAGGGCTCTGAGATTTTTATCTCCTTACAGGGGGTGCTGCTTAAGATGGCCCGTCCTGCCCTCCACTCCCAGAAAAGTCCCTGGCATTGACAATCCTGCCTTGTTAGGGCCAAATGACCTACTTTTACTGTCCTGAATGTCTGAATTTTTAGCCACAACTCCTCAAATTCTGAAACATCCCCATTCACTCTCCTCATCATCAAGTTATATCATGAGAAGCATTAGGACTTGCTGAGTCTTTGCTCTCTTGCAATTGTGGATATGGAAGCCTCTGGGGGAGAATTCTTGGACACAAAGAGAAGTATTCACCATGTCCCCAGCCTCCAGCAAGAGGGTGTCCACTTTCTTACAAGAACCATTATTATCGTTATTATTGTTATTATCACTTATAGTACCAAACAGTTCCAATTCCCCCCTAAATACTTCAGAGCACTTTTTCTAGGAACAAGGATATTCTCTATCAACATAAGTAAACTAACTTTGCTACAATGCTATAAATTATAGTCATTCAAATTTCATCAATTGCCCTGATAATGTCCATTATGACTATTCCCCTCCCCTCACCATTGTGAGACACCAATCCAAGATTATGCATGGCCTTTAGCTGTCACTTCTTTAGTCTCCCTTAATCTGGAGGTTACACAGAGCTGATGATCAATCCCTTTGCTCTTTCCACTACAGCCCTACTTCCTTGCTCTCAGTCATGGAGAAAGAGCTCAGAGAAATAAATCATCCTGTGCAGCACCCTTTTGGGTATTGCAGTGGGGCTACTATTTAGGTGCTGGATTAATGCCAGTGTCTATGAGGTGTCTGAATGGCCGGGGCACTGAGTGCTAGAGCTAAGAAAAGTAAATTATGGATTTGCCATACCTATTTGAGAACAAACCCATATCTTAGCAGCTCATTTCTTTTGACTTGGCAAAAGGTAAGACTGCCACTGCCAGCAGCAGCCATGCCAAAGCCAAGTTTTAAAAATCTCTCTCTCTCTCAACTTCTTCCCCTCCCTCGTCCCTCCCTTCCTTTTAAAAAAAGTGATCTGAGCTCAAAAATCATCTTATAAATATTTTAACTGAATAACAAAACCAAGTGATTCTCTGAAATGAGCTCATAGTTGGGCTGGTTCCACCAGTCAGGGACTGTTTTCAACAATTGCAGAACCCAGTCTTCCTCATTTTTGTTAGCTGATATCAAACATATTAAAATGCACATACAAACATGTAAGTTTAAAAAACTTTATTTGATTATTTACTTCCATCCTCCAGTTCCTCTCCTTGTTTAAAGAATTGAGGTAACATTAGTTTATAACATTATATAAGTTTCATATGTATATTTTAACTTCTGTGTACACTACTGCATGTTCACCACCAAAAGTTTATTTTCCATCTGTCACCATACAGTTGACCCAGTTGACCCCCTTTAACCATTTCACTATCCCCCCACCTCTCATCCTTTCTGATAATCACTAACCTGTTCTCCGTATCTTTGTTTGATTATTTATTTATTTATTTATTTATTGTACATAGGAATGAAAGCATGCAATGTTTGTCTTCTCCATCCAACTGATTTCACTTAGGATAACACCCTCAAGGTCCATGTTGTTACAAAAGGCAAGATTTCATGTGTTTTATGGCTGAGTAGTATTCCATTGTATATATATTCCACATCTTCTTTATCCACTCGTCTGTCGATAGGCACTGAGATTGTTTCCATATCTTGGCTATTGTAAGTGATGTAGTGATGAAAGTAGGGGTGCATATATCTGTTTTAATTAGTGTTTCTGTATTCTTCAGATAAATACCCAGAAGAGGAGTAGCTGGATCATATGGTATTCCTACTTAATATTTTGAGGATCTCCATACTGTTTTTCATAGTGGCTGCACCAATTTACAATCTCACCAACAATGCACAAGGATTCTCTTTTCTCCACATCCTCTCCAACATTTGTTATCTCTTGCCTTTTTGTTAATAGCTATTTTAGTGGGGATGAAGTGATAGCTCACTGTGGTTTTCACTTTCATTTCCTTAATAATTAGTGCTATTGAACATCTTTTCATGTGCCTGTTGGTCATCTACATGTCTTCTTTGGAAAAATGTCTATCCAGATATTCTACCCATTTTTAAATCATCTTGTTCGTTTTTTGCTGTTGTTTAGTTGTATGAGTTCTTTATATATTTTAGATATTAACCTTTCATTGAATATATGATTTGCAAATATCTTCTCTCATTCGGTAGGTTGTCTTTCCATTTTGTTGATGTTTTCCTTTGCTGTGCAGAGGCTTTTCAGCTTGATGTAGTCCCACTTGTTTATTGTTGCTTTTGTTTCTCTTGCCGGAGGACACATATCCAGAAAGATATTGCTAAGATCAATACCAAAGAGCACACCACATATGTTTTCTTCTAGTAGTTTTATGGTTTCAGGTCTTACATTCAAGCCTTTTATCCATTTTGAGTTGATTTTGGTGTATGGTGTAAGATAGTGGGCTAATTTCATTCTTTTGCATGTAGCAGTCCAGTTTTCCCAACACCATTTATTGAAGAGACTATCCTTGTACATTCTTTATTCCTTTGTGGTAAATTAGTTGTCCATATATGTGTGGGTTTATTTCTGGGCTCTTTGATTATGTTCTATTGATCTACGTGTCTGTTTTCCTGACAATACCTTGCTGTTTTGATTACTATAGCTTTGTAGTATAATTTGAAATCGGCGAGTGTGATGCCTCCAGCTTTGTCCTTTTTCTCCAGATTGCTTTGGGCTATTCGAGGTCTTTTGTGGTTTCATATAAATTTAGGATTTTTGGTTCTATTTCTGTGGAAATTGTCACTGGGGTTTTGATAGGGATTGTGTTGAATCTGTAGATTGCTTTAAATAATATGGACATTTTTACAATGTTAAGTGTTCCAATCCATGAACACAGAATATCTTTCCATTCCTCTGTGTCTTCTTCAATTTCTTTAAACAATGTTTTATAGTTTTTAGCATATAGGTCTTTCGCCTCCTTGGTTAAATTTATGCCTAGACATTTTATTCTTTGTTGCAATTGTAAACGGGATTGCTTTCTTAATTTCTCTTGCCATTAGCTCATTGTTAGTGTACAGAAATGCAATAGATTTTTGCATATTGATTTTGTATTTTGACAATTTACTGTATTTATTATTTCCTAACAGTTTTTTTGTGGATCCTTTAGGGTTTTCTGTATATAAAATCATGTCATCTGCAAATAGTGACAGTTTTACTTCTTTCTTTCCAGTTTCAATGCCTTTTATTTCTATTTCTTGTCTAATTGCTCTGACTAGAACTTCCAATACTATGTTGAATAAGCATGGCAAGAGTGGGCATCCTTGTCTTGTTCCTGATCTTATAGGAAAATCTGGCAGTTTTTCACCATTGAGTATGATGTTATCTGTGGGTTTGTCATATATGACCTTCATTATGTTGAGGTATGTTCCTTCTATACCAATTTGATTAAGAATTTTTACCAAAAATGGGTATTGAATCTTGTCAAATTCTTCTTCTGCATCTATTGAGATGATCATATGGTTTTGCCTTTCATTTTGTTAATGTGATGCATTATGTTGATTGATTTGTGGATGTTGAACCATCCTTACATCCCTGGAATAAATCCCACTTGATTCTGTATGATTCTTTTAATGTGTTGTTGTATTCAGTTTGCTAATATTCTGTTGAGGATTTTTGCATCTATGTTCATCAGAGATATTGGCCTGTAATTTTTTTGTGCATGTTGTACTTAGTCCATCTGGTTTAATGCTTCATTTAAGGCTGCTATTTTCTTGTTGACTTTCTTTCTGGATGATCTATCCATTGATGTAAGTTGGGTGTTAAAGTCCCCTACTATTATTGTGTTGCTGTCAATTTCTCCTTTTAAGTCTGTTAATAATAGCTTTATATATTTTGGTGCTCCTATGTTGGTGCATATATATTAATAACTATATTAATAACTGATATCTTCTTATGAATTGTCCCCTTTATCATTATATAATGTCCATCTTGTCTCTTGTCACCTTTTTTGGCTTGAAGTCTATTTGTCTGATATGAGTATGGCTACACCTACTTTCTTTTGGCTGCCATTTGCTTGGAGTATCATCTTCTATCCCTTCACTTTGAGTCTGTGTTTATCTTTAGAGCTGAGGTGAATCTCCTCAGAGGTTGCATACAGTTGGCTCCTGTTTTTTTAATCCATTCAGCCACTCTGTCTTTTGATTGGTGAATTCAAAACGTTTATATTTAGGGAGATTATTGCTAAATGAGAGCTTAATATGGCCATTTTATCTTTTGTTTTCTGGTTGCTCTATATCTCCATTGTTTCTTTTTTTAAAAAATAAATTTATTTATTTATTTATTTATTTATGGCTGCATTGGGTCTTTGTTGTTGCGCACAGGCTTTCTCTAGTTGCAGTGAGCAGGGGCTACTCTTTATCGCAGCGTGCGGGTTTCTCATTGCAGTGGCTTCTCTTGCTGCGGAGCACAGGCTCTAGGTGCATGGGCTTCAGTGGCGCACAGGCTCAGTAGTTATGGCTCACGGGCTTTAGAGTGCAGTCTCAGTAGTTGTGGTGCACGGGCTTAGTTGCTCTGTGGCATGTGGGATCTTCCCAGACCAGGGCTTGAACCCATGTCCCCTGCATTGGCAGTCAGATTCTTAACCACTGCACCATCAGGGAAGTCCCCTCCATTGTTTCTTTTTCCTGTGTTTCTGTTTGCCATTTTTGTTTGGTATTTTTCTATGATGTTTTTCTCAGTTTCCCCTTTTTTATGTTTCATGTCTCTGCTCTAGTTTTATGTTTTGTGGTTACCATGAGGTTTGTATAAAATGTCTCATAGATAAAATAGTCCTTTTTCTGCTGATAACATCTTATCTTCATTTGTCTATATGGGTTCCATCCTTCTCCTCTTCTTTTTTTATGTTTTTGTTGTCTCGAATTATCCCTTTTTATGTTGTGAGTTTGTTAGCAAATTGAAGTAGCTATAGCTATTTTTACTGCTTTTCCGCTTTTAACCTTTATGCTATAATTTAGTGCTTAATAACCTATTCTTATATGGAGTTGCAATTTTCTGATTCTGTCTATGTATCACATTACTCAAAGTTTTGTGTACCTTTGCCTTTTTGTTTCAAGTGGAAGAGCTCCTTTCAACATTTCTTTTAAGGCAGGTCTAGTGGTGAACTCTCTCAACTTTCACTTGTTAGGGAGATCTTTCATTTCTCCTTCATATGTGAAGGATAACTTTGCTGGATAGAGTATTCTTAGCTGACACTGTTTATCTTTCAATATTCTGAGCATGTCATTCCACTCCTTCCTGGCCTGTAGAGTTTCTGCTGAGAAATCTGCTGATAGCCTAATGGGGGTTCCTGGGTTACCATGTTTATTTTTTTTCCCCCGGTTGCCTTTAAAATTCTTTCTTTGTCATTGACTTTTGACAGTTTTAATATAATGTGTCTTACATTGAGGTAATTAGGTGTTCTTTTAACTTCATGGGCTTGTATATCCAGTTCCTACCTTGAGTTTGGGAAATTCTCAGCTATTATTCCTTTCTTTCTTGGCCAAGCCATGCAGCTTGCAGGATCTCAGTTCCCTGACCAGGGATTGAACCTGGGTCACGGCAGTGAAAGTGCTGAATCCTAACCACTATTACTTCTTTAAATAAACTCTCTGCTCCCTTCTCCTTCTCTCTTCTGCTGGGATACCCATTTTCCTTATCTTGTCCTCCCTAATGGAGTCAGATACTTCCCTTAGAATTTCTTCTTCTACTTTTTTTTTTTTTAGATCTTAGTTCGTTCTTCTCTTCTACCTGTATCATATCTTTGAGCTTGCTAATTCTTTCTTCCATACTGTCTGCTCTATTTGCAATGCTTTCTAATGCATTCTTCATCTAATTTATTGAATTCTTCAGTTCCAGAATTTCTGTTTGATTCTTTTTTAGAATTTCAATCTCTTTGGTAAACTAGTCCTTCTGTTCATTAATTTTATTCCTGAGTTCATTGAACTGCCTTTCTGAGTTTTCTTGTAGCTTGCTGAGTTTCTTCATGACAGCTATTTTGAATTCTTTATCAGTTAAATCAAAACATTCCACGACTTTAAATTTGGTTTCTAGAGAACTGTCATCTTCTTTCTGTGACATCACATCACTGTTGTTTTTCATGGTGCTTGAGGAGTTGCTCCTTTGCTGGCACATTTGAAGTAATGAACACCTGTCTTCTTTAGGTAAAGCTTTTTAACTCAATTCTAACAATTCAACAGTTAGTAATTAGAGGTCTTTCTTTTGTTGTTCAGTGGTGCTATAGCACAAGTTTTTGGTTTCTTTTACATGAGTTGCCTCTAGCTAGATTTGAAAATGGGCACTTTCCACCCTCCACCGCCTCTGTCAGAGCGGTCAGCCTCATTGTCGCTGCTTGTTGTTTCTGGAATTGCTGCTGCCTTGCTGCTGCCACAGTTGCTGCCATCCCAGTCTGGGTACCTCCATCATGTCCAGGGTTGCCTGGTTCCTGCCCTCCACCGCCGTTGGGGGCGCGGTGGAGAGCAGCAGGGTTGCAGGCTGTTGTGTTCACCAGCACCACTGCTGTGGGTGATGGTGGCTGGAGTTGTGTGTGCCACCTCCCCTGGTACCGCATGTAAGTTTTTTGAAAGTCTTTTTATAATTATGCTTTTGAAATTACTTGGTTATGTTCCTTATTTAATTTAGGATTGCTTGTAATACCTTGGAAATCTTTGTGCCATCTCTGGAAATCTTGTGATGCGAGAAATTCTAACCTTAAATTGTTTTCAAACTGTAATGAAAATTTCAACAAATAATAAAGACAGAAATGAGCCAAGTTGGTTTAACAAAGTCAATACATTACATCTTACAGATATTTAAAATGTTTATCTTTTTGGTTTTGCATACTCCCTGCAGTATTTTAGAATCACCGCTTTCTTCTTGTTTCACAGGGTTCAAATGTCTTTATAGTTTCCTAAAAGGCTTGGGGGCCTCAGGCACCGTACCTATGGGCCTAAGGGTTCAACCTGAACCCTGACCTAGAATAAAGTTAACATTTAACATTATAACACTCATCAGACATAACTAAAACTGCGTGTGGGAAGTCTGTCTCTCCACTTGCCTGTGAGTGATGTGCAGCAGGGCACCTGCCTGTTTTGCTCAGTGTTGACCCAGAACGGGGCCAGCACCACATCCATCCATCCATCCATCCACCCACCAATTCATCCATTCATCCATCCATCCATCCAACAAAATGTTTATTGAGTACCTACTGCTGAATAATGACTAATGATGCTAATCCATTTTGGAAATCTGGCAGGGGTGGTGGTAATTTGCACCATAAAATGTTTATTTAGCATCCAAATATGTGACTGTCTTTTAATATAGACATTTTGCCTTATAAATCACACAATTCACTTGTTTACATTTTTAAGGGATTGACATATACACACTACTATGTATAAAATAGATAACTAATAAGAACCTACTGTACAGCACAGGGAACTCTACTCAATACTCTGTAATAACCTATATGGGAAAAGAATCTAAAAAAAGAGTGGAGAAATGTATATGTATAACTGCTTCACTTTGCTGTACAGCAGAAACTAACACAGCATTGTAAATCAACTATACTCTAATAAAAATTAATTTTAAAAAAAGTTTTATGAAAGAAAAATCTAAGTCTTGAATAAAGTTTGTCACAGCCCAAGTATGGGACCTTGTTGATGTAGGGTGGAATCTAAATTAAGTTAAGCAGTGAGACGGTTGGGTTCAATTCCTAACTCAACCATTGAGCTTAGCAGCCTGGAGCAAATGATTTAACTTCTTTAGCTGGCAGTTTTTTCGCCTGTAAAATGTGTATAATAGCAACTGCTTTACCGGCCTCCTGGGGCTTCTGTGGGGTTCATGAGATCATGAATATGTGTTTTATGAACCGTGAAGAGCAATATATAGTTGTAAGAAAATATGATTATGAAAGTGATGACCAGGGCTGTTATGAGAAGGGAGCAAAAGAGGTGTTAAATTGTGAAGGATTCTATAAAATCCAGATACCAAATTATGAAAATTAATTAATAGACTCAAAGAAAGGGAAGGCTTTATTTTAAGGAATAAAGAGTGATAGAGACATAACCCTTTCCCCCATTTCAATAAATGTAAAGAACGACCTGTATGTGGGAGCACAAAATCAGGACATCGTTTATGATTTAACAGCCTTCCTATAATCTCCTAAAGCAAATATTTAGATTCCAGATTCGATGATGCCATGGAGCTGTTACTCCTAGAAGAATCTGCACCACAATTCACAGAGACTGGAGATGCTCGCACTTTCTCCTGTTTTGGAAACTCAGTGATGCCGATCTGTTTGCAGAGTTGTTCTGTTCATGTAGACATTCAGGTGGAATCTCAGCCCCATTTGCTCATATGCCCTCAGAGGGAAGTAATGGCTTCCCACTACCTTGCTCGGCAGAGAGGCTCCTTTCTGGGTTTATTGGGTGAGTGGTACTTTGATCACAAACAAGGTCGAGGAGCCACATATAGTCAGATCAGCATCCTGACAGGACTGGCACCCAAGTCTCTGCCTCAGTTCATTGCTCATCCTGAGCACCCACTAGTTCAATGTAGGAGTTGGGAGGGGAGATGCGGTAGAAAAAGGTGAGATTAAATCACAATGAAGTAAATAATCCAGGCACCTCTAAAATAGGGTCAGATAGCCACACATGGTCCTTTGCCATTGCTCAGGGCGTCTTGTGGGCTTAAGCACTCCAGAGAAGAGAGTGGGTTCCTTCATAGTTTCAGAGCTAATATTCTGCCCACCCCGGCCCACTGTTCTCAATTCCCCCTCTTTTCTCTTGGACAAGGGTCCTCTTTAGCTTCACCCTCCCTTCCCCAAGGCCCCCTGCTCTGAATTCTCAATGTAGCTTTGTGAGTGAGCTTTGCTCCATTAAAATGAATCCGGAGTGTGGTTTTTTTCTTCAATATCTTTAAAAACCATTTTACTTTAAAACATTCATTGGTACTCCGACTTATTGAATCAAACCAATTATTGGCTTTTTGCTTATTAACGAAGGTTGTTTGAAGTAATGATGTGTGTGCACTGAGTTTCCTGGTTCTGGACTAATTGGCCAAGACCCAGCATTCTGCAGAGGGTCAGGTCCATGACACGGGCCGGGCCTCACCCTTCTCATGCTATTTGGATGGTACTTAAGTGGCTGAGCCAGCGAGTCACAGCCCCCGTTGCCCAGCAGGAGCCAAGAAGTCTGGGACTGACTGAGGCCCCTAGGGCCGGCTCGTTTATGTGGGTGAGAGGAGGGGGCCCCGGCTCAGCAGCATTCAATGGGCTTCATTGGCATTTTCAAGGCACAGCATTGCCTGTAAATCATTGTCATATCCTTAGGCTACCTGGCACCACTCCACTGGGATGTCGGCAAAGGGAAGAGAGTGAGGGGTGGACAAGTAAAAACATGGTACAAAGAGGAAAAGCAAGAGTACAAACTTGAAGGAAGGATTTCACCACCATCAGCGTCAATAGTGTCTTGATCACCACGGAGTGTCTGGGCCACTTTGCACATTGTACACTTTTCATTTCAAGATTCTGTCTTTGGAGGGTCCTCTGGGCAAAAGCAAAAAAAGTGTGGAAAGGACAAAATGAAAAACAAATACACAAAGCAGCCTGTTAGTATCTGAGAAATAGTCATAAGTTGAATAAACCACTAGGGGGCGACCCAAGAATGAGCAAACAGCCCAGTTGGCCAGGGAAAGTTCACTTGGGGAGAGAGGATTTTTTTTTTTAGTATGTTTTTCAAAGCTTGAGGAAATCTGAGATCGTTTAGTATGAATCTGCAGACCAAGGTTGTATTTCAAACTGTCATTTATTTTGGGAGGTTCTTTTTTGAGCTAGAGAGAAAGGTCTTCCTAAATGGTCAGAAACACTTGTTAAATAAGAGTTGTTCAGAATCATGTTATCGGGGATATATGTATATATATATATATAGCTGATTCACTTTGTTATACAGCAGAAACTAACACACCATTGTAAAGCAATTATACTCCAATAAAGATGCCATAAAAAAAAGGAAAGAGGGCTTCCCTGGTGGCGCAGTGGTTGCGCGTCCGCCTGCCGATGCAGGGGAACCGGGTTCGCGCCCCGGTCTGGGAAGATCCCACATGCCGCGGAGCGGCTGGGCCCGTGAGCCATGGCCGCTGGGCCTGCGCAGCCATGGCCGCTGGGCCTGCGCGCCCGGAGCCTGTGCTCCGCAACGGGAGAGGCCACAGCAGAGGGAGGCCCGCATACCAAAAAAAAAAAAAAAGGAAAGAATCATGTTATCATCACAATCAACAGAATTAGAATCACAGTGTATCTTAAAAACTTGAATCTCTTCTCTGAGGCATTTCAGAAACTTCTGAATGTTGGCCATTTTAAATAGATTTTAATGAAAGATATACATATAATTTGACAAGCATGTAAAAAACTTAGAATATTTCATTCGCATATTAGATGAATGGAATCATGCACGATTTGTATTACACTTTTACTGATGTTACACGTTCTTAGGTATGTAATGCAGCTTTGCAGATAAGTGCACTTATCTTTTTTCTAGTGCATCTTCTTTCCAGATAACTCACTATATGCTAACCAGTTGCTCATGGGGACTAAATTGATGCTTCATCAAAGATCAAATACCTTTTGCTCTGTGCTGCATTCCCTGAAGCCCCCTCCCCCAACCAGGGAGGTATGCTAAGTTGCTACATTCTCAGTAGTTCCATGACACCTTGCTATAAGCAGAACAAGAGCATGAGCTCTGGAGGCAGACTGCTAGGATATGAATCCCAATTTTAAATGTGTGTTCTTGTCAGGTTAACTTCTCTGTGCCTGGATTTTCCCATCTCTGAAATGGAGATAAAATCAATGCCTCTTTCATAGGTTTGTAGTGGGAAGTAAATGAATTAATCTATGTAAAACACTTAGAAAAGTGTCTACACATAGGAGGTATTCAATAAATGCTTGTTGATTTCATGAATGAATGGCCTGATACTTGCCTCAATCCAACATAAATTCTTTATAAGAGCAAATTCATGAGGAAATTGTAAGATCCTTGGATGAGTTTTCACTGGCTATAAAAAGTCAACAAACCGATGGCAAACAGGAGAGTTGAATGGTGAATACCCTCTACAAAAGAAACTCTAATTGACGTTCAGGTCTACCAGATAAGCCTCTTTGTCTCACCTCTACACTGATGGTGACAATCAGTGAGCCAGAAATATAGGGCACTTTAATAAAAGTATAGAGCTTGTTTTAAAAATGCTGGCCAGCCACTTAGAAAGTTTGATCTGCAATCACAGGATTTCTTACTTTGTTTTTTATCTTTTCAATTGTAACCATCTAAAGAGCTTAAAATTTGCCAAATCACCGGCTTGACTCTCTAGGCAGATTGATAACATTTCAAAAGAAAAGGTTTTTAAAATGGCGTCTAAAACAAACACTATGTAAAAGGGTTATGGAGCTCCAGAGTCAAGAAAAACATAATTCAATACACTATAAATTAAAAAGAAAATGTCTAGGGAAACAGAGCTCACAGTAAGAAGGTCATTTAAAAAAATCAAATCAAAGGCTCTTTCTTACTCCAAAGAGCTATATTTTCAACAAAAATTAGCCATTTGAAAAAATATGGACTGAAAAGAAATCTGATTACAATGTTAATGTCTGGATGTATAGACTCAAGTGTAATAATAATTATGTTTTATCCTTTCACACAGTATTATAAATAACTGGATTTCAAGTCAAATTATTTTTTATGAGTGATTCTCCATAACATTTTACCATTTTAAGTCCTCAGCTGAATGCAAATGAAGAGAATGTGGGACATTAAACAACTTGAAGAACTTAATGAGGCATAAAGAAGCTGATCAAAAAAAAGGGGGGAACGGAATGAATTCTTCCTGATATTATTTTAGAGTCAATCAACAAACACATTTTCCCCATGAGGATAGAAAAAAAATGGTGACATTTCTGGGGGATCTTCTAAATCTGGTCTAGCAAACATCCTGGAGTGATTAGATGTGTCAATGCTAAAGGACAATGTCCTTATGTCCAAGCGAGGCTTATCCATGGAGGATATTAGTCATGCCTGAGTTATACTGGTTTACCAAACATGGCATTTTCCATCAGGAAACTGGATGCAGAGCAGTATGAAAAAAACTAACCAGGCAGGACGATCTAACTCAAAGATTTATTAAAATGTGAGAGGAATATTCAATTAGTTCAATTTACAAAGTGGCAATTACATTTCACTGACACCAAGATATTCTTGTAGACAGAGTAGTGACTGAGCCTTACCTCTCTGGGGAGTAGAGCAAGAGTCAGGACTACAGTGACCTTAAAAGGAGAAGCCACAGGAACACCTTGAGCACAGGGATGTGTCTCATCTGTCTCTGCAACTCCAGTGTCAGCACAGTGACTGGCACCAAGAAGGGCTTCTTGCTGAATGAATAATTGAATGGCTGAATAATTGAAGAGATGGGGGAAGGGCAACCTAGGCAGAGGAGGAGAGCTTGGGCAATGGGAGAGGCTTGAAAACACAGTTGCATTCAGTACAACTTGCTGGAGGCCAGGTTGTATGACTGGGGAGCAATGGAGGATAAACGTGACCACCATATTGGATGGATGGTAAATCCACGGCTAAGAAAACTAAACTTTATCCTCTAGTGGCCACAGTCTAGTCAACAAGACACATAGGGGAGGGGCCTAACCAGGTCTTTGCTTTAGCACATGCCTTGGGCAGCTGTGAGTGAGCTGGGAGGATATGGTTTGGAGGCTGCTATGACTGTTTAAAGAAGAGAGGGTAAGGGCCAGAATCAGGGCAGTGGCGGAGGAGTTGGACAGAAGGAGATGGACAGCACATCTAAAAGACAGGTGGCCTGATTACATGTGAGATGTGGGAGATGAAGAAGGCTCTGGGCCACAGGCCAAGTCATCCATAACAGACATCTATTCATTTTCTCGCCATTATATTTCTTATGTTAGACCATGGGCCAGACAATGGAAGATACAGGGAAGAATAAGAGTCAGCCACTGCTCTTACAAGGCTCAGAGTCTAGAGACAGACACATAAATAACAACAGCAATGTAATCTATCCTAGAACAGGATAGAATACATAGAAGACTTTTATTCTGGAATACATTTGGACACAAGGAATAGCCAAGCCCAAGTAATCCTGAGTCATGGTGTTACAGGTTATATAAAGCCACCAGGATTGTTTCAATCATTCGTTTGAAAAACATTATGTATTGAGAACCCATGTGCCAGCCACTGGTCTAAGTGTGGGGATACAACAGACAAAAATCCCTGTCTTCACAAAATTATATTCTAGTAGTGGGGGACAAACAAGAGAAATTAATATAGAGTATGTGAGATATTGATTAGTGCTAAGCAGAGACATTAAAGCAGGGAAGGGAAGTCAGACCTGTCTGAGGCGGGGGGCTGCGGAGAGTTGACCTTTCAGAGAAGACGGTCAGAGGAGGCCTTCCTGAGAAGACAGCTCAGTTGATGGCAAGGCTGAGCTGCGGTTCCCAAGGCTGCTGTTCCAGTTCCACTCATGCGCTCTGTTTATTTCATTTTCCGAGATTCTCCTCATTCTCTCCAATGCAAACACCTCAGTCTTGCTTCACTGGATTGGAACTCGACCTTCTCAGAACTGTCCTCACTCTTTATGAAAGAGCGTGCCTTAGTCCTTTTAAAGTCTGAAGATGAGAGACAGTGATAAATCAAGACTAAGAGAGCACTTGGTATTTTTACACACTTGATACACACACACACACACACCACACCAAAGAGTCACACTGCGCTTTCTATCCTCAGAGAACATCAGGCTGGGCAGAAGGGGATGGCCGTGGGCCTCCCTGAGCCCCTGTTTTTGTTGCCCTTGGACTCCCCCAGGGAGCGTGTGGCCCTGGATCCTTGCACTTCCTGAGGGCTCCACTGAGGATTCGGTTAATCAGTCATCACAGGCAATGAGGAAGCAGAGCCTGTGCTCATGCAGTGGGGAGCACAGAATTGCACGAGGCGAGGTTCTGCTTGGAGGACCAGGTGACTCCTTACTGGGCTCCTGCCTACCACCTCTTGCCTTGCCCACCAGCCAGAAGGACATTTCTGGATACAACCTCTTCTTGTCCTGCCCCTTTGCCCTCCTCCCTCCCCCACTTGGCTTTGAACTTTTTTCTCTTGGCTTCTGGGAGGCCACACATTCCTGATTTTCCTCTGACCTCATTGGCTGCCTCTTCTCAGCCTCTTGGCTGCCTCTTCCTCCTCCTTTTCCTCTATGAGCCCAGTCTCTAAATGATGGTGGACCAGGATCCCATCCTTGGCCCTCTTCTCAAGCCTCATTCGGCTCCTTCTCTCCCCAGGTGATATTCTCTCACTCTGTGGCTTTACGTGCCATCTACATGCCAATTCAAGATCTTTCTACTGAGCTTCACTATGAGAGATCCTTACTTAACAATTCAAGCGCTCACTTGACATCGCCACTTGGATGTCCGTTAGTTATATATATATATTTTTTAGTTTTTTTTTTTTAATAAGCAGATATTTTATTTATTTATTTATTTATTTATTTATTTATTTATGGATGGATGGCTGTGTTGGGTCTTCGTTTCTGTGCGAGGGCTTTCTCCAGCTGCGGCGAGCGGAGGCCACTCTTCATCGTGGTGGCCTCTCACTATCGCGGCCTCTCTTGTTGCGGAGCACAGGCTCCAGACGCGCAGGCTCAGCGGCCATGGCTCACGGGCCTAGTTGCTCCGCGGCATGTGGGATCCTCCCAGACCAGGGCTCCAACCCGTGTCCTCTGCATCGGCAGGCGGATTCTGAACCACTGCGCCACCAGGGAAGCCCATCCATTAGATACTTGAAACATAACATGACCAACACAAAATTCTTGATCCCAAACCTAATCCTCTTTTCCATCTCAGCAAATGGCACCTGGAATCTACCTGGATGCTCAGCCCCCAAACCTAAGTGTCATTCCTTTTTTTTTTTTTTTTTTTTTTTGTGGTATGCGGGCCTCCCTCTGCTGTGGCCTCTCCCATTGTGGAGCACAGGCTCCGGACGCGCAGGCTCAGCGGCCATGGCTCGCGGGCCCAGCCGCTCCGCGGCATGTGGGATCCCCCCAGACCAGGGCGCGAACCCGG
>NC_041229.1:46313966-46328803 GCF_002837175.3 Physeter macrocephalus
GGACGCGCAACCACTGCGCCACCAGGGAAGCCCCGTCATTCCTTTTTTTAAAAAAAATTGACATATAACATTAGTTTCAGATGTAAAATATAATGATTGACTATTTCTATATATTGTGAAATGATCATCACAGTAAGTCTAGTTAATATCCGTCACATACATAGTTACAAAAATTTCTTCCTGTGATAAAAATTTTTAAGATCTACTCTTGGTAACTTTCAAATATATAATATAGTATTATTAACTATAGTCACCATATTCTTCATAACATCCCTATGACTTATTTATTTTAGGGTGGAAGTTTATACTTTTTACCTCTTCACCCATTTCACCTCCTGAACGGACCAAATTTGATCGTGCCAGGGGCCCGTGCACTCCAGCTCCCTCAACCTAGAATATTTTCTCCCCAGATCTTCAATGGGCAGCTAGCTCACAGTTGGGTATAGGAAGCCTGTGAGTTTCTCATGGGTAATGCCAGCCTGGAAGAGTATGGCTGGACTTGGGATATTTTGCTGGTTAACCACTTGAGAGGCCTGTCTTCCAGGTAAGAGTGTCCCGGCAGTAGGAGGCAGAGGGTTACAACACCAGAAGTAAGAGCTAAGGAGGATGGAAGAGGTGGTATTATCTAAGAAGCAGCAACCACTGAGGAGCGGACCCAGGTGTTTGCCCTTTTCCTCTTCTTCTGTTCTACCCCAGCCCATTGGAGGAGTAGGAGCCCAGAGAGAGAGAGGCTCTTTAAATCAGAGAGGAGGGTTTTAAGTTTTAAATGGAAGTGCATTGAGATTTATTCACCAAAAGGAAGCAGGCAACTATGGAATCAGTCGTCCCAACTCCAAGGCCGTCGTCCCCCTCAACACCAGTCTGTTGCCCTAGCTCTCAGTCTTATTTACTCTTGTTCTGGAAGCTGGTTTATTCCCTTCTCTGGGGAAACAGAAGACTAAAAACAGTTGGGTTGTTCATCTGCTAGAAGTGGTTTGTGTTTACCATCTAGGGACTCTAGACCCCATCCCACTGAAAGGATTTTAAAATGCCCTTCCCCTATCAGAGGCCCTCAGAACGCTGATCCAGGAAAAGAAGGCATGCAGCCCCACTGTTGTTCCTAGGTTCACGAAGATGGCTGTTGGTCTTCATTCCATATACTGCTTTGCAGGGTTTACCAGTTTAGGTGACCAGACATGCTGGATTTCCCAGTACCTACCGGTGGTGTGCCTGCTGCCCTAGCCTCATTATTAATAGAATTCCCTTTCAGTCAGTCTCAAAAAAGTATGATAAATTAAATGGCCACTCTACCAAATATTCATAAAAATCAGTTGAGGGAGGCAACTTCAAGGCACCCTTGAGCTGATTCATGACAAGGACTAAGAAAAAGGACAGACATGAGCAGTAGAGTTCAGAGAAAGCAGGAAGGAAAGCCAGGCTAGCGTAGGGACTGTCCACTAGCCTCCTTGGCCGTGAGCTCTGACCAGCCGTGAGAGAGGAAATGCTGAGGACTGCTGTCCAAATTGTTTCGGACACTCTGGATGACTGCCACTTACCCTTCAGCTAGCACAGGGCGGAAGACAGGAGTCTTTATTCCAGGGTAGGCTTGTCATCCTTCACAAGTTCGAAACTAAAGACTCCCAGAGGTGTTAGAGAGACATCATTAAACATTGACCCAGGTGTCATCGCGGGCTCCCCCCACCCTGAGCAGGTAGAATGAGTCACACAGAGTGAAGAGCATGATCTTGGGGTTCCGCTTTACTTAACAGGTTTTTTTAACAAATCCATTTTCTGGTCCAAAAAAGGTAAAGAGAGAACACAGGTACAACTCTGCCACTGGCCAGTTCATATTTCTGTATCTCTTTTAGCCCTATTTCCCCTCCCCCCCCTTTTTTTGGACTAGCTCCTTTCTGAATTTCAAAATTTTGTATAGTCTACGGAAAATATGTGTCCCCAGTTCTGCCACAACCTTCTGATTCTCAACAACAAATGATGTTTCAAGTTTATTGTCTCCTGTTTCACCTTCTGAACATTTCCAAATCTGGATACGGGGTCCTGGTGAACCCAAAAGGCACTGACCGGTACCTGACACCACTTGGGACTCATACTTTCTGCAGTGCCACCTAGACCAAAAGGCTGTTACAGCAATCCCCAAAATGTATTCATTAGAACACTAAATCATTCGGTAGGTAGGTATTATATGAGAAAACAAGGTTTCGTGATCAAAGGTGCTTATTGAAATGCAGATTTTAAAACATGTCTCTTTATTACAGGACTTCTTAGAGCTTTTAATGTACAAACATGCAAGTGAATCCCCAATAAAGAGAGGGAATATTGTGAGGCAACCCCCTCCTCCTTGATGATGGTGCCATTTTCATTTTTGGTAGAAAATCTGGAAGGATAAGCATTTAAGGCACACACTTTGGGCAACACTGTTCTACTAGCCTTACTAGGAGTATATCCTTACAATGTACAACTAATATATGTAAAGCACTAATTATATTAATAATATTGCAAGAGCCTTTTCTTTATTTCAACTTCCATGATATTTCAATACGATGCTTCTATTACCACTGAAAAGGTAGACACGTTGAACTATTATATAGTCTTCTTTTACAAGTCTATGAATTATGCTGTATATAGACTGTGGGTAATATTCTTAGTAAATTACATCTACTTGTGAACTAAATATTGTATTATTTTGACTTTGTGCCATTTGCCCACCCTTGTTGAGTTTCAACATTGCAAAAAATCATAATCAAGAAATCAATGTGCTTCATAAAAGGAGCATCTATCAATATTTTTAAAAAAAATCAGTTCTGGTCCAGGTGTCCAGCAAACTTCCTTTAGCACCAAGCAAGAGCAAAAACAAACAAAACCCCCAAATACCAGACATAGAGATGGAGACCTCTCTTCTTCCTCAGGCTAGGTTCCTGTTAGATTCCAAAGCATATTGTAGTGGAAATCCAAAGATTCCTGATGGCCTTGCATCTCTGCTATGCACAGTATTTCTTATGTGATTTGAGGAACACACTATGGTTGTGGTTTCTTGAGTGCTTTATCAGGATTATTCTTCTGAAAAGCTCGAGCAACATTAGCCAAAAGTCACCCGGAGACGGTTTAAGCATCAGTGCTGTATTTCAATGTCCTCACAAATAAATAGTCACAATGAAGGCTGGAAATGTCAGGGGTGCATGCGCACCACATATCTGCCGTGTAATTCATTTGCTTTTTTTTCTCTACTGATACATTTAGAAAGAAGTGCTCGGGCTGAGAGGCAAAGAATGAAAACATAAAATGAGTCCAAATCTTTTCCTTATATACTGTGATGATCATATCAATAAAACATTCATAAAGACATTTATTGAAGTGATTCTGATCCATTTTGCGTTCCCAATTTTCATTTTTTACTCTTGTACTTGATTATGGGTATCTGTAGCCTGGAGAATTCCAGTAAAAGAGGCCCTTTTAAAGCTAGTAAAAAAAAGAAAAAAGCCATATTGGTTTTTCTTAAAGCATTTTCCAAATATTTTTACTATAAAATAAGTAAGAGAGAAAAGTTTCCAAATTGCGCAAGTCCACAGCTCCCTGAAAGCGCGCTGAAAACTATGCAGAATAATTTTGATTAGGCTGGATGACTGTGCCAGGCTCCAAACAAGTGGTTATTCTGTTGTGACATCTGCCAAGCAATGTGTCCATTGTGCTCTGGAATTTAATTCATTTTAAATTACTCCATCCAAATGATAAAACATGAGATGTGCTACACTCCAGGGGTAAAATACAATGATTGTTTTTAGTGTGACCACAACTGTTAGCTGGGAAGCAATACAGCCTGTTCTAATTAGGCCCTGATTATTGTCTTCTGGAAAACAGCTAGTTCAAGAAATGTGAGTGAAATCCTGTTAAATGGAAGGATTGGCATAAACAATCTTGCTTACTCTGGTGTGACTACAAAGCTGGCAGAGCCACATGCAAAGGCTTCCCAGAAAGTACAGCAACAGTCCTCAGAAGAGAAACTATTTCAAAACTGAAAGATGCTTGGGATACTTACTGTAGGATACAGTTTAATATGTGTACCAGTATAATCAATAAATTATTTTACTGATCCAGGACTTCTGTGCAAATGCCCCCAAATCCAAAATATTATAACTGCTTGTCTAAAAAGTATTGTGAAAGTTCCTAAGAGTTGTATGTGGTGGGGAACACTGCCATCTGGAAACATTAACGATTAGGCACTAAAAGAAACAAAACAAAGCAAGTTGAACCTCAGGAGAAAATACACACATACACACACATAAGAATTTATGTCTCCCATATGCCACGTATTTAATATAAACTTTGGAAACAAGTTCAGATGAAATAAAAATCAAAGTTCTCAAAAGGTGAAAGATTAACTTAATCACTAAATCTCCCCTATTGACCCAAACATCAGTATGTTTTTTATTTCTATGCAAAAGTATGCCTTCAAACTGCTTTAATGATATATGATACACAAACCAGTTTTCAAATAATACAGCCAGTCATCTTGCAATTTAAAAAAATTAGGTAAAAGATATTATAACACATTACACACACACACACACACACACACACACACACACACACACACCCCAATGACAACATTTGGCCTCTCCTAAAATAGAAGACCATTAAGAGCGGCCAGAAGGGAACACCGTGTCACCCCTCCCTACAATCCAGGTAGTTTCCTTTAATCCAATAGCAAATCTGGGCATATTTGAGAGGGGTGATTCTAACAGCCACGTTGAAATCTTGTGGAGAACCGTTCATGTCTACCCACTGGTGCCCGGAAAAGATGCCAATAATTTTGCGCTCCCACTTTTGCTGCTGTCTCTTCCACATCCTCACGTAGACCCCGGACCCACTGGCCCCAGGCTGGGCGTCACACTGCTGGTACAGCAGGTCATAGGTCTCATCTTTGACATCACAGAAGCGGTATACCAAGTTGCCCGGTCGGTCATTGTCATAACCGGAGAAGTGGATTCTGCCCCCTGGCAGCTGCTTGGCGGGAGGGCTTACCCCAATCTTCATGAACTTTCTTTTGTGGGGTTTTTTGAGTTCCAGGAGGGCATAGTCATAATCCATGCCAATGTCATTGGCATTGCCCTTGATCCAACCCTTGGGCACATGGGTACGCTTCACCCGGATCCACTGAAATTTCATCTTCTCGGGCACGGCTGAGCTCGAGTCGTTGGCCCCTCGACCACCATCTTTAAACTTGGGCTTAAGGAAGCCCACTCGAAGTTTCTGGGTTCCTTTCACGTAGGTTTTCCCATCGTGTATGCAGTGGGCAGCCGTGAGGACGTGCTTCTCTGCCACCAGGGTGCCGGTGCAGCCTGTGGATAACTTCACTGATGTTGAGAACGGGTAGTTGAGCAGGAAGTCCTTCCCAAAAATGCTGAATCTGCTGTCGTAGCCATAAATCTGCCGCTTCCTTCGAGACTTTCCCGAAGACTCACCCTCACCACTTCTGAGGACATAGATGCCCACCTGTGTCTCGGTGCGGCTGCCGTTGGCATAGAGGGTTTCATAGGACAGGTACTGCTTGGCCTCTTCATAAGTAGGCAGTGGAGTTCCCTTATGACACTGGGGGCCACACGAGGAGGACACTTCCAATTTGGCTTCGGCCCCAAAGTGTGGCTTGGCCAAGTTTAAGGTGGACTGGGGTAAGACCACGGGGAGGCGGTAGGCAGGCCAGGTGGGTTTCCAGTGGGCGCCGTAGGGGTTCACCTGCCCAACAGCACAGAGGAGGACGAGGAGGGGGAGGAGGAGGAGGAGGAGGACAAGCCCTGGGGTCCCTGCCATGCTGAGCACCACCCTGCAGGAACAAAGACAAGCAGGTCAGGAGGGCAAGGGGCTGAGCGCTTCTTTGCTGGGGAGGCAGCCCGGGGGCATGCCTGTCATTGTTTTAAGACTGTGAACCCTGCTCATTAAACGTGGAGAGGAATCCCTAGGTAATGGTCTCACTCACAGTGCAAGGGCTTGACCTTGTTTGTTCCTGTGGCTGGGTGCCCAAAATGAAATTGGGTATTCATTCCCCTTGATGTTTAAGATGCCCTAAGGATGGCCTGCTGCAGGGCAGGTGCATGGAGTCATTAATTCACAGATGAATTGCTTGACCAGCCCTGATATCCATACAATTTTGAGCCTTCTTTGTGCTTGATTCTATACTTTCATCCTCTCCTACCTTCCTGGTCCTCCTGCCTTTCTTTCCTTCTTTTCTCTCAATCTCATTATAGGATGTACTTCGAAAATGTTCAGAGCAACTTGCTCATCTCGAGGGTAAGTTTAAATTACACGGTTTATTGAATGACTAAGGCATCAAGGAGGGACGGGTCCACAGTGTCACACTTACTGGGACTCTGCTTTTAAATAGTGAGTGACTGAGAAGAGAGAATGAGACTTTGTGTTTTATTTGTTTTGCTTTGCTTTGAATTTAGAACAACCTTGACTATTATAAGTTTAGTTTCAGAGTAACCAGGTCTCTGACAAACCAAATATTCCTTCATCCTTTGGATTTTGTTGTATACTACCAGGGTCTTTGTCAAAGATCTAAAGCTCTAATATTGCATCAAGTATCACACTGTGACTATTTCTATTCCTATTTCAAGTAACTATTGGTTACTTTTTCAGGTCTGTGCATCTGTGTTCCCAGCTAGTCTAAATGCCTTGAACTTGGGCCTATGCTAGCAACTCAACAAAGATTTATTGAATGGATAGTTTGTATTTATGAAGAGTGAATGAATGAATGATTAGTGTGGCTCAAAAAATATATATATATTTTAAATTGGGGTATAGTTGCTTTACAATGTTGTGTTAGTTTCTACCGTACAGCAAAGTGAATCAGTTATACATATACATATATCCCCTCTTTTTTGGATTTCTTTCCCATTTAGGTCACCACAGAGCATTGAGTAGAGTTCCCTGCACTATACAGTAGGTTCTCATTAGTTATCTATTTTATACATAGTATCAATAGTGTATATATGTCAATCCCAATCTCCCAATTCTTCCCACACCCCTCTCCCCCTTGGTATCCATTCGTTTGTTCTCTACACCTGTGAAAAAATATTTTGAATGATGCACGCTGAGTGCTAATGACAGAGATGCACGTGGATGATGCGGTAGCTCAGAGAAAGGGCGTGGAATCCAGTTGTAGGGAGAAGAAGAACAGGGGAGGCATCCTGGGAGAGGTGATGCTTGAGATGGGTGTTAAAGCTGAACAGAAATTAGCTAAGACAGAGTGAAGGGGACACTTAGAAAGAGGGAAAAACAGTCTATGCAAGGGCAAGGAGACAGGCAACAGTACAAGTCACTTCAGTAACACACTAAGCTCAGCAAGGGTGGAGCAGAGGACATGGTGGAAGCAGCAGGCAAGAGCCAGATTATGCAGGGCTGTGTATACTAGACGAAGGAGTTGGATTTTATCCTGAAAGGTATGTTTAAAGACCCTGAACAATCATCCCACAAGAGAAACAACAACAACAAAGATGATTGGAAGTACTCTTATAAATATTGAAGCATCATTTGGCTCAGACTGGCTCCGAATCTTCTGTTCAAGAGAAGCAGACTAGCAGGTAGGTTAATTCATTCACAATCAAGGACAAGGAGGCGTTAGGTCTTAAGAAGCTAGTGGGACATAGTGGGAGTGGGAGTCAGGAAGAAACTGTTTCACTATTCTCATGCTTCCTCTTTGAAAATACAGACCTGCTAGCAACGTTTGGGTGCATTTTGCTTTCTTTTACATAAAACTGGAAAATCCCATTGATCTGATCTAGTCCAGCTGAGCATGCCAAGCCATACTCCCAATATGCACACACTATGTTTTCCAGTATGTGCTTGCCCCACCTGCCTCTGGGATCTGTTTTGCTTGACTCTTTCCGATTCCACTTCTGTCAAGTGCGTGGCTGGAAAAGAAAGAAATGAAGTCCTGGAAAAGCCAACTCCTTGGGACTTCCTGATTCCTTGAAATTGTTTCTCTCCATTTTTCCAAATAGGAAGGGTCCCTGGGCCCTTTGGCATGGAGGAAATATATCTAATTATTTCTCTAAATCCTTGAAATCATGGGGGGCATGTGTATGTGCACACAAGTGTTTGTTTGTGCTGGTTGAGGGTACTGCCAGGACTAAAGGTTCTAAATGGATGAGGGAGGGGATGCTAATGCAGGTAGAGCCCTCTTCCCTAAGGGGGACTTTGGGGGTGGGTTAGATGTGGTGAGGACAACACTTCAGGAGACTTCAGGGGATGGTTCTCTCTGATTATTCCCATCTCCTGGATGAGGACCCAGCCCTTGGACATACCTAGGGCTTGGAGAGCCTTTTCTCTGTATAAGTTGCTGTGTAGGTGATGAAATGCCCCCCACACCAGAATCCCTGCTAAGTGTGATATGTACTAGGAGGAATCATGTATTTCCCACAGGGCTTCATTTTGGACCCCTACATACCACCCCCTCCTCACTTTGACTATAACATGGAGAACATTAATGCCTGTTAACACTGAGCAACAGATGTGTTAAGCCAAGTTTACTTCAGCTTATCTTTTTTTTCCTTATAAATTTATTTATTTCTGGCTGCGTTGGGTCTTCGTTGTTGCCCGCGGGCTTTCTCTAGTCGCGGCGATCGGTGGGGGGCTACTCTTTGTTATGGTGCACGGGCTGCTCATTGCGGTGGCTTCTCTTGTTGCAGAGCACGGGCTCTAGAACGTAGGCTCAGTAGTTGTGGCGCATGGGCTTAGTTGCTCCACAGCATGTGGGATCTTCCCGGACCAGGGCTCGAACCCATGTCCCCTGCATTGGCAGGCAGATTCTTAACCACTGCGCCACCCGGGAAGCCCCCTAGATGGATTTTTAAAAGTGTATTTGAACTAGTTTCAGACTCGTTCCTACCATTCTCTTCCCTGACACCGCAGCCAACAGACAATGTCAATGGTTGGACGAATGGATAAAGCTAAAGACACGTGCCATTGGCACAGTCCTACAGAGAGCAAATTATTTACTGCAGTAAATAATTTGCACTCTGTACTCCTGGGATCCAATTAACATACAAATTTCAGATTTAGGATTTCAAAAGGCATGTTCTAGTTGATAATACGAGCATATTTTAACTGTCATGTTCTTCCTGCCCCTTGAAAATATCTACAACGTATGATAATACATAAGATCATACTATCTCATCTCCTCCTCTCTCTCTCCCAAGAATAACATTTTGAAAAGAGGAATACTTGGCAGCTTGGACCTCTGGATTCTGTGTGTTCTTTCTTAAGATAAGCTGAAGTAGGGACTTCCCTGGTGGTGCAGTGGTTAAGAATCTGCCTGGCAATGCAGGGGACGCGGGTTTGAGCCCTGGTCTGGGAAGATCCAACATGCCGCAGAGCAGCTAAGCCCGTGCACCACCACTACTGAGCCTGCGCTCTAGAGCCCGCGTGCCACAAGTACTGAGCGCGCGTGCCTAGAGCCCGCGCCCCGCAACAAGAGAAGCCACTGCAATGAGAAGCCTGCGCACCGTAAGGAAGGGTAGCCCCCGCTCGCCGCAACTAGAGAAAGCCCGCGCACAGCAACGAAGACCCAACACAGCCAAAAATAAATAAATAAATAAATAACATTGTTAATGTACTAAAATTGCAAAAAAAAAAAAAAAAAAAAAAAAAAAACCCATCCATCTAGGAACCTTGTCTTAATGAATTAACCCCCTCTCAGGCAAAACTGATTCTAATTTCACCTTTCCAAGTGCTTTCCCTGTATAGTAAAGCCCTGTTTAAAAAATACTTTCCAAGGCCTTGAAGCATGCCTCATTTCACATGTGTCACCATGGCATATCTTTTTGAAAAATGTCTGCCTTTCAAAAAGTAAACACTGTTTTTAGAAACCAGTTAGTGGGTGTGGAGACACAGGAACAAGTCTTTTCTGGGCTATGCGTGTTGGCTCTCACTGGCCACAGCTTCACTCCAGCCTCTCAACACACAGAATCAAATTTGTTCTTCAGCAAAATGAGGGCTGACTCTGCCAAGGGAGGGCCTCCCGGACCACTTACAGATCACAGGATGCTGTTAGAGGGCACTAAAGAGCCTACTGCAGACTATGGCTAGAATATTAAGACTCTAGATGAATAGCATCTAATCTAATCCAGAGCCTTCACAACTGAAATTCTGGGCAGTCAACCAGTTTAGGAGAAGTCAGCCATCTATAAGTAAAACTGCTAAACCAACAGGGCAGGGTAAAGCTCTAATCCCTTAAAAATAAACTTTTCGGATACCTCGAAAACACTAATTCTCTTAGTTTGAAGCATAGCTTACAAGTTCCCTATATTATTTCAACTCTATTCATTACTTTGTGTGGTAAGACCTTATTCTGAGAACATTTTATATCTTCATTAAAGTTTCTAGGGCTTCCCTGGTGGCACAGTGGTTAAGAATCCGCCTGTCAATGCAGGGGGCATGGGTTCGAGCCATAATCTGGGAAGATCCCACATGATGTGGAGTAGCTAAGCCCGTGAACCACAACTACTGAAGTCTGCGCGCTACAACTACTGAAGTCCGCGCGCTACAACTACTGAAGTCCGCGCGCTACAGTCCATGATCCACAACAAGAGAAGCCACCACAATGAGAAGCCCGCGCACCTCAAAGAAGAGTAGCCCCCGCTCGCCACAACTAGAGAAAGCCCACGCATAGCAGCAAAGACCTAACACCGCCAAAAATAAATAAATAAGATAAATAAATTTAAAATAAATAAAGTTTCTATCTAACTCTGAAAGCTACAAAACTGTATTTAAAAAAACAACTTTAATTCAGATTTAGAAATTAATGCAGGTCAAATTATTCCAAATTGATTTGGTTTTTAAATACCTGATCAGAAATTAGAAGAGAAAGTTGTATGTTCTCAGGTCCCCACCTGGGTTTAAACTGACAACTGTATTAAAGTTACAAGCTTCATAAGTTACTCACTCCTTTACTAAATGTGTGTTTAGGGTGATTTAGTAATTGTTATTAACAATGATCTCTTAGTCTTCTAGCTCTGGTCTTTCCAGGTCCAAGATTCTCCCATTTTATAATATTCCAGGGTCACAAAAGTCCAGGTCAGGCATTATGTTGTTTATAGACAGCGTCTGCACTGTCATTTACTGCTCAGGAGCTTTTACTCAAAGAACTGTGGAAGGCGGAGGTACAAGGGGAAAGGAAAAGGAAAATTTATCATGCTCATCTCTTGCCTGTCTGGATGGCAAGGTTTCCCTTATCTGTTTGCAAAGGAAACAAAGGCCTCCAGCAGAGGGCAGCTTTCAAGAATGGAGTGGAGGATGGCTAGGTGAGAAAGCTCTTAGGAAAGTCTTGGGGCAGAGAGGAGGAGGGGGACACACGCTACTCCAACTCAGGGCCTTTCCTAAGGCGTTCACACCTTGCCCTGACCCCTTCCCCATTAATAAAACACTTTAAAATTAGGTTGGTGGCTTTGCATTAATTTCCCAATTCACCTGATATTAGAATAATTCCCCAGGAGACAATTATTGTTTCCATTTTTATAAACTCTTGGTAAGCCTTAGCTATGCCCATTTAAGGTTATTTAAACATAAACACTCTAGGATGAAAACAGTCATAATCTCACTACTGGAAAGGTAACTAATGGGTCACATAATTTTAAATTCTCTCCTGCCTTGAAATGAATCATTTTATCCTTATAGAACTGTCTGGAAAACTCACACCTTAAAAAAGGAATGAACATTTCCAAATCTTATCCTTATTATTAACCAACAAGGACCTACTGTATAGCACAGGGAACTCTACTCAATATTCTGTAACAACCTAAATGGGAAAAGAATTTGAAAAAGAATGGATACATGCATATGTATAACTGAATCACTTTGCTGTACACCTGAAACGATCACAACATTGTTAATCGACTGTACTCCAATATCAAATAAAAAGTTAAAAAATAAATTAATTAATATAAAAAATCTGGACAAAAAAATTCAGGTCTACAACATTTCATTTCTAGGAATAAGCCTTTACTGGATAAGGAGTCCTTAGATACATAATTATCTTTTAAAGTTCCCGACTAAGTATTTTCATGCATCACTTCCCCTAAATGACAAAGAATGGAAAATGAAGGTAAGCAAATATTTTTTTGCCATGCTTAGTAATATGGAAACAGTATTCCTTTTCCAGCTCTGTATATCTGACTCACAAGAGGGTTACACGTCCCATGTTCCATCACTCAACATGAGCCGCTGTCCCTCTGTCCACTGTCTGAAAATATTTATACCTTATGAAGATGCTGCCACTTCATAAGCCCACTAATAACCTACAGTGAAGGGACACTGCACATTATCAGATGTGCAGACAACAATCACTGCTTGGAGACCGTGGCACTGAGATGGCTCTCTGCCAGTTCTACACCTTGAAAACTGCAACAACACAGGTCTCCTCAAGAGGGCAAGTGTTTGGGATAATGGTTTAACTCCTATAGCAAAGAAGGGCTGGATGGGAAAATCTAATCCTCAGGATATAAGTTCTCTGTTGTACAACGTCTGAATTCCTGTGACCACTATAAACAGTAATGACAGAAAGAAACAGCAGGGAAGTTTGTGAGGATAAAAGTTTTGGACACCATTCGGAAGGATGGCAAAGGGTTTTTCCATGGACTCTCTGGCCAGGGATACTGAACAGTGAAACCATGCTAATTCCTAAAGCAAATAGCTAAAAATGAACAAAGCTCTGGGAATACTCTGCAGCCAGGCATGCTCTCATTTTTCTGAGGCACAGAACCTGTTAAAGGGAAACAAACCTAATCACATAATGGTTTAAGAATTACAGTCTTGTACAGGAAAGAAATGCAGGGTATTTACAAGCCCAGCTACCCTAAACATAATCTTGTGGTCAAACGAAGTTTAACTTCTTCTCTATCAGATTTTAGGCAAAATGAACTACCCTAGTGAGCCTGGGACAAACCTGGCAGCAGAACAAGAGCAGAGTATAAAACTATCAATGGTGAGACCATGAGAAACGAATTCCCTGGAGCTGGGGGCGGGGGAGGGGAGTTAGGCATGAATAATGGCTGGTGGATTAAATCCTAAGGGATCTATGAGAAAAGATGTGCAGGAGAACCTGAGACTCTTAAACACTGCAGACAGGGGCCAGAAGTGTTCTCAGACCCACTAATGGGCACTTTGGCACTTATACTACAGACAGAAAAATGCACCCACATTCACCATCTACCTGAATAAGTTGTCACTGTTACAAAAATGAGATCCATATTAGTTACCTTGGAAAAATGCTTCCTTTCCAGTTCAGGCAGTGGAAAGATGGCAAGTTATCTCTTGACTTTAAGTGGCAAAAATACAAGTGAAACAATCTATTCAAATGCAGACGGTGTGCATATGATCACAAACACTTTCACAAGTACATATAGTGGCTTTCGTGGCAGTTCCTAAGTTCCTTTTCCCCACTCCACCTCCAATCCACTCCTGTCTGACAGACTTCTTAAGAGATGCAGTTATAAGGTCTATTTTAAATGCACTTATGCACAGGTATGATTCTGAAACAAGTGCCATAAATAGCCTGATATTAATTTGGAATTCAGCTTTTGGCCACAGCTGACTTCAAACCATAAATTCAACTCCTTACCACAGGGCCTCGTCAACACGATTCTGGCATTGGCCTACCTGCTCCTAAGGAGGGTACAGGGACCCCTCAAGTTCAGTTTCAGATGCTAAGAGAAGGCAACCCTAAGCCAACACCGATCCTGAACAACCAGGAGCTTTCCATCAGCCAGGGGCTGTTTCTGAAGTCTCACGGACGTCACCCAAAAGGGAATTAAACAAACAGGCTTTTTATCAGCCGCTTTCTCATGAGATGTTCGAAAGCAAACCTAATTTGTATTCCGGAGGGGAGTGGTAGTTTTCCTTCATCTAAATCATTTTTCTCCCTCCTCTTTTAAAACATTTTTGAAACTTTTTTCAAACTGTTTTTTAAAACGTTAACTAGTGATGAATGTCCACAGGCTCAGGAAGAAATATTTGCTTCCAGCAACTGTTGATAGTTCACGGACAGTAGTTTCTAGGGATGCGCAGGGTTATCAATCAAGGCACCAGAGAAAAGAGCCTCTTTGCTGCAGTCTCCTTGCTTGCTAAGGTTTGTTCACAATCACATGCCCAGGGTTTAAAAATTAATGTTCAGATCTTGTTGGAATACGTATGTGCAAAACTCAAGGGAAAAAGTGAGGGTGTGCGTGTGTGTGTGTCTGTGTGCGCACGTAGGAGGCGCCGGTGTTGTCATCTTCCAGCCGGAGGACAGCGTGCCCAGAGCGGGCTCTTTCTTTACTCCCACCCAGCATCCGAGATGGTAACTGCACAACTTTCCTTCCCCACCCGATCCACGGGTGACACTGCGTGAATACAAATGCCCTGCAGCTCCTGAGTCTCCGCGGAGCTCCCCCAGGCCGCCGGACGCACCCCTCGAGCCCTGAGGGTAGCCGAGGCGAGGTCTCCGGTGCCGTTCCCCCCAGCCACGCAGCCCGCGGTCCCCCCGCCTCGCGCCCACCGGCCCTTTGTTCCACGGCCCCCGCCGGGCCGGCGCCCTCACTCACCCGCGCCGGGTCGCCCGGCAGGGCCCCGGCTCGCCGCGCCGCTCAGACAGGTGTGGGGGCCGGGAGGGCGCACGCAGCTCCCATGCCGGCTCGGCGGCGCGACTGAGTGCGAGCGGGCGAGCGAGCAAGCAGTGCCGGCGGCTGCCGGGTCCGCCCCCCGCGCCTCCGGAGCCCGCCCGCCCCGCCTCCGGCCTCGGGGAAGCCGCGCGGCCGCCCCCCCGCCCCCCCCCCCCCCCCCCGCCCCCCCCCCCCCCCCCCCCCCCCCCC
>NC_041229.1:46328851-46336991 GCF_002837175.3 Physeter macrocephalus
CCTCCGGAGCCCGCCCGCCCCCCCTCCGGCCTCGGGGAAGCCGCGCGGCCGCCCCCCGCCCCCCGCCCGCAGCCCGCGCCCCTCCTCTCGCCGCCCGCAGCCGGTCCGAGCCGGGCGCGCAGCCGGCAGGACTCGCGGCCTTGCGGCCCCACGCAGGTGGCCCCGGCGCCGCTCGCCTGTCCCGGCCTCTCCGTGCCAGCCCGCTCCGGCTCTCGGGGAAGGGCCCGCCCTGCCCGGGGACCCGCCCAACCCTTCCTGAGCGAGCCTGGGGCCTTCGCTGCCTGCGGTCCGCCGCCTGCTCGCAAGGACCACGGGCCCCTAAAGTCGACAGCCGAGATCTGGGGCCGCGGGCCACACCTGGTGCGCGAAAAGCCCCTCCGCAAGTTTGAAGAGTTGGAGAGAAACCTGTGCGCTTCCCACCCCACATGCGCTTTGAGAGTTTTCAAAGTTTTGAGGTGATGCCCGAGTTCCTTCCCGCTTCACCCAGTCCCTCGGGGGCCTCCAAGGGGCGGAAACCCGCGATACGGTGGCTGGACCGCCAATGCTTTGCATCCCCTGCAGCAGCGCCCAGTGCGGTGCTTGGGGCCCCGGAGCAGGGCAGGGGCTTGGCAGCTTCCAGTAACCGGCTGGATGGGGAGCCCACCGGCCTCAGCTCTCTATCCGGGCACCAGCGGGTGGAGCCACCTCCTCACCTAGTGGGCAAGGGGCCCACAGAACGGGCAAAGAAGGTACAGATTACCCCTCTTTGACAGGTAAGGCAGGGAAGGAGGTATTTCGGGGCTTAATGACTTGCCCCAATGCACTGAGACCGCATTTTTTTTCTGTGAAGCCCTTTAGCCTACCTGTCTCTCACCAAAGTCTGCTCTCGAAAAGAGAGGACCTAACAGGCTGTTTCACACCAACGTGTTAATACAAGACGAAGGTGCTTGTGTTTGCCACCGATTTTAAATAGGAAAGCCCCAACACGTGTCACTGTGTGGTGATTCTCAAATACGAGGGCACTATTTTAAGGGCAAAATTTTCTTAAACCAACCCACTCCTGGCTTAAATTATTTTCTTTTAAAACGTTGCATTACTATAAACATAAAACGAGATATAAACTTGTGTTATAGCTTTTGAACAACTCTGGAATAAAACCAAAACAAATTTATAAGTTAAATATAAAATTCTCCTCCCAGAACTGTAAAATTTAAATTACTAATGTTTACTCAACTACTACTAGCAACATGTGGTACTGACTGCCCAGGTGTGAGTACATTTGAGCTCTGCGTGGCTTTACCTCTACGACTCTTATGGTGTGGGAAGTGCCCTGTATTGACTCAATTTTCTCACCTCTTTCCTCCCTTCCAGGTACCACACCTCCTCTGCTCACACCCTGTGTTATTGTAATAGTCGGCTTTCATTTGACTCTGATACATCATTAGAGATTAACTTTGTGCTATTCCTTTCTTATTAGCATAACGAATAAAGTGGTAAGTGTTGGTGGCAAGGCATAGCCCACACAGGCCCTGAGATCACAAGGCAGTACTTGGTATCAGATGGTTATCCCAATGATCCAGAGTGTGTTTATATCCATTTTTTAAATCATAAGTATGAAAAAAAAAATGTGGCTCTTCAGCTAACATTTGGAGAAACACCATTAAAAGTCAAATACCTAACTTAATAGAGAAGCCGGGGGTGGAATTAGAAGAAGAAGGGAGAGACTTCCCAAAGCACCTGTTACATGCAAAGCATTGTGTTGGGCACCAAAATAAAGAGATGGCCACAGGAAGACAGTCCAGCAACATAATTAAGAGTATGCCAGTGGCACTCAACTATGTGAGTACTATTCCAGGCTCTGCCTCTTATTAGTTGTGTAGCTTTTGGCTTGACCTTTCTGTGCCTCAGTTTTCTCCTCAGTAAAATGGCAACTACTTCATAGCAATGTTTGAATAATTGAATGAATTAATACACATAAAACGCTTAGCACATGGCCTGACACACAGTAAGCCCTTAATACATATTAGCTATTGTTACATCTGTTATGTAAAAAGAACGTGCCTTCCCTCTGCTTTGGAGCGCCATCCTTCGGGACCACCTCAACCTACTTTGACATTCATTGCTCATTTGTCCTGGCGGTTTTTGAAATTAGTGTCACCAGTTTAGGGAAGTAGAATCTTGGGGCACAAGATGATTTTATTCCCATCATTCAGAGAGAGCAACTGAAGCACAGAAGGACCCACTGTGCCCTCTCCTAGCTCCACTCCCAGAGCCAGCCTCAGACCTATTGCCCCTACCCAGACAGGAGCTCCAACTACAGATGACCTGTGGAACTGTGGGTTTGAACAAGCTCCACACACTTCTCTTGTTTCCTGGAGCTGTCAATAGTAAAACGAGAGGATGCTACCTGGCTCTAAGGTTGTCACTGCGATTGCCGTAAGGACAGCAACAACAACGGATCTGTAGAGAACTTTGACGCCAAAGAGAAATGCCCTGTGTAGCAGTTGTCCTCATGCTGAGCCTAGATATTTGTTTTTTTTTTTGTATTTGCCCCACTCCGCTACCTGAAAAAAAAAAACAAAAACCACCAGAAAAACCAGAACCCTCACTGCTTAAGAACTCAGTTCAACTCCATAATCGTAATTCTCAAATACTTTTCATGAGTATGGCACTTGAGTTGTTAAAAACGCGTTCAGGGCAAGGCCCACACATTGAGCGAGTGCTCCCTCTGTATAAGGTGACTGTACAGGGGCTGTGAGAAAGAAAGCAAATATCCCTCATCTCAAGGAATTTATGCTTTGGATAGAAACGAAACAGAATCAAATACAGGAGAAAGTGAGATGTAGGCTGGATCAGGCTACAGCTAGAGAGCATGGAAGGGGGAATTATTAATTCCCACTCCGGCAGGTGCTAAAGTCTCCCATGAGGTGGTAGAATTTGAGCTGAAACTCAGAGGATAAAGACTTGAGCAAAGCTTCAACAAACATCTCGTTGGGTTCCTCCACTGTGTAAATGAGGGTAATCTGTGGGTGAATGAAGAGGGCAGAACTAGGGTGGGATTGTAATAATTATAACTATGTTTGTTGAATGCATATTATGTGCCAGGTAGTGTGGAATATACTTTATTACATGTGAGACTGAGGTTCAAAGTGGTTAAATGGGGAACCCAGTGCTGTACCACTAAGAAACACGGCTGTGAGTTCTGCCCAGTCTGTCCTACTCTTTCAGCAGGCTCCGCTGTGTTCTATTGCTTCCCAGACCTGCCTTTTCTTGTGCTAACAATCAGGAGGTTGAATCAGTGGCTGTTGTCGCTTGAGCTCAAAATATCCTTTTGATTCTATCTTGCTTTTGTTCCAGTTATGCAGTCATTTAGTAATGACTTGTTACATGGCCTCAGTGCAGGAGACAAGATGGGACTGAAAGATAATTGGAAACCTAGGATGTGGCAGAGAGGGGGAAGACCCAACGCCAACTCTATAAACTGCTAAACTCAATTTTAGTGCTGGTTTTCTTTTAATTGAATTATAGTTGATTTACAACGTTGTGTTAGTTTCAGGTGTTCAGCGCAGTGTTCAGTAATACATATATAGCTATACTTTTTCAGATTCTTTTCCATTATAGGTTATTACAAGATACTGAGTATAGTTTCCTGTGCTATACAGTAGGACCTTGTTGTTTATCTATTTTATATATTAAATATAGTAGTGTGTATATGTTAATCCCAAACTCCTAATTTATCCCTCCCCTTAGTGTTTATGTTTCACGAGGCCAAGATCCACGTGCAGCTTCAACAATTTGCCAGTTTGAAAGGTATCAATGAGGATTATTTCTAAGGAGATAAATTTACATATTTAAAAATCATTTCCATCTGGTTTCTTATTTCTGTGGTGGTAATATGGCTCTAGGAGTTCACTCAGTAAGTGGAGGTTTCTAGCTCTGTGTAGTGAGTGAAAAGAGAAATTGAGTGAGAGACAACACAGGGTTGGGAGAGAGGCATTCTCAACCTGTCTGGGTGACTTTGGAAAAATCACCTCACTTAACCTGGATTTCTCATCTGTAAAAAGAGAGCCTAGATGACCTGCTCTTACAGTCTTTGAGTCTACAACATGGTAATTCTTATGGAAGGATGATCCACATATATTTTTATCTTTGGGCATCCAGCATGTGGTCCTAGGGTAGCAAAGCATGTGGAACTCTGGAGTCTGACTGGCTTGGACTCAATTTAGAATTCATTTAGTTCCTGGGCAAGTTATGTGACTTTCTGCACCTCACTTTTCTCTTCTGTACAATGGAGCTTATTTCAGGCTGTTGTAAGGACTCAGTGAGATAATCAGTACAAAGCACATAGTACAGGGCCCGCACAAAATAAATTCTGAATTGGTATTACCTATTGTTATTATTATTATTACTACTGTTCCTCTAAGTGCCTAATAAATGTTTTTAAATTTGTTGAATGAGTGAATGAATCAATCAAATTGTTATAGTATCAGTGCTAAAGAGTTTAATCCAGGCTTTCCAAGAAAAAACTATCTCAAGACTTTTTTTCAACCCCAAGTCTTTTGTCATAGGTTTGGTTTGTAGGCAACAAAGAGTTTCCCAGTCCAGTCATCCCTTGGTATCCATGGAGGATTGGTTCCAGGACCGATGCAGATGCCAAAGTCCAAGGATGCTCAGGTTCCTTACGGCATAGTATTTGCATATAACCTACAAACATCCTCTATATACTTTAAATCACCTCTAGGTTACTTATAATACCTAATATAGTATAAATGCTATGCAAATAGTTGCTGGTGTGGCGAATTCAAGTTTTGCTTTTTGGAACTTTACGGATTTTTTTTTTCACATATTTTTTGATCCATGATTAGGTGAATCTTTGGAGCTCATGGATACAGAGGGCTGCCTGTACTGAATTTAGGAAGAGTTACAGATTCAAATGGGAGCCAGGGTTAGATTTTTGTCTCCTCTTCCAATCTCCCTATGGCACCATCAGTTCATTTATTCAACAAACATCTACTGAATGCTAACATTGTCAGGTCTATATATTTGTCAGTGTTTTAAGGGCAAAACCAGATTTTTCTCTCATGATGGTGGGATTTAAAATCTTGCATGGTAAAAAATAAAACCACAACAAACTCCTATAATTTAAAAAAAAAGCTAACAAAAAGAGCCACTAAAAATAATCTTTATAGCACTTAATAAAACAAAATAAATGTATTTGTATTGCACTTAAAACTTTAAATAAAATTCCTGTTGGGCTTCCCTGGTGGCGCAGTGGTTGAGAGTCTGCCTGCTGGGTGCTTCGGGGCGGTGGGCACTAGAGGGTGCTGTTGGAACTGATACTAACCTGAACTTGTGCTTTCAAAATCAATGCTATCAAGATCCAAAAATGTTTCTCATGAAATACTACATCATTATTAGTTTTTAACATTGGGTTCTGTGTATGTCATCAGCACAATTTCCAAAACAAATCACAAGGCAGTAATTAAAGAGCTCCATAACTTGGCAATTATTGGTTGTTGAGAGGAAATCAAGATTCTCCTCTCCCACCTTTATAATACTCTCCCAGTTTTTCTTCAGGATGTATATATAGGTTGGTGATACATTTTCATAAATGCCAAGAAAAATGGGCTTGTCAGGCTATTAACATTTTCTCTGGACTTTAAACACGCATAGCCACAAAAGATTGTTTCTTAAAAGAAATGTGTCAGGAGGCTGCGGGTCTAACTTTTCTCCTGGTGTTTGAGAAATTGCGGACATTCAAGGAAGCTTGCACACGAGGATAACCGTCCTTATGTTGAAAAATGTTGCTTTATATGAAAATTGAAGAATTATCTACTCCCCTGCCCCCACCCCCGGTAGTTATTTATAAGGGCATCAATGGTAGTTGCCTTTCTTAGACCTTCCCTGAAGGCATGATCAGACTCAAGCAGGCAGCTATTTCCCTTTAATTTTCCACAGCAAGCCAGTAATGCTTATGATTATTGTGAAGTCAGGAAAAGTTTAGTTTCATCAAGTGACATGTAGTGATACAATTAGTTACTTAAGCACTTCTCATAAAATGTTCTACCATGGAACCTAGTTTGTCAGATGCAGTTAAATATTAGCATCTCATATTAAACACAAGAGTAAAACTGCCTCGTGGAAAGCACAGCTGACAGCTCTCAACATGAGCTGAATGATCATTCTCAATTGTAATCGATTCTGTAAGTACTGAACACAAACCCCCAGGCAATTGAAGAAAATAGGATGATGAAGGACTGCAAACTAATATGTTACACATCTTCATTGATTAGACATTGATTAACCATTATTTTCCTGAATGACAAACAGCTAGTGGTAAAGTAACTGAGGCTTGTGATTTATTTACATCTTAGACAGAGTTGACTTCTTTATTCAGCTGATTGTGAGCTAATGCTAAACCAGGAGACAGCGAGAGTTTCACGATCTGAGCTGCTGTTTTCTTCCTTTTTTCTTTCCTCCCTCCTCCCTCCCTCCCTCTCTCCCTCCCTTCCTTCTTTCCTTCCGGCTGTGTGGGCTCTTCATTGCTGTGCAGGGGCTTCTCTACTTGTGGCCTGCGGGCTTAGTTGCGGTATCTGGGAACTTAGTTCCCCGACCAGGGATTGAACCCGGGCCCCCTGCATTGGGAGCACGGAGTCTTAACCACTGGACCACGAGGGGAGTCCCGGTCCAGATTTTCTGATGAGTGGGAACTCTGTCTTGTTCTTCTAGCCCTATGGTTTCCTTCTGTAGTCTGACAGAGCCTGGCTCAGGATAAAGGCTCCATTAATTTTTACTTATCTTGCATGGTAAAAAATAAAACCACAACAAACTCCTATAATTTAAAAAAAAAGCTAACAAAAAGAGCCACTAAAAATAATCTTTATAGCACTTAATAAAACAAAATAAATGTATTTGTATTGCACTTAAAACTTTAAATAAAATTCCTGTTGGGCTTCCCTGGTGGCGCAGTGGTTGAGAGTCCGCCTGCTGATGCAGAGGACATGGGTTCATGCCCCGGTCTGGGAAGATCCCACATGCCGTGGAGCAGCTGGGCCCGTGAGCCATGGCCGCTGAGCCTGTGCGTCCGGAGCCTGTGCTCCGCAACGGGAGAGGCTACAACAGTGAGAGGCCCGCATACCGCAAAAAAAAAAAAAAAAAAAAAAAAATTCCTGTTTTTGTTACGTATAGATTACTCATTTTTAAGTATTTGGAAATATAAGTAATCAGTACACTATGAATATAAATATGTAAAGTTATAATATAAAAAACCTTAAAATATAAAGTAGTTGTAGAGTTAAATTGTCACATTGGTACATATGATAGCCTAAAAAGAAAAAAAACAAAAAAAAAGCTGCACAGCAAAGGAAAGTGCTTTACTCTAATCCTACCTAAAAGAATATAGCAATCTAAAATTATTAAGAAGAAAAACAGTCTTTGGCAATTTCCTGTGTACTGTGGGCACTGTTCTAAGCTGAAAAATTAGAAACATTTTGAAATAACTGTGTGTTTCTTATTTTCTCTGTTCAAATTCAGAAAGTCTCCAGAGGCCAGTGCTGGACTTCTCTGATGTACTCTAACTTGCATACTCGATCTCATGATCAAGAACAAAAGAGAAAAAAGATTTTTTTTTTCTTCCTTTAACTCAAGGAGAAGCAGCAGAGCTGCTGGCCTTGAAATAGACTTTAATAACCTTTTGATATTCTCTTTACATTTACGTTATTAAAATTTCTCCCAAATCTCTATAACTTTAAAAGGCATTTTTGGAAAATCCTTTTGTTTTTAATTTATGTTCATATTTATCCATATATATTGGATTCTTTCTTCTCTGTCTTATAAGGAGTAATCTTTTATGCAGTTAAGTATGGGGTCTGGATATTCCAATTCAGTGTCTTTTCATGAGGTTTCTCCTTTTTCCTGGCAAATTCTACTCATCCTTTAAGCTTAAACATCAGCTCTTTTCTGAAGGCTTCCAAACCCTTCATTGCTAGATAAGGAGTTCATTCTCTGTGTTTTCAGAGAATTGTATTGAAATTATAGCTTACATTGTAACTATATATTTTCATTTCATGTTCAACCTCAAGCAGTCCAGAGCTGCTTTTTTTTTCTTAAAGATCATTATACAGTCTTTTTTTCCTCCCTTCCTCCCTCCTTCCCCCCTCCC
>NC_041229.1:46337486-46341467 GCF_002837175.3 Physeter macrocephalus
CCCTCCTCCCTCCCCCCCTCCCTCCTCCCTCCCTCCCTCCCTCCTCCCTCCCTCCCTCCCTCCTTCCCTCCCTCCCCCCTCCCTCCCTCCTCCCTCCCTCCTCCCTCCCTCCCTCTCTCCCTCCCTTCCTTCTTTCCTTCCGGCTGTGTGGGCTCTTCATTGCTGTGCAGGGGCTTCTCTACTTGTGGCCTGCGGGCTTAGTTGCGGTATCTGGGAACTTAGTTCCCCGACCAGGGATTGAACCCGGGCCCCCTGCATTGGGAGCACGGAGTCTTAACCACTGGACCACGAGGGGAGTCCCGGTCCAGATTTTCTGATGAGTGGGAACTCTGTCTTGTTCTTCTAGCCCTATGGTTTCCTTCTGTAGTCTGACAGAGCCTGGCTCAGGATAAAGGCTCCATTAATTTTTACTTAATACACGATTGAATGATGAATGAGTAAAATTCTTTTTTTTTTAAATTAATTAATTTAATTTATTTATTTTTGGCTGTGTTGGGTCTTCGTTGCTGCGCGCGGGCTTTCTCTAGTTGCAGCGAGCGGGGGCTACTCTTCGTTGCGGTGTGCGGGCTTCTCGTTGTGGTGGCTTGTCTTGTTGCAGAGCACAGACTCTAGGCGCACGGGCTTCAGTCGTTGTGGCCCGCGGGCTCAGTAGTTGTGGCTCGAGGGCTCTAGAGCGCAGGCTCAGTAGTTGTGGCGCATGGGCTTAGTTGCTCCGTGGCATGTGGGATCTTCCCGGACCAGGGCTCGAACCCGTGTCCCCTGCATTGGCGGGTGGCTTCTTAACCACTGTGCCACCAGGGAAGCCCCTTTTTTTTCAATATGGTAGTAACATGTCATAGAACAGTGGAGTTCTGTAGGATACAGTTTGTGAAAAACCATCCATAAGCTTACCCCCACTTCCAGGAGTAAACCACCTCTGTTCCCAACATGTGGTTTGTGCTTTTTTGCCTCATTGCCTTTGCTTGTATTTGAAACTCTTTCCTTCATATCCATTTGTCTCAATTCTACTTTTAAAAAAAATTGAAGTATAGTCAATTTACAATATTGTGTTAGTTTTAGGTGTACAGCATAGTGATTTGGTATTTTTACAGATTATACTCCATTATAGGTTATACAAGATAATGGGTATAATTCCATGTGCTATATAGTAAATCCTCATTGCTTATCTATTTTATGTATAATAGATTGTACCTGTTAATCCCATACCCCTAATTTGTCCCTTCTCCCTTCCCTCTCCCCTTTGGTAAGCACTAGTTTGTTTTCTAAATCGACTTCTATACATTTTAAAAAGGCCTAACACTATGTCACATCCTCTACAAAGTATTTTTTTAATTGGCCTTTGATTTCCTATAACACTTTCTACGACTTTCTCATGGCTCTCATAAATTTATTTCTTTTATTATCAGTTTACCTCTCTTCTCCCCTACCACTGAATACTATGGTTTTGAATCTCTGGTCTGCATCTCTTTTGCTGGATGTATCAGTTGGGATCTTGACAGAAACCCAATTTGCCCTTGATTGGTTCAGATGAGGAGATTTTATTGAAGTGGCTACTTATGGAGGTGAGGACAGGGTGGAGGGAACAAGCAAGGACAGAGCACCCAGTGTCTAGCAACAGGCGGAAGCCGTCACTGCTCTTGGGATGGAAAGTAGAGGGAGGGAAGGCTGTAGCAGAGCTGGGTGAGTGAGCGCCCAGGTCCAGGGCCTGCTGCCAGGAGCCGTGTGTCTATGGAGCAATGCAGCCGCTGCAGAAAAAAGGAAATAAGTGGGAAAGAAACACCCTGACCTCTTCTTCTCCCACCCTCTGATCTCTGGAGCCTGCCAAAGTCAGCTCACAAGGGAGCTGGGCTGTGCTGTCCGTAAGGCTCAGCCTCCTGGGCACAGGGCAGGGCAGTGAAGGGTGGACAATTGCTGGGAGGCAGACAGAGAATAACCAGCACCCTGGGAGAGGCTCCGTTTCCTCATCTGCAAGATAGGGTAGTGCCAGTACCCTCCTCCCAGGGTTATAGTGAGGATTAAATTAGGAAATGCATCAAAATACTTCTCAACATATGTGGTGCCTGATTCTACTCATTAGCTGCTTCTTCTTATTATTTACAATAACAACTCTTTGGATACTCCTAGTGTAAAAGCTACTTGAGGAAGGTATCATGTGTTGGTTATTTTGTAGCCCTTACACATCCAGCCCAAAACACTGTTGTAGCATGGCCCAAAATAGATGGCATTTTGGAGGTGATAGGGGAGGCCTTTTTTTTTTTAATTTTTAAATTTTATTTTATTTATTTTTTTATACAGCACGTTCTTATTAGTTATCCATTTTATACATATTAGTGTATATATGTCAATCCCAATCTCCCAGCTGGGGAGGCCTTTTGGACAGGGGTAACAGGGAAGATTGTTTGGCTGTTTGGACTGACATCATCAGCCAATCTGACCTTGAAAACAGACAACAATGAGATAAATTTGAGACTTATTTTTAGTTTTCAGCAGATTTTGGGGGCACTTCTTAAACCTAGTCCGAGTCCTCTAGTCTTTCTTTACCTCAGCAGAGGGGAGAGTTACTGAAAAACAAGCCAGCTCACCAAGACTGGCATTCCATAGCCATCCCTGGGAATGGTAGTGATTCCTTATATTTTGAAAGCAAAGTAAGGATGGCCAGCACAGGGTTTAATGCAGGAAGGTTTGTATCTATGGAAGCCATTTGCTTCCTGCTCTTTCAGACCAGTAACCTGGTTTACTTCAAACGCAGGATCAACTGGCTCCTGCTCCCCTTGGTACACAGATTAAGGAAACCACAAGAATAGTCATTCATCTGTGTTCTTTTCACTTCAAAGCCTGCAGAACGCCTTGGAAAGCCAACTGACTCTCCACCTGAGACCAGAAAGGCCGATTCAAGAGAAAGTTCTTTCATAGGAGCTGGGGGTGGGGTGAGGTGTGAGGTGGGGACTCACCCACACGGAGGCAAGTGGGTGTCGGAGCTGGTGACTGCAGCTTGTGCTGTTGGGGGAAGGGCGAGTTTGCAGAGTAACAGAGCAATGAAGGTCATGCTGGGAGGAGATTCCGGTACTGACACCAGCAGCTGCAGGTGGGGACTCCCTTCAAGGAGGAGTGACTTTATCCGGGTTTCCAGCAGACTAAAATTAGTGAGGACACTTAGCTCCCAGATCTTGTGGGATCTGTAAGTAGTTGCTCACATTATTGTCCCTGTCCCTGAAAAATCAAGACCCAAGCCAGAACTGTTAAATGGCTCTGGGCTTCCCTGGTGGCGCAGTGGTTGAGAGTCTGCCTGCCGATGCAGGGGACACGGGTTCGTGCCCCGGTCCGGGAGGATCCCACATGCCGCGGAGCGGCTGGGCCCGTGGGCCGTGGCCGATGGGCCTGCGCGTCCAGAGCCTGTGCTCCGCAACGGGAGAGGCCACAGCAGTGAGAGGCCCGCGTACCGCAAAAAAAAAAAAGAAATGGCTCTAAAGCTGCTCCACCCGCCAGCCTCACGCTGTCCTCGTGGTCCCAAGCGTGTGTCCTCTGGCTTTTCCTAGAGCACACGAGCGTTTTACCTCTTTACTCAAGGCTGGCTGAGGGCCTGTTTGGACAACTGTGTACAGCCAGAGCGAGGCTTTACTTGCCACATAAGCAGTAGGTTTACTCCATTAAACAGAGGGGTAATAGGTAACAGAGTAGTTTGGGGATTATGCTGTCAATAAAAATTAGCTTCTCCTTTAAAACTCTGACACCCTCCAATCTGCTTCTGACCCTCATCTTTAGGTGATTATTGTCTTTTATAAAAATTTTAAGAGAGACTTCCCTGGCGGTCCAGTGGTTAAGATTTCGTCTTCCAATGTAGGGGGTGCAGGTTCGATCCCTGGTCGGGGAGCTAAGATCACATAGGCCTTGTGGCCAAAGAATCCAAAACATAAAACAGAAGCAATATTGTAACAAATTCAATAAAGACATATTTTTTAAATAGAATTTTTTTTTTTTTTT
>NC_041229.1:46342917-46373512 GCF_002837175.3 Physeter macrocephalus
GGTTGAGAGTCTGCCTGCCGATGCGGGGGACACGGGTTCGTGCCCCGGTCCGGGAGGATCCCACATGCCGCGGAGCGGCTGGGCCCGTGGGCCGTGGCCGATGGGCCTGCGCGTCCAGAGCCTGTGCTCCGCAACGGGAGAGGCCACAGCAGTGAGAGGCCCGCGTACCGCAAAAAAAAAAAAGAAATGGCTCTAAAGCTGCTCCACCCGCCAGCCTCACGCTGTCCTCGTGGTCCCAAGCGTGTGTCCTCTGGCTTTTCCTAGAGCACACGAGCGTTTTACCTCTTTACTCAAGGCTGGCTGAGGGCCTGTTTGGACAACTGTGTACAGCCAGAGCGAGGCTTTACTTGCCACATAAGCAGTAGGTTTACTCCATTAAACAGAGGGGTAATAGGTAACAGAGTAGTTTGGGGATTATGCTGTCAATAAAAATTAGCTTCTCCTTTAAAACTCTGACACCCTCCAATCTGCTTCTGACCCTCATCTTTAGGTGATTATTGTCTTTTATAAAAATTTTAAGAGAGACTTCCCTGGCGGTCCAGTGGTTAAGATTTCGTCTTCCAATGTAGGGGGTGCAGGTTCGATCCCTGGTCGGGGAGCTAAGATCACATAGGCCTTGTGGCCAAAGAATCCAAAACATAAAACAGAAGCAATATTGTAACAAATTCAATAAAGACATATTTTTTAAATAGAATTTTTTTTTTTTTTTGCGGTACGCCGGCCTCTCATGGTTGTGGCCTCTCCCGTTGCGGAGCACAGGCTTCGGATGCACAGGCTCAGCGGCCATGGCTCACGGGCCTAGCTGCTCCGCGGCATGTGGGATCTTCCCGGACCAGGGCACGAACCCGCGTCCCCTGCATCGGCAGGTGGACTCTCAACCACTGTGCCACCAGGGAAGCCCTAAAAATAGAAATTTTAAGAAAGGTACAGTGTTTCCAAGTTGCTACAATTAACAGTACAGTTTCCATTAAGAAGATATTAGAAATAAAAGAGTCATGCAATGAATCTCAAGAAACAGATTTGAAAGTTGACCTCTGTAATATATTCTTTGTAATTGTGGCAAAAACAAAACAAAGCAAAATAAAAACAAGCAAAAAGTTGGTTCTTCTTAGCAATGTGACACCATCCCAAGATGACATGATATTTTTTGTTTTAATGTTGAAATGAAAAAGGCACTTGGCTTCAATCCAGGAAGACCCAGAAGGCCCAGCCTTGTGCTAAACCATTATGACCTCATGGTTGTGTAAATTGCATATTGGTAAAGTGAGGTTATCCAAACTATCTTCTCTTTCAGAACAAGAGATGGCAATCTCTCTCTTTTTTTTCCTCTTTTTTTTTAAACAATGCAATAAAATCAAACTATTTAATGCTTAAAACCCTTTCTGCAGGAAAATTAAGAACAAATAAATGACAAGTCTTTGATTTGTTAGACCACTCTGAAAAGTTGATTGCTGACTTCAAGGCAAATTCCAGTCCTGGTAGCAGCCCTCCAGTCTCAGCTCCAATCATAATTTTATTATCAACACTTTCATCCCCTGCCCCATGATCCCAAATCTTCAGGGAATTGAAGGTCACTCAGAGGTTGAGGATTCTTGATCTGAGCTTGTTAGGACTCAACCTTTGTATTTACTCTAAGACCTGCCTGACTAGAGTAGAAAGCATGAGTGAACCAATAAAATTGTTTTGTGTAAATTTAGAGTTTAAAAAGTTTTTTTTTTTTTTTTTTGGTAAAAGTATTTATAGCATTGGTATAAAGTTCATTTTCACAATAATGGCTATTTATTATCTACCAGGTACCAGACCCTTCACACTGCTTATTGTATTGGACCAAATAGCTCTGAGAAGTAGGAACACGTATCCTTCCTTTTACTGATAAGAACGCAAGGCTCTAAATAGTTAAGTAAAATTCCCAGTTTGAAATGTTGGAGAGGGGATTCAAACCCAGGACTCTCTACCCCAAATCCATGTATCATAAAGTTTCCCATATTGTTTCTGTTAGAATGGTTTCAGATACAAGTAATGGAAACCCCTGACTTAACGCTGGCTTAAATGACAATAAGGAAGTTGATTATCGCACATGTCAAGAAGTTCAAGGGTAGGGTGATTTCAGGTAAGGGGAACTCAAACCTCCAGCTCTGCTTCTCTTGGCTCTGCAATTACCATATCCAGTTACATCCAGAGGGAAAAAAAAGAGGAGCTTCTCTTCCTGTGTCTCTCTGTTAGGAGCAAGACAGTAATACCACTTCCCAGACTTCTCTTCATATCACTGAGGTGGGGATTCAATGGTCATTAAGTCCTTTGCTAAATCAATCACAGGCAAGGGAAGAAGTTATCTGTTAGCCTAAGGTAAGTAGCACAGAATAATTATAAGAGCTCTGGACTAGGGCTCAGAAACCTTGGGTTTTAGTCCTAATTCTGTCATCTACTTGGTTGTAGAAACTTGCTAGTTGCTTAGCCTCTCTTAGACCTTACCTTTTCCTTATTGGTAGAACAGGGCTGATAATTCCTGTCCTACTGATCTCACAGGGTTGTAAAACAGAAATGAAGTAATGTCTGTAGAAGTATTTTGTAAACTGTGCCACATGATATAAAACCATGTTATGGCTTCTATTAACATGGTTCAGAGAGAACTTCTGGTCGTGAGATACTTTTTCAATTACACTCGTGGTTCTTGATCATCATCAAGATGATAATCTAGAATTTTTAAGGTTTTGCCAAAGATTATCTGAATTTTACTTTTGTGTTAGAAAATTTACAGTGCAAAAATAGGGGGAAAGTGTGAAATTTAGTACTTAAGAAAGCCAATTCCAAGCATCCTCGTAACTCCAATAGTATCTGTTTATATATGGATAGGTTGTTTATAAGTTATTTTTTATAGTCATCAAAAAGCAAGTTTCCTAAGAATCTATTAAACAACCTTTCTCATTCCTTCCTTTATATCAATTCAATAAACATATATGGGGGGAGGGGATGGGATGCACACATAAGAGAATCCGAAACCGACTCTGTCTGAAGGAGAGTAACTACCTACAAGGGAAGAAGTCTAGAGAGCAGACTAGATAGAACATATCCACAAGTAGCTATAACAAAATGTAGAAAGATAAGAGGAAGTGATAGGTAAAGTCCCAAGGTGTGAAGAGATAAAGGGCTGTAAGAATTCAGAAGTTCCCAGCTGTGGGGTTAGGGAAGGCATCAGGACAAGGCTTCATTTGACCTGGGAGTTGGAAGATTTGGACATGGGAAGAGCTAGTTCGCCTTGGCTCTACATCAAACTTGCTCTGAACTTGAATACTCAACCAGAATGCAATAATCCTTGAGTATAAATTATATGAGAGATATAGCAGAAAATAGTAGTTGGAAAGGTAGAGATTGCAGCTAGATTATAGAGGGGTTGGAATACCAGTCTAAGGAATTTTGAACTTTATTCAGTAGGTGTGAGATAATAGAAAAGATGTATATATTGGTCTCTGCACCTGCTTGCTAGCACTGAGCTTCTAAAACCCATGTAATTTCCTAAGTGATAAGAGCACAAGGAGCATCTAGTTCTAATATTTGGCCGTTGATCCCGGTTCCTGACACAGGGCTTCTGAACCCTTATAATTTCCTGAGTGTTAGGAGTGTCTTTTGTTCTAATGAGGTGGCTTTGGTTGGGGTCCTGGATGACTTGTGGATGGGGGCTGGTCACCAGAGAGAACAAGCCAGGACTAGAAACTTGGACTTTTCAGCCCTGCCCCCATTCTCTGAAGGGGAAAAGGCTGGAAATGGAGTGAATAATTGTTCATTGTCTACGTGAGGAAGCCTCCATAAAATTGCAAAAGTGTGGGGCTCATAGAGCTTCCAGATTGGTGAACACATCCATGTCCTGGGAGGTTGACACACCTCACCTCCAGGAGAACAGAAGCTCCTGTGCTCAGGACCCTCCCAGGCCTCACCCTAGGCATCTCTTCATCTGGCTGTTCATGTGTGTCCTTTACCATATCCTTTAATAAACTGGTAAACGTAAGGAAGTGCTCCCCTGAGTTCTGTGAGCCACTGTAGCAAATTAATTGAACCCAAGGAGAGGGTCCTGGGACCCTCCAATTTGTAGCTAAATTGGACAGAAGTTGTGGGTAACCTGAGGAACTACTGCTTGCAGTTGGCATCTGAAGTGGGAGGGGGGCAGTCTTGTGGGACTGACACCTGTGGGATCTGACACTATTTCCAGGTAGCTAGTGTCAGAACTGAATTAAACTATAGGACACCCAGCTGGTATTATGGAAAATTCCTTGGTGTGGGGAAAACCCCTCCACATATTTGGTGACCAGAAGTGAGGTATTCTTTGTGAGTAGTAAAGGAGACACACAAGAGGGAAAGACTGTCGGTTTTTAATTCAGGGGGCACTGGGTGTCAGTGAAAGTTTTGGAGCAGTAGAGTGAGTGCCTTCATGATATCTGTGCTTTATGAGGATTAAGTGGGCAGCTTCTGGGAAGCTAGACAGGAGGGGAGAAAGTGGAGGCTGAGAGACAAAACTCAGAGTTTGCATGTTCAAGGTAGAGGTCATGAGAATTTGAACTAGATTATGGGCATTGGCCTGGAGATAAGCCAATAGATATGAGATATTTTGGATGGAGAAACCATAGGTCTTGGTAATTGATATAAAGACCAGTTGGGAAAGGGGGAGTCAGGAGTCTTTTATTTGAAGATGACAAAATGTCAATGCAAACTTGTCTAAATAAAGAAGTGAATTTGGGATTGACATGTACACACTGTTATATTTAAAAGAGATAACCAACAAGGACATACTGTATAGCACAAGGAACTCTGCTCAATATTATGTAACAAATTTTTATGGAAAAGAATTTGGAAAAGAATAGATACATGTATATGTATAACTGAATCACTTTGCTGTACACCGGAAACTAACACAACATTGTTAATCAACTATACTCCAATATAAAATAAAAAGTTTAAAAAAAAAGTAAATTTACCTGTTCACTTAACTGAAAAGTCCTGAAAACAGGTGTAGCCTCAGGAGCTGTTAGATCCCAGGTCTCAAATGATATCATCAAGACTTGGGCTTCTCTACCACTTAGTTTTTCTTCTGTGCTGGTTGATAAGGCAACCCCTAGAAGCTACTAATTTATATTTTTTGAGGATTAAATCCAGTGGAAGAGAGAGCTTGTCTCCCCCCATCAGTTCCAACAAACGTCCCAGATCTGGTTTCCATTGCACATTTCTGAAGCAGTCCCTCTGGCTGCAAGAGATGATTGCTGACTGGCTTAGACCTATATGTGGTCTTTTATTTTCTATTGTAATTTTGATATTTTGTCCACGAAGACAACCTAACTCTAAGCCACTATGAGACGTTTCCCTGTGACCAAAATGAGATCTCACTCTGAGGAATTCTTGCTAACTGAAAGACACTGCTTCAGAATAGTGATGGCTGCTTCTCATTCAATTACATCAACTGCAATAATTTTTTGAGGCAAGTTTCTTGAGGACTTGGCACCTATCTGAACTCATAAAATGAATAAAACCTAGACCATTTCTAGGGCAATCTTCAAATTGGGCAGTGCAAATGCTACATAGGTGCCAGAAAGATTTCACCTCTGGGAAAAAGGTGAGCGTTGTCTGAGAGGGCTCGACAAAGGAGTAACTATTGATCTAAGTCTTGTAGCAAGTATAAGCTTTGCTTCAGCACCATCTAGGCAGGGCACTGAATGCCAAGGAGATGTTGACAAGTCATTTGGATTCCATTTGAAATGGGGTAATGTCTCTAGAAATAGCATGAGGCCATCTGCCTGATCTGAGCAGTCTTCTCTTTACACAGTATGTGTGATGTCTAAACCGTGTTTTTAAATTAGAATTTTACAGTGTTTAAGTACACTAGGAAAGCTAACTCCTTTCAGAGAACCGTATGGAGCTTCCTTTGGTGAAGAAAAGAATCATTCTGTGAAGTGAATCCCTCAATCTGAAAGTGCCTCTCTTTCCCCTTGACTTGATGGGTATACATCCATTTTCACATACTGGATTTGCTTTAAAACCAGGTACATGCACATCAACTGCATTAAGGAAAAATCTTAAATTCCATTAGAAGACTTTTAAATTGGGGGTCTGTTTTTATGAAGGAGAAAACATCAATTTGAAAACTGTCAAAGGCTCAAATGCAGCCTGAATCAAGTTGTTACCGACAATCACACTGCTGGTGACACATTTTCAAACATATGGCTGAGCTGCTCTTTCAACTTTCCAGAATGATCATCATACCACGGATGCAGATTGCCGTAACATGTAATTTGGAATGAGATCAAAAGTTTGAAAATTAGGAAAGACAATCTGGGTGGAACACTTGATTTTTGATTTTGCAAAGCAGACCAGAGCACTGGTCTAGCCTGAGCTGGTTGTCTGGCAGGCAATCAACAGATCCTGCCATCAACAGGCCCTCCGAGGGTGAGGGCTTGCTGCAATATGGCAGCTGGACTTGCAAAGCCCAGGGATCCTCTTGGCCCTTATTAGTCTCTTAAGAGCCATCATGAAACAAGCACAGGTGTTAACGGCAACACTGAGAGGAGACCCAGGTTGGGAGAGAATCACTTTTACCTCAATTATGCAGCTTTCTAACTGGGGATTGGGAAGCCTGGAGACAGCTAGAGGAAAAAGAAGTTGATTTAGGAGACCTGTATTCCCTGCTTTTATTTGAGTGCTTCCCCACCCTCCCCCCGACCAAGAAATAAGAGAAGGGGCCAGAGAAGGTAGCTTGCATTTGGTGATCTGTACTTCACAAATTCCTGGCATATAGTATACACTCAATAATGACAATCTGTTGAAAAATGAGTGGATGAATGAGTGATTGGATGAATTAATAGTAGACTATGAAAAGTTCCCTCTTTGTGACTTTTCAGGGAATGGGCTACACTTGAGCTTTCCTTAGGACCAGGATGGAGACTGTCCTTTTGGTTATTGATTGGCCGGGAGACAAGGAGTTATGCAGAAAACGAACTCATCTTAAATCTTTACAGGATCCGGGCAACTCCTTTCCAAACTTATTTGGAAATGTTTCAAACTCTATTTCCCACAGACAATAAATTCTGGGAAAAGAATTCAGAAGCCAAATCCAGTAAACAAACAAACAAAAAAAGCCCAACCCTCTGTTGAATGTACAACACTCGAAAAACATTTAAAGTTAGGGAAATTGTTAGTGACTTAACAACAGAAAACTAGAGAAACTGTTTGTCTGATGCCAAAATGACTTCCCTTCTCTGCACAAGACCCACCCCCCCCAACTGCCCCCATCTATGTCTATATCTGTTAAAAGGCGAGGCTTTGGAGGATGTTAAATGCTGGAGGAAAACTCGAGATACAGCTTGGAATACTCAGGCTGATTTCAGACCTCCACAAATCTGCTGGTTATCAAGAGATAACCAGGATAGCGACTTCTCTTCTTTTCCCATCACCAAATGTCTTTATTTTTATGGAGGTTCAGGTTCATAACTTCTAGTCCGAACATCAGGAATCAAAAAATTTTGAAGAAAGGAAAAATAGGAGGAAAAAGACGGAGAATGAGTCTGACCCATAGTGAAAGACCTTAATTGAAAGCATGGGGAAGAACATTACAAAGCAAGCCTTGGTTGTGTGTGTGTGTGTGTGTGTGTGTGTGTGTGTATGTGTATGTGAAACAGATTGAAGTTGAATTTGAAAATCCGAACATCAGGAATCAAAAAATTTTGAAGAAAGGAAAAATAGGAGGAAAAAGACGGAAAATGAGTCTGACCCATAGTGAAAGACCTTAATTGAAAGCATGGGGAAGAACATTACAAAGCAAGCCTTGGTTGTGTGTGTGTGTGTGTGTGTGTGTGTGTGTATGTGTATGTGAAACAGATTGAAGTTGAATTTGAAAATGAATTTCTGAAGGCCTCATCCATTCTGGTTCAGATAGAACTCGTAGGAGGGACTCTCATCCTTTTGGAAATGGGTGACTCAATGATTACTGTCCATGAGGCCCCTCTGTCTTTGCTCTGAAAGCTTGTTTGCTTTCGTGGCTTAATAACCTGAAGGCCTGAACCTGGCATCCATGGACTTCTCTCCCATTGAGTCTTCAGGGCTCCTCACCAGGTGCTGGGAGTTTATGAGCTGTGCTTCTCTTACATCCAGAAAGCCAGTTGATGACTCAGTGGGCCTTCTCCACTTCCCAACTCCAGGAGCATTGCCACCTGCTGTGTCCCTAGGGGTTCTGGTGACCAACGAACAGTGCTTCCCAGTTCTCTTGTCCTTATTATCCTCAAAGATGCACACATGGGCTGTTTCCATTTTAAGAGTTTTAGTGCTAATCACTCCTACAGTGTTTCTTGCTGTTCAGGGGAACTGCATGAGAATTTTCAGGATTATATGTTTAAAGCTCCCCAAACTGTTCTAATAATATTTTTTTTCTTGACCTCGGTGCAGGGCACATAGATACATTCAGTTTGTGAAAATTCAGCAAGCTGTACACTTATGTACACTTTTCTGGTTGTACATTACATTCTGGTAGAAATGTTTTTAAAAACCACCTGAACCAAATGAATCAGAATCTCAGGTTCGAGGCCTGAGAATATGCATTCTTACCAAACTCCTCAGGTGACTCAAGTTTCAGGGCCTTTGCACTAAGCAGAAATAAACAAAAGATTCCAAATATTCAAAACCATTGTACCAGTGCTCGTTGTGGTGTTTGCGGGACTACTTCATTACTCATTCATGAACATCTATTCCATAATGCATTGTGTCAGGCCCAGGATCAAAACAGTTCCGTGATGGACAATGTTCCTGCCCTCATGCTGCTGAGGAACCACTGAGCTCACCTAGACATCATCCCCGGCAGAACTCCCAGCCTCCTAGAGGAGATAATGGGCCAATAGTTAGGATGCAGGCTGGTTAGTGCTAGAGAGAGGGAAAGCACAGGGTGATCTGGGAGCCCTCAGAGCCACCAACCATATCCCACTAGTTGGCAACTGTACCCAGACAATCCTAGAAGGATGCTCCCTGATATTCTCCCCTCCCATAGGGGAGGCTTCCTTTCCCTGTCCTGGGGGATGGACCCACCTCCCAGCACTTGGGACTACAGGTCAGGCAGGGAGGAATAATAGGTGCCAGGAGAGGCCTTATAGAGTATTAGTATGGTTTAGAGCATGGGGTGTAGAGCCAGAGTCCCTTGGTTCAAATCCAGCCCAGGTGTTTACTAGTTGTGGGAGTGATTACTGTAGTACCTAACTAGTGCTATCATCTACTTCTAGGTGTGGTTATTGTGGAGAGTAAATAAATTCATATCTGTGTAGTTTTTAGATCAGTGCCTGGTATACAGTTAGTGCTGTATAAATGTTGTTATATGATCCTTATTGTTGTTGTTTTTATTATTTAATCTACCATCAAATCTCAAGTAGATAAATTACGTTCCTGAGAACCTCCAGACAGGGTGACACCCATCTCAGTGGGATCAGGCTGCCTTCTGGAATGATCCCCTTGAGGCAGTCCCTCCCAGCCTGGAGAGCAAATAAGCCAAATAGAAAAATACTTAATTAAAACAAAACAAAAGCACAATGATGACTGAACATGAGGAAGAAGGGAAATATACTGGTCACAGCCATATAAGGGCCCTTCCCACAGGCTACATGACCACGCCGGAGTGGAGGCCGCTTTCTTGCACCCCTGTCTATGCAACTGTTAACATCACTCAGGGAAATATTTACAACAACAAGAATCATGCAGTGTATTTGCTCCAAGACCTTCACTGGACTCCCATAAGTACTGTTTCCTTCTCTCCCTCACCACCTGAAGGAAGTTCCTAGAAGTACCTTTTGTTACTGCCCATATTTCATTGATGGGAAAACTGAGGCACATCCAGAGTCATTAATCTATTGGCTGCAGATCACAAAGGTAGTGAAGAGTAAAGCCAGGCTTTGCATGTTGGCTCTCAACTCCAAGTCAGGTGTGTACCATGAGAGAACCAGACAAGCAATCCCTGGCCATGTATGAAGCCAGGCATGAAGAGGTTCAGGAAAAGGGCAGAGCTAAGGACCTGGAAGCAACATGGCAATATAATTCAGCAATTAAGAGTATGAGCTTTGGAATTGGACAAGTCTGGGTTTGAATCCTGGCTCTGTCAGTTTTATGGACTGAATGTTTGTATCCCTCCCCACTCCAAGTTCATATGTTGAAGCCCCAACCTCCAGTATGGCTTTATTTGGAGATGGGGCCTCTAAGGAAGTAATTAAGATTAAACGAGGTCATAAAGATGGGGCCCTGATCTAATAGGATTAGTGTCTTTAGAATAGACACCAGAGAGCTCACTCCCTCTCTCCATGCACATATAGGAGAAGGGCCATGTGAGGACATAATAAGAAGGCAGCTGTCTGCAAGCCAGGAAGAGATGCCTCACCAGAAACTGAATCATCTGGAATAAATTTCCGTTGAGTGTTCAGCCACCCAGTCTATGATATTTTGTTATGGCAGCCCAAGCTGACTCATACAGCTGCTACTAGCTATGTGACTGACAAATAACTCTCCTGAACCTTTTCCTCATCTGTCAAATGAAAATAATAGTAATCCTACCTCATAAGATTGTTATGGTGATTAAATGAGATAATGCATTCGAAGAACATAGCCAAAGGACCAGCACATGAATGTTAAAAACTCTTTCATTCACCCTGTTTATTTAACAGATGTTGATTGCGTGCATGCTTTCTGCCAAGCATTGTTCTAGGTGCTGGAAATCCAGGAATGACCAAGAGAAATAAGGTCCCTGCACTCATGAAGCTCACACTCTAGTTGGGGAGACAGATGATAAATGAGGAAACAATTAAGATAATTGTGGGTTGTAATAAATGTCATGAAGGAAATAATCAGGTAATAAGATAGAAAGCAATCTGAGGAGGCCACCTAAGATATGGTTGTCAGGGAAGTTCTCTCTGAATAAGATGTTTGAGTTGAGACCAAAAGAATGAGAATGTGCCAATCATCTGAGGAGCTGGTAGACAAGCATTCCAGGCAAAGAAAACAGGTGCAAAAGCCAGGGGGTGGAAAGGGCAGAGTGCTCCAAAGAAAGGAAGGCAGAGTGGCTGTGCTCTGTGATTAAAATGCCTTGGGATTGTGGAGACAGACAGGGGCCAGAGTTTGCAACACCTCGTGGTTTTTCCTATGAGTAATGAATTGCTATCAACTGATTCATCTGGGGGAATGACATGTTCTGATACTGGTTTTTTTTGAGACATAACTCTGGCTGGTGTGTAGAGAATGGATTACAAGGGTTATGAGCAGAAGCAGTGAAGCTTGTTAGATGACTGTTAAACCAGTTCAGGGTAGAGATGATAGTGACTTAGATTAGAGATGGAGAGGAGAGTTCAGATGCCAGATTACAATGGAAGAATTGGCAAGTATTCATGATAGGCTTGAAGTAGGGTGGGGAAAAGGGAGGAACAAAGGAAGACTAGTAGGTTTTTGCTTGGTGCTGTTAGCTGATGGGTGGGTGGGAGGAAGACTGGGGAAAGACCAGGTTTGGAGTCTCAGCCGCCAGAGGTTGGCAGATTACACTTTGAGAACTGCTGATGTAGGGGACAACAGGAGTGCAGTCCTTCAGGGACCAGAGGGAATGCGGGGGAGTGCACAGGTAAAGGGGTTGAACATTGACAGGAAAATGACAGTTCTTCCATTTTCATAAGTGAGGAGGCGAGAAGATTGGTATACATTAAAAAAATTTTTTTAATTGAGGTATAGTAGATTTATAGTGCTGTGCCAATTTCTGCTATGCAGCAGAGTGACTTAGTTTTATGCATATATATATATTCTTTTTTCTATTCTTTTGCATTATGCTTTATCCCAGGATTGAATATAGTTCCCTGTGCTATACAGTAGGACCTTGTTGTTTATCCATTCTATATATAATAGTTTGCATCTACTAACCCCAAACTCCCAGTGCATCCCTCCCCCACCCCCCTCTCCCTTGGCAACCACAAGTTTGTTCTCTATGTCTGTGATTCTGTTTCTGTTTTGTAGATAGGTTCATTTGTGTCATATTTTAGATTCCACATATAAGTGATATCATATGGTATTTGTCTTTCTCTTTCTGACTTACTTCACTTAGTATGATAATCTCTAGTTGCATCCATATTGCTGCAAATGGCAGTATTTCGTTCTTTTTTATTGTATATCCATAAATATACATTATGAATATAATGTATATATCCATTCATCTCTTTATCCCTTCTCTATCCATTCATCTCGCAATGGACATTTAGGTTGCTTCCCTGTATTAGCTATTGTGAATAGTGCTGCTATGAACATAGGGGTGCATGTATCTTTTTGAATTATAGTTTTGTCCAGATATATGCCCAGGAGTGGGGTTGCTGGATCATATAGTAATTCTATTTTTAGTTTTCTAAGGAACCTCCATACTGTTTTGCATAGTGGCTGTACCAACTTACATTCCCATCAGCAGTGTAGGAGGATTCCCTTTTCTCCATACTTTCTCCAGCATTTGTTATTTGTAGACTTTTTAATGATGGCCATTCTGACCAGTGTGAGGTGGTACCTCATTGTAGTTTTTTTTTTTTTTTTTTTTTTTTTTTTGGCTGCATTGGGTCTTCTTTGTGGTGCGCGGGCTTCTCATCTCCGTGGCTTCTCTTTGTTGCAGAGCATGGGCCTTAGGGCGCGCAGGCTTCAGTAGCTGTGGCTCATGGACTTAGTTGCTTTGCAGCATGTGGGATCTTCCTGGACCAGGGCTCGAACCCATGTCCCCTGCATTGGCAGGTGGATTCTTAACCACTGCGCCACCAGGAAGTCCCCTCATTGTAGTTTTGATTTGCATTTCTCTAATAATTTGCCATGTTGAGCATCTTTTCATGTGCCTGTTGGCCATCTGTATGTCTTTGGAGAAACATCTATTTAGGTCTTCTGCCTGTTTTTCGATTGGGTTGTTTGTTTTTTTGTTGTTGAGTTGTATGAGCTGTTTGTATATTTTGGAAATTAAGCCCTTCTCGGTCGCATCATTTGCAAACATTTTCTCCCATTCTGTAGGTTGTCTTTTCTTTCTTTCTTTTTTTTTAAATGGTTTTGGTGTGCATTTTATTGGAAGTGATTTGAGGCAGTTCCTCTCTGATAACATGTGTTTTCTCAGTGAAGTATAAGTCAAGGTCTTCAGCTGAGAGGGAAAAGTGGGAAGAATGGATATGGGAAGTTTAAGGGGAATGAAAAAGGTGTGAGCTAGTCGACTTGGAGAGTGGGAAGTGGATTTGCTGGAGAAGCACAGTAAGATTTCCAGACAGTGCTCATTTGAGGTTTGTGAACATGAATTTAAAAAGAAATAGATTGGCTTTGTTTTGTGCTTTTTTCTCCGGGAATATTCACCTGTTTGGGTGCAGGCACAGAAAAGCTGAGAACTTGGTTCACTGACTGCTGGTTTGTAGGTGAGTATGATGGAGGGAGAGAGAGAGAGGCGGAGAGAGGAGTAGACTTGAGCAAAGGAGTTGAGGGTGACTGTTGCCAGGGAGTGGCTGTTTAAACTGGGTAAGAAGAATGTGATGCAGAGAAGGATAGAAAGAAAGTGATGGGGTCAGTAGACTGCAAGTTTTGATGAAGTGTTGTCAGGGAGTGGGCTATTTGAAATCAGGGTGGAGCTACCACTGATGGCAAGGTCTAGGGTGTGACCGTGGGAGTGGATGTTTGTGGTTGAGAAGGTGAGAAAAGCAAGGAACAGAGAGGCCAGGGATTTGGATAGTCCATTTATAGGCATGTTGAAAGCATCCAGAAGATGATGGAGGTAGAATAAGTCCTAGAACCCATAACCAAAGCCTTCAATTAAAGAAGGGGGGTGGGTGACTGGTGACTGGAGGGGCAGACAGTTGACAGCTACAAGGCATTTGTGTGAGCTGAAGGCGGGAACTTCAAAGGAGCTGCAGTTTCTGAGAGAGGAAGCGGAAGAAATGGTCTAAACTGGAGCATGTGCAAAGAGGATGCTCACCCCACCTCCAAGCACTGAGATGCACTTGGTGTGAGGGAGAACAGGGCCTTGAGAGGCTGTAGGGGAAGCAGCGTCTGGGGGAAAAGCCAGGTTTCAACAAGGCTAGGAGATGAGAGAGTGGTCAGAGTGAAACCGTGCAACCAAGATGGGGACTTTTAATTGAGATCACACACCTGGTCTCAGGACTTACTGAAGCTCAGGTTCTTGATGTCTCCTCACAGAAAGAATTCATTGAGAGACAAAGTGATAGGTAAGAAGTGGATTTATTTAGAGAGAAACACACTCTACAGTCAGAGTGTGTGCCATCTCAGAAGGTGAGAGGCCCTGAAATATGGGGTGGTTAGTTTTTATGGACTGGGTGATTTTATAGGCTAATGAGTGGGAAGATTATTCCAACTATTTGGGGGAAGGGGCGGAGATTTCCAGGAATTGGGCCACCCCCTACTTTTTGATCTTTGATGGTCAGCCTTGGAACTGTCATGGTGCTGGTGGGTGTGTCACTTAGCATGCTAATGTATTACAATGAGCATATAATGAGGCTCAAGGTCCACTGGAAGTCAAATTTTCTGTCATCTTGGACCTAGTTGATTCTAACCAGTTTTTATCATGTCCTATGGCTATGTCATTCTTTTAAAGGTTGTGCCCTGCCCCCTTTCCTTCTGTTTCAAGAGCAATGAGGACACAGGGAAGTTTGCTGATCACAGGTCTCTTTCCAGAGGGCTCTAGAAAAGGGTTTGGGAGGAAACTGAGGGGTGAAGGATTGGGTTGGATGATGAAAAATATGCCGAAGGGATCTTGAACTTCTGTGATCTCCTGAGATGACCTGAAGACACTTCTCCCTGTGAACCTCAGTGGGGCAGCAAGAGAGAGAGACATGAAGGCGACCCTCTTTTAGGTCAGCCTGGTATTATTAGGTACAATTATCATCACCCAGTTCATCTCCCTGCCTCTGGGCATAGCTAAATATAGACTGTCCTACTTTTTAAAGTGCCCCAGGAGAAAGTAATTTTATAATTTCTCTCAGTAATTCATGCTTTGGTTTAATGCTGAATAACAAGTATACTACCTGACACATAGTAGGTGCCCAATAAATATTGTTTGAATTAATTGAATTCACAGTATCAAGATTTTCCTTTTACATCTTTTAATTTACTCACACTGTAGTGCTAGCCCATTGCACTACTTTGACACAATGGATCCACAATTAATGTCCCCATTTTATAATTTCCATTGTCACAGATAAACTGTTCTATATCATCTGTTACTCAGACGTTGATTCTATTCAATACTATTTAGTTGTGTCGTATCTGTATCCCGGATCTCCTCAGCTAGGTTTAAATTCCCTGAGTATATATGGACTAGTTTGCTAATTCTCTTCTCCATAGTATCTACTCTAGTGGAGGCAGAGAGTCAATATTTAGTAGGTGCTTTTTGAAAAAATGAATACATTCTCTAATTAATTCTTGAAATAATAAATACTTATTTGAAAATTCATGCATCTTGCTAGGCAGCCACTGACATGTCCTGTGAACTAACACCTAACATAACATCCAGATTGCCTGGGTACCAATTGTAGCTGTGTAACCCTGGACAAGATACTTAATATTTCTGTACCTCAGTGTCCTTCTCTGTAAAATGAAGACTGTTAACTTATCACATATTTGTTTTGATGAATAAGTTAATATGTGTAAAATGCTTAGAGTAATGCCTGGTACGTAGTAAGCACTCAGAAAATGTTGTTGTTGGGCTTCCCTGGTGGCACAGAGGTTAAGAATCCACCTGCCAATGCAGGGGACATGGGTTTGAGCCCTGGTCCAGGAAGATCACACATGCTGCGGAGCAACTAAGCCCGTGGGATCTTCCCGGACCGGGGCACGAACCCGTGTCCCCTGCATCGGCAGGTGGACTCGCAACCACTGCACCACCAGGGAAGCCCGAGCCTGCGCTCTTGAGCCCACGAGCCGCAAATACTGAGCCGCGTGCCTAGAGCCCGTGCTCCGCAACAAGAGAAGACACCGCAGTGAGCGGTCCGAGAGTAGCCCCCGCTCGGCGCAACCAGAGAAAGCCCGTGAGCAGCAACGAAGACCCAACGCAGCCAAAAATAAATAAATAAATAAATTTTAAAAAAGGGAAATGTTGTTATTATTACTAGGCATGTAGTTCATGTACATGGAATACTTTAATAAATGATGAATAACTCAGGCTGGATCACCAATAAATATCAAATAGTCTATTTAATAGGCCCTATTGTGGCTAAACACATAGACATACCCTCTACAAATAAAATCTGATTAAATGCTTCACTTTTCAGGTAATTAAAACAGGACCATATGAGTGAAATTAACATTAAAAAAAGCAATGCTCTCACTTTATGAAAAGGAGAAATGTGAAAAAAACCTAGTAACCTAAGTTGAAGCATCCTGAAATAAGGTCAGGGATTGCTGAAAACTGAGGGAGTCCGTAGCATGAGGCTGAGGGCTTTGAGAAAATGTTTGTTATATAGAATTATGGAAACAGAAAATGCTGCATTAAGTCAAATTCTGTAGATGAAGAAATAGCCAAAATAATGGAAAGCACCATTACACAGATTATTATTTGCTTCCTTTCACAAGGAACCCAGAGCCAAGGAGAATTAAGAGGTAATAAAAACACTGTTATAACTTTTGATGGAAAGCAGGCTGGGAGCCCTTAGCAAACAGGAACTCCGCAGAATCTGCAGAGCTAGATGCATGTTCCCAGGGGTATTGGAAGTGGGTATCTGCATTAATGTGTGTAAAGAAAAACTGAGATAGTTCTAAAGGTCAGAATCAGAAAGGTGATTTATATTCAAGGCGGAATGTAGCTCCTCTTTCATCAAGTAGTAAAATTAATGAAACAACTATGAAATTTAGAAGGTAAACCCAGAGACCTTAAGGAAAAAACATAATAATCAACAAAATTCAATAAATTTTCTTTTTCTTTTTTGAAAGAAAGTGTATCACACCAAAGAACTTGCTTTTAAAATACTACATTCCTAAATAAGCAAAGGAAGACGTTATTACGCATTTCATGTATCCGTTTTTACAGTATTAGGTATAGAATCCATAAGCTACCTTTAGGAGCATTTCAATTTAAAAGTCCTTTGGTTTTCTGGGTGATGGGATTAAATGTGATGTTCAATTTCTTTCTTAACAGTTGTTGTGTTATTTTTGAGACAAAAAAGTAAATAAAAATTCACTTGTAAAAAGTCATGCTTGCACTTCCCTGGTGGCGCAGTGGTTAAGAATCCGCCGGCCAATGCAGGGGACACGGGTTCGAGCCCTGGTCCAGGAAGATCCCACATGCCATGGAGCAACTAAGCCCGTGTGCCACACAACTACTGAGCCTGCACTCTAGAGCCCGTGAGCCACAACTACTGAGCCCACGTGCCACAACTACTGAAGCCTATGTGCCTAGAGCGCATGCTCTGCAACAAGAGAAGCCACCGCAATGAGAAGCCCACGCACCACAATGAAGAGTAGCCCCTGTTCGCCGCAACTAGAGAAAGCCGCATGCAGCAATGAAGACCCAATGCAGCCAAAAATAAATAAATAAAAAATAAATTAAAAAAAAAAAAGTCATGCTGTTTAAAAATTGACCAAAAGACCTTAAACAAAAGCGAGCATGAGCCAGTTTGCCTGTGTTGGGAGAGAAGGTGGGACCCAGAGACTTAAGGAGCCAGTGTCAGAATCTGTTTCATTCCTCATCTGTGTGTGTGTTCTGGAGAAGTCAGAGTGACACAGATGTAATTTGCAGCTGACCCAGCACTGGGAGGTGTGGCACGTATAATCAAGACAGAGAAGCAACCAAAATCTGACTCAGAGGTGCTAGAAATACTGCCTTGCAGTAATTTTAGAAAAGAGAGAGCAAGCCTGAGACTACACAACATTGAATTCGTCAGCATTGACTGGAACTTAGCTGTGGTGTGGTGGAAAGAACACTTGAAGTGTTTCTGCAGTCAGCGATCCTGAGCTTAAATCTAATTGTGTCTCTCAGAGACTGTGTGCACTCAAGCATTTCAGCTCCCTGGGCTTTAATTTTCTCATCTTTAAAATGAGGATAATAAAACGTGCCTCAAAGTGTGGCTCTGAGCATGAGCTGCTTTTACAGGGCTGTAGGGGTATCCGCTGGGATGACGCAAAAGTGGTATTTATGCAAAACATCATAAGACAGTGGAAAGAGACAGAAATTTAAAATCAGGCAGACCTGAATTCACCGAAAGTCAAATCATAGCTTTCCTTCTTTGCAGCTGTTGGACTTTGGGCAAGTTTGTTTCACTGAGACACCTATAAAAAGGTATATCTCTATCTACCCCATAGTGTTCTTAGAAGAATTAAATTCAATAATTAATGTGCATAGGGCCTGACACAAAAAAGCTCCATGCATCTCTGATCTCTCCTTCTCCTGCCTCTCTTCTACCTCTAGCCAGAGAAAGGTCTCTGCTTTTGAAGCCTGATGAAATTAAATTTGGTCCACCCCGATAATTCAGGATAATCTCCCCATTTCCTTCTCAGGTTCCAGGCGTTAGGATGTGGACAGTTTTGGTGTGGGCATTCTCCCTAAAGCTTTACTTTCATGGGCCAGGTACTTTGCTAAATGCTTTCCATGTATTATCTCATTGAATTACCTCAATAACTCTATACAGTTTATTTCTGTCAGTCACTCTATAAGGAAACTGAGACTCACAGATGCTAATCAGCTTGCCCAAAGTCACACAGTTAGGAAATATAAGAGGCGGAATTTGAATGTAGGTCCTCTGAGTTCAGAGCTCATACTTCTGTAGAGGACAAATGTCTAGAAGGAAAAGGCATCAGGTTGTAGGGCCTTGAGATGCATGGGCCTTTTTTGTGTGCAGCAATGCTCCACGTAATCATGTGAGGAGAAAATATGTAAAATGTAAATTCTCTGTGGAAGATCAAGTGGTATTTGGAAAGCCTGGCTTACAAATACTTCTGGGTAACAGGAGGCAGATTAAAATTTTAATGGGACATTGACTTGGTCTCAAGAAATTGTGTTCTTGGAAGGAATCCAATGTGGTCTGTCAAGGCACAGTATGGAACTACGACCATGGACTACATAAAAACACAAACAGTTATTAGGCTGGATTCTGGGAGGTCTCCAGAGGATGTGATGAAGCCTGAGGGTCAATCTTAGTTCACTTAATATCTACACTAGTGATCCTGCAACATGGGATCTTCATCCTTTTTTTTTTTTTTTTTTTTTTTTTGTATGCGGGCCTCTCACTGTTGTGGCCTCTCCCGTTGCGGAGCACAGGCTCCAGACGCGCAGGCTCAGCGACCATGGCTCACAGGCCTAGCCGCTCCGTGGCATGTGGGATCCTCCCGGACCGGGGCACGAACCCATGTCCCCTGCATTGGCAGGCAGACTCCCAACCACTGCGCCAACAGGGAAGCCCTCTTCATCCTTTTTTAATGAAATTCACTGAAGATAACAAAATGGCTGGGGTTACAGTCACCAGAAAGGACAGAAGAAAAGTTGACAGGAAACATTTCCCATTAAACATGGGTGGGGGACGTGGACAGAAGAAGAAAGGAATGCAAAACATAGATAGTCGCTAAGATAAGGAGGTCTGGATGGAGCCACCATGATTTAAGAGGCCTACAATAGACAGAAAGGGGAGACAGGAAATTATATTGAAAGTGAAATATGGTAGCTGGCTTGAAAACTGTTTCCCAAACGTGCAAAATTCCAAATGTCACAAATTTCTGTGCTTTGGGGGCACAGCTGGAGGGAGGCCCCTGGTCATGCACTGAGCTGGCTTCCTGGGTACCAGAGAGCTAGGAGTAGTTTGGGAGAAGCAGAGGCAGAGCAGGCTGGGAGAGGGTTGGGTGAACAGGTTAGAAAAGGGATGAATATGTGTCACAAAGAGCAGCTGCACTTCCTCTTAACTTGCCTGCCCACCCTCCCCTTCAGTTAAGTTATTCTGGGCTGGCCCAAAGGGCAGTGTTAAGTGGCCTCTGTGTTTCTCCCTGAAGAATCTCTCAGGGCCTCCCATATCTTCATGAAGTCATTGCATGTGTTAGGTTGGATGGTAATTACTGGGTTACTTGATTGTCCTCCAAACTGTGAGCGCCATAAGGTCACTTGAGGGAAACACAGGATAGGAAACTATCCCAGAGATGGCTGTTAATCTTTTTTGGGAGTCTTAAAATTTGATAAACCCTACGGTTTTTTCTTCCTAGAAAAATGCACAATCAGACAAACATTTGCATACAACTCCAGGGGCTTTATGAAGCCCCTGGGTCACTTTGGAACCCCCAGGGAATCTCCTGATCTGTATCCTCCAGGTTAAGAACCTCTGGTTATAGCAATGGCAAATGCTTGACTCCTGCTACATTCTTTACCACCTCCCACTTCAGCCCCCGCCCTTCCCCCCCCCAGTGCCTACCACCTCCCACTTCAGTCCCCGCCCCTCCCCCCCCAGTGCCTTGCTAAACATCACTAATTGATCACACATTCTCCTGGTTGTGGTTAGCTAAACATATTGTGGTAATCATTTCAAGTGGCAATAAATGTGAATTAAACCATCATGCTGTACGCCTTAATCTTATACAGTGATGTATGTCAATTATTTCCCAATAAAACTGGAAAAAAGAAAGCACTTTCTTAGAAATAAATGTATATTTATTCAATAGGCACAAGAAGTCAAGTGATTTTCCTAAAAGACGCTTCCACTCATTTTTATATTATTTTCCATTATATGTGAAATACATCACCTCTTCCTAATGAAAACAAACTAACAAACCCCACCTCAACCTAGTACTCCCAATTTTTCACCAATTTTTCTGAATTGGCATCCGAGTTCAATCCTGGAAATGAGAAAAGAAGATAAGGAGAAAGGCTCATTGAAGTCTAAGAGGATTTTCGAGGTGGAAGGAGTGAGAAAAGGCTGAATAGAATGAGGATGGAGAAAAGGATTATTGGAATAGGCAATTAAATGTTTGGTGACCTAGCAGAGGGCAGTTTAAGGAGAGCTGTGGGGTTGTAGCCAGATCACAGCGGGTTAAGTTGATGGATTTCTTTGACTGTATTCTAAAGAATACATTCAAATGTATTCTAACTGTATTTCCTTGAATGTTTTCTAAATAATTAGTCATATGCATAGGGATAGATGTACAAGGATGTTAACTATGGTCTTATTAAAATAGTACTAGTACAAATTGGAAACCATCTAAAGGCCAAATATTAATGAATTTGGTTAATTTGATTTTAATGCATCCGTATGGTGGAATAATATTATATTAGTAAGGATTCTTTATTTTAAGTAACAGAAACCTGAATCAAACTAGTTCAAACTTCAAACAAAGAAAGGTAAGAGGAATTTATTGGCTCATGCAATTGAAGAGTCCAGAAATTGCCTGGCCTTAGGCAGGTCTGGAACCAAATGCTCAGATGATGTCCTCTGATTTTAAGATCTCTCTCTCTCCACTCCATGCCCCATACCACCATGTTTCTCTCCTTTCCTCTGGAATGGCTTAATTTTTACACAGGATCTCTCTTCATGATGAGAAGGATGGCCTCCCGTGGTTCCAGCATTTCTAGAGCTCACCGTCTCCACAAGAGAGAAAATTTCCTGGTCTCCACATCCAGGCCAGGCCCCTCCCCCAAGAATCTTACCAACCCCATTAGCACCGTTTGCCCATCCTTCAACTGCTTTGCACAGAGGCGTGGAGTACTGTGATTGGTCAGCCCGGAGCACATGTACCTACCTTGACAAACCCACCAGAATCACGTGCTGTGGGGGAAAGGTGTCTTCCAAAAGGAAGGAAGATGGAATTGACCAGAAAAGAGGTACCATTATAATTGTGAACTTGTTTTTTTTTAAAAGACTGTGTAGGGGCTTCCCTGGTGGCGCAGTGGTTGAGAGTCCGCCTGCCGATGGAGGGGACACGGGTTCGTGCCCCGGTCCGGGAAGATCACAAATGCAGCGGAGCGGCTGGGCCCGTGAGCCATGGACGCTGAGCCTGCGCGTCCGGAGCCTGTGCTCTGCAACGGGAGAGGCTACAACAGTGAGAGGCCAGCATACCGCAAAAATAAAAATAAAAAAAATAGACTGTGTAGATCTACCTTTATGGGCATGGAGGCTTTGGGTGATGGGGAAAGACTGAAGTTTCATCAGAGCTCTGCTGTTCCCTGTGTCGGGAATCCCCCCACCTATCACTCCAACCCTTCCCATGTCTCTGGGCTACTGACTACTTGGGGTGGGTAGAATAATGCCCCCTTCCCCCAAAGAAGTCCAAGCACTAATCCCTGCAGCCTGTGAATATGTTACCTTATATGGCAAAAAGGATTTAGCAGGTGTAATTAGGTTAAGAATCTTGAGATGGGAGATGATCCTGGATTATCTGGGTGAGCTCAGTGAAAAAACTCTCCAAGTACACTGTGAAATAAGAGAAGCAAGTTACAGAACACAACAGAGAATATGATTTTATCTTTAAAATCTGTTTAACTTTACTTGCATAGGTGCAGAGAAAAAAGTTTGGAAGATGTACTCCAGATAATAATAGAGTTATTTCCGAGGTGTTGTGATAGCAGATTTTTTTTTTCCTTTTTGCTTACATACAGTTTCTAACTATTCTGCCATGAACATGGATTACTTATGTAATTCAAAGCCATAAGAGGTGAAGGAGAGGAAATAGCCATTAAAGAGAAAGGTGGAATGGTGTTTTGAATGAAGCACATAGAAAAAAAAAGTTGCTCGTTTATCCATTTATGTATGTATTTTTGTGGGGAACACTGGAGTCTCTTTTTAAGCTGAGGTATGGGCCTGGGGGAGCTCAAGAAGAAGATGCAGGGACCAGGAGAAGATCTTGGGGAGTCGGATCTCTAGGACTGGTAGGGGCAGGAGTACCTCCTCAAGCCCAGGGCGCGTAGCAATATGTTACCTTATATGGCAAAAAGGATTTAGCAGGTGTAATTAGGTTAAGAATCTTGAGATGGGAGATGATCCTGGATTATCTGGGTGAGCTCAGTGAAAAAACTCTCCAAGTACACTGTGAAATAAGAGAAGCAAGTTACAGAACACAACAGAGAATATGATTTTATCTTTAAAATCTGTTTAACTTTACTTGCATAGGTGCAGAGAAAAAAGTTTGGAAGATGTACTCCAGATAATAATAGAGTTATTTCCGAGGTGTTGTGATAGCAGATTTTTTTTTTCCTTTTTGCTTACATACAGTTTCTAACTATTCTGCCATGAACATGGATTACTTATGTAATTCAAAGCCATAAGAGGTGAAGGAGAGGAAATAGCCATTAAAGAGAAAGGTGGAATGGTGTTTTGAATGAAGCACATAGAAAAAAAAAGTTGCTCGTTTATCCATTTATGTATGTATTTGTGTGGGGAACACTGGAGTCTCTTTTTAAGCTGAGGTATGGGCCTGGGGGAGCTCAAGAGAAGATGCAGGGACCAGGAGAAGATCTTGGGGAGTTGGATCTCTAGGACTGGTAGGGGCAGGAGTACCTCCTCAAGCCCAGGGCGCGGGTGTCCCTGAGAGGCCGGGAGGAGGGAGGAGAGGCTGGGAAGAAACATGGAGGTTTTTAATGGGAGAAGAAGGAAGTCAAGGACCTCAGCCTTCCAAGCAAAGAAGGAGCCTTGGGCAAGGGGGCTGGAGTGGGTTGCGGGGGCTTAAGCAAAATGGAAGCAGTTGGAAGAAAATGTGGTCTGAGGAACGTGATAGGAGTCAGCCAGCATCAGTGAGGCTTTCTGAGTGGCATCAGTGCCACAGAGATTAGATAATGGGGTTTGTAGTCATGCTAATCATAGCAGTGGCCTGCCTTTTTCCTGTGGCATGGAGCAACCTGGGAACAGAGAGCAAAGACAGCAGAGAGAAAAGAGAGTGCTTGGCTGCATGGGAGGCTTCGGATTATGGGGTCCAGGGTTCCCCATAGGACCTCAGGGACTCCAACTGAGCTTCCTAATTCAGTTAATTGATTAGGAATCCACTACACTGCTCTGCCCTGTGCCCCTTGTGCCACCATGTGGTTGTCATGGATCTCTCAGGCCTCATAGAGATGAATCCAGGAGCTCCACTGAGAGTATCTGAGGCCAAAACAAAAACAAAAACCATAAGAGTGTGACAAAGGACATAGGCAAATGGTGTCATTGAGCTGTTGGGAGCAAAGGAGGGTGTGAGCTGAGGAGAGAAAGCGAGAGGGGACAGCCTAGTTTCCAAACTAGAGGTACAGTCCAGGTCACCTTTACAGGATGAGTAAGAGTGAGCCAGGCAAAGTAAAGGGGAAGGGCATCCCAGAAAGGGGGAACTGCAGGAGCAAAGGCATGGAGGCCTGAGACTGTGTGGTATGTATAGATAGACACACATGCGAGTGAGTGTCTTTACAGGGTCAAGTAGAACGGAGGGCCTGGTGGGAGATGGGGCTGGAGAGGTGGGCCAGGACCTCACCCAGAGGAAAAGAGGCCTCTGAAGGAGCTTGAGAGAATGGGATCAGAGAAATAAAGAGCAAAAGGAGAGAGTACAGTCTCCTAAGTCAGGTTAGCCAGGAGGTTATTAGAAAAAAGAATGATTGACAGTGTTGGGTATCCTAAAGATGCCCAATGAGACAATTTCAAAAATCTCACCAACAGACTTGGCAATTAGGAGGTCCCATGTGACTTTTGCCAAATAAGTTTTTTTTTTTTTTTTTTGCAGTACATGGGCCTCTCACTGTTGTGGCCTCTCCTGTTGCGGAACACAGGCTCCGGACGTGCAGGCTCAGCGGCCATGGCTCACAGGCCCAGCCGCTCTGTGGCATGTGGGATCTTCCCGGACTGGGGCACGAACCCACGTCCCCTGCATTGGCAGGTGGACTCTCAACCACTGTGCCACCAGGGAAGCCCTGCCAAATAAGTTTTGATGGGGCAGTGAGAACTGAAGACTGACCACAGAGGACTGGAAGGTAAGGGAGAAAGTAAAAAGAGAATCTGAAAACTTTGGCTCAGTAGAAAAGAAAAAAAAGATAAAAGCAAGAATGGATCAGAATTTCAAGAGAGACTATGTGTGTTTAAGGAAGGGAAAGATTCTAACATAGAGGCTGTCAGGTGAGGGACAGGTTTACATTTTAAGAAAGAAAAGATAAATTGCATAGAGCCCTCGAGATGGGAGGGTGTGGGTTTGGGTAGGAGGGGCAAGGAGAGCTGATCTTGTCTAATCGCCTCTATCATCTTTATGAAGTATGCAGCATGGCGATCTGCTGAAAATGGGGAGTGAGGAAAATGGTGGAGTTAGAAAGAGGAGGTCATATGAAAGGGCCATTGGAGAGGAGCTCAGGACTTGTGTGGGCTGCAGAAAGTACATGAGGTCATGCATGGATGATGCACTGCTCAGGGCCTGGGTAGTAAAGGCCCTAAACAAATGGTGAAAATTATCCATGTTCGAGGTGAATCTTGAGGAACATATTCAGGGCCTAACCAATCTCAAAGGGACAAAGTCCTGGGTCGGGGCAGCGATGGGTCTCAAGGTCAAACACCTACAGTGCCGATAGGGTGGGGAGGGGGGAAGTGGGGACTGGAAGGCAGATGTCTAAAGCAAAGAGTTTCTTAGTAGTTTGTATATTGCTCTCCAGCATCTGGGTGTTGAGATTTGGAAAGAAGAGCTAGTTCTACAGAGAAAGGAAAAATTGAGAATTCGGAGGCCATGTTATAATTCCAGAGGCAGAACTAACTCTGCTATCAGAGTCTGAGCCTTTTGCTGCAGTGACTGCAAGTTAAGAAATTTTAAACTGATTAAGTGCAATCTGAGATGATGTGGTTCAAAATAGAAAAAATGATTCCATGACTGGGATTGGTTGGTTCAATCTATTTGTTATCTTTTCCCCATTTTCCTAAATAAATGTTTACTCAGTATCCTAATAGGTTCTCAAAGTCAACAAAAACAAAGTTTGGCATAGATTTTGTTGGCATGTCCCTGATTTTGTTGGTGTTGGCAGGTGTGGGCAGCATGTGCAAGTATTGTTTTGCTTTGTTTGCTTGTGTTAACATGGTTGAGGTTAAGAGTACCTGCTCTTCTGTTGCACTAATGGGGTTTGATCCCAGCTACCCCTGACTAAACACCATCACATCACTCTCCAAGCCTCAGTTTTCTCATCTGTAAAATGTGGATAATATCAGTATCCATTTCCAAGGGTGATCAATAAATGTTTATCCTTACTATTATTATTAGCCTGACCTGCCTTAGCTCCTTTTTTTTTTTTTTTTTGCGGTACGCGGGCCTCTCACTGCTGTGGCCTCTCCCGTTGTGGAGCACAGGCTCCGGACGCGCAGGCTCAGCGGCCATGGCTCACGGGCCTAGCCGCTCCGCGGCATGTGGCATCTTCCCAGACCGGGGCACGAACCCATGTCCCCTGCATCGGCAGGCAGACTGTCAACCACTGCGCCACCAGGAAGCCCTTTAACTCCTTTTTAATGCCCTCTCACCTGCTAAGCTGCTCCATTAGCCCATGAGCCACAATCAGGTGTGGTCCCAGAAGATAAGGCAGCCATGTAGTTTTTACAATATGACAAGTTGCCTAGTTCTGTGGGATGACAAATAGAGCCATTCAGACACAATGCCTTTCGAAGAAAAGCAGCTACGTGGGTCTCAGTTAGTAGCATCAGTGTCATAGGAGAAGAAAGCACAGCCCCTCCTGGGTTAGAGGTAAGGGAGGCCATGTGAGGCCAGATGAACCCAGCAAAAATCTCTCAAGTCCCAAGTCCAAACCAGGCTGCAGGATTACTCTCTCTACAGTGCTGGGAATCGGACTATTCTGGGCAAAGGGCTGAGTAAGAATATGGCTCGTGATATGGACCGGTCTCTAGGAGCAGATAGAAATAACTAACAATTATTTATTCATTCATTTATTTACTCATTTATTTGTTTATTCAATCATTCACTTTTCAGCACTTACTGGGCATCCACTATGTGGCAGAAACTGCTTTCATGCTGAGGTACAGAGATAAATCTAATATTCTTGAGGCCAAGCACATAACAGTTCTAAAGGCTGCTGGCCATTTTGAAAAATGTCTGTGTTCGAGACATTATACTAAGGACTCAGCATATTTTATTTCAGTGCCCCTTGCCTCTTAGAGCTTTACACATGCTGTTCCCTCCTCTCTTTCTGGACTAAATAGGTCTTCAGAACTCAGTTGAGCTGCTATTTTTTTCTCAAGAAATCTTCTTTGACTACCCCTACCCCCAAGTCAAGTTAGGTGTCCTTCTTAAGTGTTTCCCAAGCATCCTGGATGCCTCCAGTGGGCTTACTGTGCTATATAAATGAATCCTCTCTTTGTTGATCTATATCTACCTCTAGATTGGAAGAGTCATGAGGGCAAAGATCTCATTTGTCTGGTCTACCACTGTATTCCACCAGGCCACCCAGCACACAGAAATCTCTCAGTAAATGTATTTAGAGTAAATACATGCTGATACTCACAAATGAAGTAAGCATTATTACCTTTGCTTTACAAATAAAGAAAGTGAAGTTTGTTGTCAAATAATTTTCCCAAACTTAAAGAGCACTATATAGGTAGAGATTGGAACTGAACAAATCTATAGTGTTACATTCCAGCTAGGTACCGCTAGAAGGTTCTGAGGCTGCAGTCTGCCCTCTTTGAATATTGGAGTCTTAGGAAAAGTAAGAGAAAAATTAAAAAAATATTATCCCCAAACTCAGACTTTTCCCCTAAAGAATCAGAAAATTTGTTTTAATTGAATAGGACTAACTTTTTAAAAAGTATCAGTGTTATTTAATGCTATATCTTTAAGCCACTTACAGATCATCTCACATACTACCCGTTGTGTATCTCGCATGCTGGTCTAAGGCAGTAGATTTTACTCCCTACTCTGGGAGCCCTGGGTTCTTCTGGGGTGGAGAGTTACTGTGTCAATATGGGGAAGTAGCTAAGCAGGTAGGGCTCTGAGGCTGCACACGTAAGTTAGAGCAGCTCTGCTCTTATTCAGGGCTGTGAACCATTTCATTTTTTAAAGGGTTACACTGCTAGAAAAGAAATATCTTGAAAACCACCAGCCTACTCACTAATAGTGTCCACTTACTTACTATACATCTACTATGGACCAGTCCTTTACATACTTTAAACCAGTGGTCCCCAACCTTTTTGGCACCAGGGACTGGTTTCGTGGAAGACAATTTTTCCATGGACGGGGGGTCTGGGTGGAGATGGTTCAGGCAGTAATGCCAGTGATGGGAAGCGATGGGGAGCGATGGGGAACGGCAGATGAAGCTTCAGTTGCTCACCCGCCGCTCACCTCCTGCTGTGCGGCCCCGTTCCTAACAGGGGGTTGGGGACCCCTGCTTTCAACTTCTCTCTACAAAGTAGCTGTTGTTCATGGATGAGGCAGTTGACACTCTGAGAGATTCAGGAACCTATCCAAAGTCTTCTGGCTGATAAGTGGCAGAACTGTCATTTCAACCTAGTCTATCTGCTCTTTTTCTGTTTTTGTATCCTGCTTTGGAATCCTTTCCATTCAACACATTATTTATTGAGATTCTACTACTTTATAAGCACTTGTTAGGTTCTGGAGTTAGAAACTCACAGTCTATTGGAAGTGAAAAGCATGTGAATAAATATCTACACAAAGCGTTTTGGACGCTATTCTCCAATGAGACATGGAGTGAAGAGCGGTCAGTTCTACCTGGTGGATTGAGGGAGTGGTCATTTAGGTTTCTTAAAGGTGGTAATGCTGCAGGGTCAGTGACAAGTAGGAGTGCTGAAGAGATGACATTGGAGAGTTGGGGAGGCCAGATTTTAATGGGCTTTGTGTGTCATCCATACAAAGACTTAGAGCCCTGTGGTCTGGGAATTGCATCATTTAATTGATTTATAGTCCCCTAATACTTAGTTGTTTTGAAAATTCCAGTCTTAGCTAAAAAAATCTCTGTGGAAGAGATTTGCTGCCATTTTAGAAGGAAAATGGAAAGATAGCTGAAGAAAGAAAGATATTTGGAGGAGTAGCCCCTCTCCCACCAAGGAGTATGGACTTTAGATATTGGGGATCATTGAAGGATTACAATGCTAATTTATCACACTGTGGCTCTGAAGTCACCTAGGGCCTCCTTGACCTACAAGATCCAGCTAAACTCGCCTCACAACTCCAATTTCACAGCCTGTCTCTCCCAGCACTTGTTCCCCGAGGACTTATTCTCTCATGGCCCATTTGTCTCTAGATTTTGTCTTCCTCCAACCCTGTGTTGCACCAAGGATGACCCCAACCAGACACGAAAGTCAATATCCAAAAGAATTCACTCACACCAAAGCACAAATGAGCATTGTAGATTTTACTAAAGATTTCTAAGGGGAGTTAGAGGAAGAATTTACAGCGGTCACACCAAAGTCCACTTTTAGACATTCTTGTTCTCTCCAAATTCCTCCTTCATGCAGTAACCAGCCCAAGGCACCTATCCTCATTTCCTGGATTACCTGTTGAAACTTCAGATTCTTCTATTACTGAAAAGTGCATCTGTTACCCTGGCCCAGGAACAGACCTGGACTCAGATCCAGGGATTAAGATAAATTTCAAGCCCCAAGTATTTATAAAAGCTTTTCCACCCCAAATCCCACAACCTTCAGGCCAAAATACAATGTTCTTCATAAGTGAAATCTTGGCGCATAATTTTTCCTATCTGGTTATAAAAGGATTAAGATAACAGTAGACTCTTTGATCCAAAAGTGTAAAGCTATACCATTGTTTGTACTGGGCAATCTCCCTTGAAGAATGAATCATCCCGTCAATCCTGGGGGGAAAAATATGTGTCAGTACCAAGCTTAGATAGGTAGGGGGAGAGAATCTCTTTTGATCTTGTCAACGGAAAGAGTCAAGATGTTTAAGAGAAGATCCTAGGTGGTGGCCATCAATACGGCATCACCCATGGGCAACAGGTGGGAGCTTTGAAGTAAGGACTTAGGCAAAGGCTCTGGGAAGTGATGTCAGCCCTTTGGATAACTAGCTCATTGCCATTCATGGAACCTGTGTGAAATGGGAAGAGGTAAAATCCCTGAGACCTATCCAGTTCAAGTGGAATCAGAGCCTGTGCTTTGGAAGTTGCATCATTTAAATGATTTATACTCTCTGTTTTCCCCTTTTGCTCTTCCCTAACATTCAGTTGGTTTTGAAAGTTCCAGTCTTAGCTGAAGAATCTGTGAAAGTGACTCATTGCCATTTTAAGGGGAAAATAGAAAGATGTTTGAAGAAAGATAGAAAGATGATGGGAGAGCAGCACCTTTCCTGCCCAGGAAGGTGGGGAGCCATTGAAGAATGGAGGCAGTGGGCTTCCCTGGTGGCAGTGGTTAAGAATCCACCTGCCAATGCAGGGGACATGGGTTCAAGCCCTGGTCCAGGAAGATCCCACACGCTGTGGAGCAACAAAGCCTGTGTGCCACAACTATTGAGCCTGTGCTCTAGAGCCCGCGAGCCACAACTACTGAGCCCGTGTGCTACAACTACTGAAGCCCACATGCCTAGAGCCCGTGCTCCGCAACAAGAGAAGCCACGACAATAAACCATGCACCGCAAGGAAGAGTAGCCCTCGCTCGCCGCAACTAGAGAGAGCCTGCGCACAGCAACGAAGACCCAACACAGCCAAAAATAAAAACAAATAATT
>NC_041229.1:46374762-46381804 GCF_002837175.3 Physeter macrocephalus
GCTTCCCTGGTGGCAGTGGTTAAGAATCCACCTGCCAATGCAGGGGACATGGGTTCAAGCCCTGGTCCAGGAAGATCCCACACGCTGTGGAGCAACAAAGCCTGTGTGCCACAACTATTGAGCCTGTGCTCTAGAGCCCGCGAGCCACAACTACTGAGCCCGTGTGCTACAACTACTGAAGCCCACATGCCTAGAGCCCGTGCTCCGCAACAAGAGAAGCCACGACAATAAACCATGCACCGCAAGGAAGAGTAGCCCTCGCTCGCCGCAACTAGAGAGAGCCTGCGCACAGCAACGAAGACCCAACACAGCCAAAAATAAAAACAAATAATTAAAAAAAAAAAAAAAAAAGAATGGAGGCAGCAAGCAAACAGAAAATCCAAAGAGGAAGAGAATGCTCAGAACCCAGAGGGACAGAAGAAGAGTTTCTAGGTCCAACTCCCATCCTCCACCTGGAGATTCTCCTTCCAGGCTAAATTTTGGAGGATTTGAGTTTTATTTTATTGGGAGAATGTAGCAGTAAATTTCTTTATCAAAATATGGTTGCTACAGCTGGGCCAGGCTCCCTCCTACTTCTGACCCATAGTAAAGATAGGCCTTCATGTCAGTGAAGTTCTGGAAACTTGTGTGCCCAACACCCACCTTCAACCCCAGCCATATACCTGCTGCCTCAAGGTCTGCCTGAGGATGGAGATGGGAGAAGGATGTTGAGATGCATCCTTTAGCTCAGAGGTTTCAAAATAATTTTTTCTCGCATTGGAATTCTGTCCTGAGTAAAATTTTACTTTCAACCCCAAAATAGAAAACATAAAATTAGATTGCTCTGGTTGAATTGCAACAGAGGGTCGGGATGCCATCCCTTATGTTGCTGCCCCCTTCCCCAACTCATGCCAATACTACAAGTTTCCTCCTGGGAACTCTAGAGATTGAAGGAGTTCAGTATGAAGGCCACCCTTCTAGATAGTCATCTTCAAAGCTCTCGCCTCATGAGTCTGGCAATTGCATGTGGATAAAAGTTCATCTCAGTCCATTTGAGCATCCCCACTTTTCTCTGGAAACACTTGTATATGCTATAGGGGAGGTACAGAGTGCATTTGATCCGTGAGGATATGTACCTGTGCTGGCATCTGCTGAGGTGTCCAACAGCTCTTTGGGTTCTCAATCATCTATCCACACAGGTTGCCTTTGAATCGTTCTTCATTCATACCTGAAAGCTTCTTTTGAGTCTGTGGCAGTCTTGGCCTCTCAGGAATGATTCTACAACTCCAGTGCCACAGAAGGACACAGGAAACCAAGTCTTTCTACAGCCTACACATAACAAGCAATCATTTCTTCTCAAACAAACACCTTTCAAGCTTTCTGGGCACAAGTTTTCTTTATTCCTGAAGCCAACAAGCATCCTATTGGGGTATTTGGGGTTTCAGAACAGAACACCCAACAGAGAATAACTTAAAACATAAGACTATATGTTACTTACCATAACAAGAAGTCTGGAAGTGACAGGGAGTAAAAGGATTGACTATTTCAGCAACGTAACAAAGTAATCAAGGACCCAGGTACTTCCCACTTCTCCCAGTGTCATCCTCAGCATGTGGACGGCCATCCTCAGGCTTGTTCCATGGTTGGAGGTGGCTGTCACTGTCTCAGACATCACCTCCTCACACAACTGTTCCAAAGGCAGGAAAAAAGCCTCCTATATCTTTATTTATTTTTTAAATTGGAAAGTGTAACAGATAAAACAGTTTGTCAAATAAGGAGATGATTTTATTCAAGCTATTGCAATAGGGAGAATGTTCATGAATGAGAAAGTTCTCTAAGAAAGGGAAGGGGGCCTGGGATTTTAATAAAGGCAGGCCAACAAGGGGGTCATCCACAGTCTTACAGGAGTCACAAAGAAGGATAGAGATGGGTCTTCTTTTAGTACATGGGAGAGCATTGCTGGTAGCTGTTTCTTGGAACACAAAAGAGAGGAGGGATTTCAGAGAACAAAGGTGTAGGGGAATTTCTTAGCCAGCTCTGCTTTCTGAGAGCACAGGGCTCAGGTAAAGTTCAACATTGTCAGTCTGCCCTTTTGTTCAAAATGAATGAATATCACTTGTCACTGAACAACTCAGAGGTAATTTATAAACCCCTGAATGGAGTGAAGCAGGGTCTGAGAAATAGTCTCTCGAGGACGTTTTGTTGCCTCTATTCCTGCAAAACCAGTTCAACCATCTGCAGAGAAGTGGTGGCAAAATTTGGTTATTTTAGAGTCCTGGAGATCAGGCATCTTAAAAGAAGTATGCTTAAAATGAAAAAAGGGAAACAGTAACATAAAAGGTTGTATTAAAGTAAAGAACCAGGAGTTGAACTCTAAGGGTAACCAGTCCAGTGGATTCCAACAGGCCAGTGGAGGAAAACATCCAGCTATGCAGCACAGCTCCTTGAGTTTCTTGAAGCTCTTGAGCTAGGATGTCAATGCTCTTGGTGATGTTATTGTCCACAGTCAAGGTTACCCCTCATATAAGAGCATGCGTGACCCAAGCATTTCATCGGCCTTACTTAGTAATCCAGACAGTGGCTTGTCCAGAGAGAATTCGGGCTCATGCATGGTCTACTGCAATGGTGAGTCCTTTGAGCTTTATATCAAGCCATAGAGCTTCAGCTTCCAAGCCTTCTTCAGGTCCTGGGGAAAATGGCCAGCTGCAAGGCAACTGAGAGTCCCAGGAAGGATACAGGCAGTCAGGCTATAGTTCTCAGTAATCACCAGGCAGAAGCCAGATAAATTGGAAAAGTTAGTTGGAAGGTTGTAGCCAGATATTGAAGGAATCTGGAAGACTGAAAAATTGGGGAAAATCGACAATTTGGGCAAGGTAACAGGATCTGGTTCAGTTTGCAGGTTAGGTACCAAAACTAGTTTCTCTAAGCGGAAGAAGGAAGTCAATTAATCTCTACCTGACAAGACAGAGTTTGCATATTCATCATCTACAATTTATAGAGAGGTGTAAAATAGCTCAAAGACAATGAAAATCTCATAAATAAATCCAACAAATGTAGCCAGCTCTGACCGCAATTAAATCCCCTTTCAGAAACCTTCTACGATTTTCTATATCTGTTGCACACCCTTTATTACAACTTTTCAAAGTGATAAAAACAGAAACACATTCATTAATGGACCCAAATATGTACACATACCCTCTCCATAGCATATAAAAATAGGAAGCAAAAGTATACAATCTTAAATTATACTTAGTGACACTTTTTCAGTGTTGTATTTTCTTAGAAATGATCTTAGTATCTAATGAATATCTATTAATTAACTCAGTTTAGTATCAGTCCAAGGTTTTAAGTTACCTAAAGATCTTAGAAATTATCTTCAAGCTGATGTAATTTCAATTACTGTTGAAATAAAGTTTGTCAGAATAATGATCCAATATGGTTAAACAAAAATTTAAATTTTTAAAAATTCTATATATTTAATAGAAGTAATGCTAACCTGCTCTATCAGTAACTCTAGATAAGCTTAGGAAGAAGATATTTATGTAAAGTAAAAAACATATGTTTGTATCATGCTTAACTTTAACTCAGAGAAAACAGAGCTATTTTATTAAACTGAAATTACTGACCTAGTCTTGTTTGCCAAAGATTCACCTACATCTTGAGAACTTGAATTTTAAAAAAATTCTGAGTTTGTTTCTATAAGAATACCTTTTCTTTTCCACATTGAAAATATTTCAGGTTCACTTTCCTTTATTCCTGAGAATTTTAGGAATATTCAATTTATATATGAGCTTTTTTGTCTCTAAGCCAGTCAGAATACAATGAACTCCTTTAAGCTATTTTATAATATAATTTAGGAATACCACCCAGAGATGGGAAAATACTACACAATCAGATAATGAGAGGTTTTCTGAGGCCTTTCTGAATTACAGACTTATAAACATACAGAGAGAGAGAGCCACATACAACTTCAATTCTAAATTTCAGCCATAGGTTAAACGTGGTCCTCCTTTTAATTCTCCGTCTTCTTTCCCATATTGCACTTTGAAATCCTCCCCTTCCTCAAAGCTCATTCTAAATGCACCTCTCCCTTGAAGCCTTACCTTAACCCTCAGGAGGGTGGAATTTCTTCCACAACCATTGCTCCTCTCTGATCACTTGAATCAATCAACTTGAAAATGCAGTTATTTATGTATATTCCTCATCTTCTCTTTAAATCCAAACTCAGGGATGGCAGAGACTAGATTATCTTTCTTTCAACAAGCATTTATTTTACACCTACTGTGTTTCAGGCACTGTACTAGATACCTTTGAGACAACGAGTGACAAAAAGGTGGGATCCCTGCTTTCATGGGGCTTCCAGTTTGGAATTAGATATATTTTTGTATTCTCTTTTTGTATTCTTCGCAGCATTTGCAGTGGTTTGTCGAATAAATTAATAAATGAATATCTTCAGGCTTAGATTCACCCTGATACTGAAAGGGAAGAAAAAAGAATTTTTTTCTGAGGACCTATTGTGTACCCTGAGCTCTTAGGCACTTTGAACAAATTATCTACTTTAATCCTACTAATATCCAGAGTCTGAGCTGAGTGCTTTATATACATATTTCTAATCTTTACAGCAACCTTGTAAGGTAGATGATTTTACAAAGGAAAAAACTGAGGCTTAGTGAGGTTATCCCACTTGCCCTGAGTCATGATGCTAGTAGGTATCAGTATAGGGATTTGAACCTAGGTCTGTCTGACTCCAAAGCCCCGAGTCAGACTGCTGAGTATAGTTAAACTGCCTTGGAGAAAACTTAGGTCATATATCCCAGAGAACAAGTCACAGGTAAGTCTTGACTTAGGGAGCCTCTGCACCTCGGGCACTAAATGGCAGGCTGGACCACACCAGTGACTTAAAGGCCCTTTCAGCCCTCCAAATGAGAGCCAAGGTCAGCAAGTGGTGGCATGCTTTGTGCAGGTGGGGCTGAGGTTCCCGGGGGCAGAGGGCTCTCTCACCTGGAATTGCACTCAGCCAGGCAGTCAGGAGTCAGGGGCTACAGGGGAACAAGAGCTGTTCATGCCAGAAACACACTCCTCCCACTGAGGCCAAAAGTCACATTCCTTGTTTTAAGATCAGTACTTGGAGCTGGACCTTTTACGGAAGAGATACTGTATGTGAATGAGCTCAGTGATAACCAGTACCAAACGCATTTTAACCCCTCAGGTTTGCAATAAGTGACTACAGTCAGTCTAACCCATGTAATGTTGGGAAGGAGGGGAATAAGGGTTGCTGCCTTGACTTGAGGGATGCAGCAGCTCTCTCACCTCCTGTAGAAAACCAGGAGCAGCATCAAGAGCAGAGAGCTTTTAGGACACATTTTAGGCTTTACAGACATAATCACATTTATTTACCACAGTTGCCTCATGAGGTGGGCTCAGTTATTATCCTGTCAAATTACCAGCGAGGAAACAGGCACAGAGAGATTTAAGTCTCTTGACCTATATCACAAGTCAGTGGAAGCAGCAGGATTTGAAACCGGATTGTTTGAGTCCAAAGACGGTGCCTTTAACCACTACATGATATGGCACCTCCAGGTGAAAATACCACAGAGGATTATTATGATAACGGCCACCCATGAATCATACTTCATGTGTCCACACCACTTTGCAACTTGTCATTGTTGCCTCTCTCATCAAGAGGTGGAATCTATTGCTCCACCCTTTTTAAAATTTTTCTTTTAAAATATGGGCTAATCCTGTGACTTGCTTTGACCAATAATATGGCTGAAGTGACACTGTGGGAGTTCCAGAGCCTAAACCTCAAGAGGCTTTGCAGCTTACACTCTTACCACTCTTACCCTCTTGGAATTTTGAGTCTGCCATGTCAGGAGAAAGTCCAGGCTATCTTCCTGGTGCGTGAGAGGTCATGTGGAGGAGAACGAAGGGTCTCCAGCCCACAGCCAGCCCAGTTGGCAGTTGAGTAACCCTTCTGGATGTTCCAGATTCAGCTGGCTCCCCCTGCCTGCAGCTGCACCTGTGAGCCCGGGTGATACCAGTAGGACCTCCCAGTCAATCCACTGAATCAGAAATAAGAAACCATTGTTGTAAGCCACTAGATTTTTTTTTAACATCTTTATTAGAGTATAATTGCTTTACAGTGGTGGGTTAGTTTCTGCTTTATAACAAAGTGAATCAGTTATACATATGTTCCCATATCTCTGCCCTCTTGCGTCTCCCTCCCTCCCACCCTCCCTATCCCACCCCTCTAGGTGGTCACAAAGCACCGAGCTGATCTCCCTGTGCTACGCGGCTGCTTCCCACTAGCTATCTATTTTACGTTTGGTAGTGTATATGTCCATGCCACTCTCTCACTTTGTCACAGCTTACCCTTCCCCCTCCCCATATCCTTAAGTCCATTCTCTAGTAGGTCTGTGTCTTTATTCCTGTCTTACCCCTAGGTTCTTCATGACCTTTCTTTTTTTTTCCCCTTAGATCCCATATATATGTGTTAGCATACGGTATTTGTTTTTCTCTTTCTGACTTACTTCACTCTGTGTGACAGACTCTAGGTCCATCCACCTCACTACAAATAACTCAGTTTCATTTCTTTTTATGGCTGAGTAATATTCCATTCTATATATGTGCCACATCATCTTTATCCATTCATCTGATGATGGACATTTAGGTTGCTTACATCTCCTGGCTATTGTAAATAGAGCTGCAGTGAACATTTTGATACATGACTCTTTTTGAATTATGGTTTTCTCAGGGTATATGCCCAGTAGTGAGATTGCTGGGTCATATGGTAGTTCTATTTGTAGTTTTTTAAGGAACCTCCATACTGTTCTCCATAGTGGCTGTATCAATTTCCATTCCCACCAGCAGTGCAAGAGTGTTCCCTTTTCTCCACACCCTCTCCAGCATTTATTGTTTCTAGATTTTTTGATGATGGCCATTCTGACCGGTGTGAGGTGATCCCGCCATTGTAGGTTTGATTTGCATTTCTCTAATGATTAATGATGTTGAGCATTCTTTCATGTGTTTGTTGGCAATCTGTATATCTTCTTTGGAGAAATGT
>NC_041229.1:46381894-46383315 GCF_002837175.3 Physeter macrocephalus
TTATTGAGCTGCATGAGCTGCTTGTAAATTTTGGAGATTAATCCTTTGTCAGTTGCTTCATTTGCAACTATTTTCTCCCATTTTGAGGGTTGTCTTTTGGTCTTATTTATGGTTTTCTTTGTTGTGCAAAAGCTTTCAAATTTCATTAGGTCCCATTTGTTGATTTTTGTTTTTATTTCCATTTTTCTAGGAGGTGGGTCAAAAAGGATCTTGCTGTGATTTATGTCATAGAGTGTTCTGCCTATGTTTTCCTCTAAGAGTTTGATAGTTTCTGGCCTTACATTTAGATCTTTAATCCATTTTGAGCTTATTTTTGTGTATGGTGTTATCGAGTGTTCTAATCTCATACTTGTACATGTGCCTGTCCAGTTTTCCCAGCACCACTTATTGAAGAGGCTGTCTTTTCTCCACTGTATATTCATTGATCTGTATTTCTGTTTTGGTGCCAGTACCATACTGTCTTGATTTCTGTAGCTTTGTAGTATAGTCTGAGGTCAGGGACCCTGATTCCTCCAGCTCCATTTTTCCTTCTCAAGATTGCTTTGGCTATTCGGGTTCTTTTGTGTTTCCATACAAATTGTGAAATTTTTTGTTGTAGTTCTGTGAAAAATGCCAGGGGTCGTTTGGTAGGGGTTGCATTGAATCTGTATATTGCTTTGGGTAGTAGAGTCATTTTCACAATGTTGCTTCTTCCAATCCAAGAACATGGTATATCTCTCCATCTATTTGTATCATCTTTAATTTCTTTCATCAATGTCTTATAATTTTCAGCCTACAGGTCTTTTGTCTCCTTAGGTAGGTTTATTCCTAGATATTTTATTCTTTTTGTTGCAGTGGTAAATTGGAGTGTTTTCTTAATTTCATTTTCAGATTTTTCATCATTAGTGTATAAGAATGCCAGAGATTTCTGTGCATTAATTTTGTATCCTGCTATTTTACCAAATTCATTGATTAGCTCTAGTAGTTTTCTGGTAGCATCTTTGGGTTTCTCTACGTATAGTATCATGTCATCTGCAAACAGTGACAGCTTTACTTCTTCTTTTCCAATTTGGATTCCTTTTATTTCTTTTTCTTCTCTGATTGCTGTGGCTAGAACTTCCAAAACTATGTTGAATAAGAGTGGTGAGAGTGGGCAACCTTGTCTTGTTCCTGATCTTAGTGGAAATGGTTTCAGTTTTTCACCATTGAGAACAATGCTGGCTGTGGGTTTGTCATATATGGCCTTTATTATGTTGAGGAAAGTTCCCTCTATGCATACTTTCTGCAGGGTTTTTATCATAAATGGGTGTTGAATTTTGTCAAAAGCTTTCTCTGCATCTATTGAGATGATCATATGGTTTTTCTCCTTCAGTTTGTTGATATGGTGTATCACGTTGATTGATTTGCATATATTGAAGAATCCTTGCATCCCTGGGATAAAT
>NC_041229.1:46383910-46384969 GCF_002837175.3 Physeter macrocephalus
GTTGTGGTCAGAAAAGATACTTGGTATGATTTCAATTTTCTTAAATTTGCCAAGGCTAGATTTGTGACCCAATATATGATCTATCCTGGAGAATGTTCCATGAGCACTTGAGAAGAATGTGTATTCTGTTGTTTTTGGATGGAATGTCCTATAAATATCAATTAAGTCCATCTTGTGTAATGTATCATTTAAAGCTTGTGTTTCCTTATTTATTTTCATTTTGGATGATCTGTCCATTGGTGAAAGTGGGGTGTTAAAGTCCCCTACTATGATTGTGTTACTGTCGATTTCCCCTTTTATGGCTGTTAGTATTTGCCTTATGTATTGAGGTGCTCCTATGTTGGGTGCATAAATATTTACAATTGTTATATCTTCTTCATGGATCGATCCCTTGATCATTATATAGTGTCCTTCTTTGTCTCTTGTTATAGTTTTTACTTTAAAGTCTATTTTGTCTGATATGAGAATTGCTACTCCAGCTTTCTTCTGATTTCCATTTGCATGGAATATCTTTTTCCATCCCCTCGCTTTCAGTCTGTATGTGTCCCTAGGTCTGAAGTGGGTCTCTTGTAGACAGCATATATATGGGTCTTGTTTTTGTATCCATTCAGCCAGTCTGTGTCTTTTGGTGGGAGCATTTAATCTATTTACATTTAAGGTAATTATCGATATGTATGTTCCTATTACCATTTTCTTAATTGTTTTGGGTTTGTTATTGTAGGTCTTTTCCATCTCTTGTGTTTCTCGCCTAGAGAAGTTCCTTTAGCATTTGTTGTACAGCTGGTTTGGTGATGCTGAACTCTCTCAGCTTTTGCTTGTCTGTAAAGGTTTTAATTTCTCCATCAAATCTGAATGAGATCCTTGCTGGGTAGAGTAATCTTGGTTGTAGGTTTTTCTCCTTCATCACTTTAAATATGTCCTGCCACTCCCTCCTGGCTTGCAGAGTGTCTGCTGAAAGATCAGCTGTTAACCTTAAGGGAATTCCCTTGTGTGTTATTTGTTGCTTTTCCCTTGCTGCTTTTAATATTTTTTCTTTGTATTTAATTTTTGATAGTTTGA
>NC_041229.1:46385593-46386366 GCF_002837175.3 Physeter macrocephalus
ACTAGTGGCTGTGTTCTGGTGGATGAGGCTGGATCTTGTCTTTCTGGTGGGCAGGTCCACGTCTGATGGTGTGTTTTGGGGTGTCTGTGGCCTTATTATGATTTTAGGCAGCCTCTCTGCTAATGGGTGGGTTGTGTTCCTGTCTTGCTAGTTGTTTGGCATAAGGTGTCCAGCACTGTAGCTTGCTGGTCGTTGAGTGAAGCTGGGTCTTGGTGTTGAGATGGAGATCTTTGGGAGATTTTCGCTGTTTGATGTTACATGGAGCTGGGAGGTCTCTTGTGGACCAGTGTCCTGAAGTTGTAAGCCACTAAATTTTGAGGTGATTTATAATGTAGCAATATTTAACTGAAATAGGTAGGTTTTAAATTCATTGTCTATCTTGGACTCCCTGCTTTTTGGCAATCTAGGGTTACATGATAGGGAATGATGGGAAATTTGAGCTAGAGGAATGGCAGACAGCGTCTAATTAAACCCTTTTATTTATTTATTTATTTTTTATGTTATCATTATTTATAAATTACAAACAAGACATATTGATCATCACTTGAATATGCTGTTTTTTGACATTTTATGTAATCTGTGAATTATATAGTCAGCCTTTGATAATGTCTGAAAAAACAGTGTTTCTTTAATTAAAGTTTTCAGATGAATTTTCTTGCATTTTGCTATGGCTTTGCTGCTTTTGTCCTGTGTCTTTTTTTAAAATTAACTAATTAAAGACCTTTATTGGAGTATAATTGCTTTACAATGGTGTGTTAGTTTCTGCTTTATAA
>NC_041229.1:46386646-46389787 GCF_002837175.3 Physeter macrocephalus
ACTAGTGGCTGTGTTCTGGTGGATGAGGCTGGATCTTGTCTTTCTGGTGGGCAGGTCCACGTCTGATGGTGTGTTTTGGGGTGTCTGTGGCCTTATTATGATTTTAGGCAGCCTCTCTGCTAATGGGTGGGTTGTGTTCCTGTCTTGCTAGTTGTTTGGCATAAGGTGTCCAGCACTGTAGCTTGCTGGTCGTTGAGTGAAGCTGGGTCTTGGTGTTGAGATGGAGATCTTTGGGAGATTTTCGCTGTTTGATGTTACATGGAGCTGGGAGGTCTCTTGTGGACCAGTGTCCTGAAGTTGTAAGCCACTAAATTTTGAGGTGATTTATAATGTAGCAATATTTAACTGAAATAGGTAGGTTTTAAATTCATTGTCTATCTTGGACTCCCTGCTTTTTGGCAATCTAGGGTTACATGATAGGGAATGATGGGAAATTTGAGCTAGAGGAATGGCAGACAGCGTCTAATTAAACCCTTTTATTTATTTATTTATTTTTTATGTTATCATTATTTATAAATTACAAACAAGACATATTGATCATCACTTGAATATGCTGTTTTTTGACATTTTATGTAATCTGTGAATTATATAGTCAGCCTTTGATAATGTCTGAAAAAACAGTGTTTCTTTAATTAAAGTTTTCAGATGAATTTTCTTGCATTTTGCTATGGCTTTGCTGCTTTTGTCCTGTGTCTTTTTTTAAAATTAACTAATTAAAGACCTTTATTGGAGTATAATTGCTTTACAATGGTGTGTTAGTTTCTGCTTTATAACAAAGTGAATCAGCTATACATATATATATATATATATATATATCTCCCCATATCTCCTCCCTCTTGCATCTCCCTCCCACCCTCCTTATCCCACCCCTCTAGGTGGTCACAAAGCACTGAGCTGATCTCCCTGTGCTATGCAGCTGCTTCCCACTAGCTATCTATTTTACATTTGGTAGTATATATAAGTCCATGCCAGTCTCTCACTTCGTCCCAGCTTACCCTTCCCCCTCCCCATATCCTCAAGTCCAGTCTCTACTTCTACATCTTTATTCCTGTCCTGCCCCTAGGTTCAACCCTTTTATTTTATAGAGGAAGAAATGTGTCCCAGAGAGGAGAAGTAACTTGTCCCAGATCACAGTTTTTACAGCCTGAGACAAGACTAAACCTGTCTTCAGAGCCCCACGTCTAGAATTCTCTTTGCTGCATGGCACTGCCCAACTACACTGCAGTGAGAGAGTGTAAAAGCTATTTCTGACTAATTTCAAGGATAAACACTAAAACCTGTTTATAGTACGTAGCCTTAAATTTATAGTCTTCAATTGTTGTGACATCCATGCAAAGAGATCCATATGCCAAGTACCCATAAAATGCCAGGAAGGAAGCAATTACTGGAAACAAGACAGTGAATTATCATAATTGAGTATATATATTGTCTATGGTGGATCTGTGCATTTACGGATGTGCCAGCTCCCTGGTAGACCCGTTGGTCTCACCTTGGCTGCACCTTGGAATCTTCTGAGGAGTTTTAAAGACCATCTGAGGTTGGCCCAGGCGTCAAGTGTTTTAAAATTGGCCCAGGGTGAATCTAGTGAGCAGCTGGGGCTGAGAACCCCTGCTTTGGACCGTGAATTCCTGGAGGGGCAGAATTTTTATCTTTGCACCCCTCCGGAGTGCCATGCCAGAGAACAATTGTTGATTGAAACTGGGGACACATGGCTGAAAGTACTTACAGAGAGCGGCTATGGCAGAGTGGAAATTACATGGGCTTTGACGTCAAAAATATGTCTTTGCCTCGCAATTTTGCTATTTAGTAGCTGTGTAACCTTGGATACAACAGGATGTCTGAGCCATCTATAAAATGGATATAAAGATGATACTGACTTCCCAGGGATGTTATGAAATTCAGCTGAGACTATTTAGCTTTAAAAAACTCCTTGATAACAATAAAGACCTTGTTAAGTATTGTTATTTCTATTCAGAAAGGAAATAGAGAAGCTTTTTATTTTTTAAATGGTAAAAGCAATGAAAGATGATTATAAGAATTTAAGCAATATGGAGAGTTATTTTAAAAAATCAAGTACAAATTACCTATAATTCCTCCATAAGTACACTTAAGCATTTTGTTATTTCTTCTTCCACATGTTTTTCTTGCTGTCTCTATGTGTGCCTGCACACATTCAAACACGTGCACAAAAACATGATTGAAAAAAATACAGGACTGTATTGTGTCCATTTTCCTTGTTAATAACTTGAGTTCTTCATATCCATGAATAGCAGTTGTGATGTTTTTCTAACCTAGGGATTTGAAAGCAATTGAAGGAGATAATATGGCTATGATGAAATGGAAACAAGAGCAAAGCCAGTGCAAATTTGCAGAAAAATTACACATTTGGGGTGCCTAATGATTGCTGAAAATTATTTGCAAGGTTCCATTGTGGCTTACCCATTTTCTCCCCTGAAAAGACTGACATTTCCCACAAAAGCTTGGGAATTGACATAGATGGTCCTTACCCAAGAGCCTTAGTCACAGCCCCCAAATCCTTTTGGCCAGCAACCTTTATTTACACATGGTTTCAAAGGTAGTGAGCAAGGGAATGGAAGGAAGAACAAAAGTGCTTATTCAAGTAACTATTAATTTGAGGAAAGCAAGTTTCATACCCCAGCCAATCTAGAGTTGATTCAAAAGTCAACAGTTAAAAGAGCCAGAGCAAACGCACAGGTCAAATCTCTGAGGGTGATACTGTCTGGCAAGGGATCAGCTTTGGGAAGGACATGAAGACGACTGAACCCTTTCTGGCTCAAGCCTCCTTTTTTTCTGGACATAATTCCTCATAGCATCAGAGCCTCCATGCGCCTGTTGGCTGGGGGTCTTGCGCATAAGGAGGCCGTGTTTACAGAATCAATGAGGAAAAGAGGAAGGGTGGCTGTAAATCTAAACAAGAGGCCCGTTTTAAGGATGCTCCCAGTACGGGCATGAGTGAGTGTGGCGTCATCAAAATAAGCCCTTCGCCAGAGCGATGTCTTGTTCTGCCCAGTAACCACTGCTCAGAACAGCCTTGGAATTTTTCTTTGCAAACTTTCTTTAGAGGTCCACAAGGAAAATCTATTTCTTTTTTTTTTTTTTTTTTTTTTTTTTTTTTGTAGT
>NC_041229.1:46390414-46418784 GCF_002837175.3 Physeter macrocephalus
TGGCCTCTGCGGTTGCAGAGCACAGGCTCCGGACGCACAGGCTCAGCGGCCATGGCTCACGGGCCCAGCCGCTCCGCGGCATGTGGGATCTTCCGGGACCGGGGCACGAGCCCGTGTCCCCTGCATCGGCAGGCGGACTCTCAACCACTGAGCCACCAGGGAAGCCCTATTTCATTTTTTTATAGTACCTTCTGATTTTTTTTTTTGGTATGTGGACTTGTTTAGAATAAAAAGAACTAGATTTGGAGTTGGAGAAACCTGTTATTAATTCCAGTTAATCTACTTACTAGCTGTGTGTCCTTGGATAAGTCACATATCCTCTATATTTCTTGATTTCCTTATCCATAAAGTGGGAAGCATGATCCTTACCTATCTCCCATCATTTATCACATGGGAAATTACCATGATGCAGTGGTAGCCTCTAAGGTCACTACCAGGCAAACTGGTACACCCTACCAGAGGTTATGGAACAGAAAGGCTCACTAACCAAATTAGGATGTCGAATCATGTGGATTATAAAATCAATGTAAAACACATAGTGGAAGCAAGAGGAAAGAGATGAGCACTCTGAGGTAGGATGTGATCAGGATGGAAGGACACACCGAATCCTGGGGTAGGCAGTGTTCATTTGCCCTGTCTCTTTCTCTGCCACATCAGCCTTCCCCACTGGTGGTTTGGTTACAGGACCAGAGTTGAGATTTGAGCTAAGGGGCTCGCAAATGGAGAGTGCCCTGGCCAAGAACACACACTTAAACTATTGGAGAGACAGGACAAGTACACCAGGCTAATAGCTGTAGCTTGCATCTCACCTGCTAAGCAGCCATGAGCTTCAGCCATGAGCTTGCAGAGGACACATGAGCCAGAATGGGTGGGTGTCAATCAGTGTGTGGCTGAATTATAGTCTCATGAATATTGATTGCTCATGTATATGTAGTACACCCAGAATATTAGTTCTTCATAGGACTCATGCATATTTATATATCACTTATATGTAGTGTTTAAGTGCCTCATGAATATTTTGTGCCTCATAAATATTAGGTATCTCTTGATCCTTCCATCCCTTTCTATCTATGTTAAATATACATATGCCATATTTTCTAACATATTTTATAAATTTCACTTATCTAATTTTTTTCTTTTTCTCTTTTTCTCTCAATACTGCAGAATTGAGCATTTTCAAACCAAACAACAAATACACATTACAACATTGTCTCAGAAGGCTCAAGTGAGAAAATACCTTGTAAGATGTAAAGTCCTACATAATTTTAAGGGATTATTATTATTCCTGTTATTTTGATTATGGCCATTTATAAAAATCAAATCTATCTTCAAAGTGTAAAGAGGAAGCAGTTTAACCCAATGACTAAGAGCTGTGAACTCTGCTAATAACTGGCTTTGCTTGTCTTTGGGAAATTGTATAACCTCCCTGAGACTGTTTTCTCATCTGTAAAATGGGAATAACAATAGCAACTTCATAAGACTCTTGTGAAAATCAAATGAGATAATGTGTGGAAAACACTTAGGAAATTGCTTGACCCACAAGAACGATGATACCTAACTTTGACTGAATGCTGACTCTATGCCAAGCACTCACGGACTATATGATTATATAAGTATGATTATCATGCCCATTTTACAGATGAGGATTTTTTTAAAATAAATTTATTTTTTTTATTTATTTATTTTTGTCTGTGTTGGGTCTCCCTTGCTGCGCGCGGGCTTTCTCTAGTTGTGGGGAGCGGGGCCTACTCTTCGTTGCGGTGCGCAGGCTTCTCATTGCGGTGGCTTTTCTTGTTGCGGAGCATGGGCTCTAGGCAGACGGTCTTCAGTAGTTGTGGCATGCAGGTTCAGTAGTCACGGGTCGTGGGCTTATTTGCGCCACAGCATGTGGGATCTTCCCAGACCAGGGATTGAACCCGTGTCCCCTGCATTGGCAGGCAGATTCTTAAGCACGTGCCACCAGGGAATTCCCACAGATGAGGATTTTTAAGGCAAAACCAGAATTCAAATCCAGGCAATCTGACTACCAGCCCACACTCTTTACCATTTTGCAACACTAACTCTTAACGCAGCAAGTATTCAATACATGTCTCGTCAACATATTAGTAAGATTGTCCACTAGAGCAGCTACTCAATATCACATGCCACTGGTGATGATATTTTGAATTGACTCTCTCAATGGCAATTCTACCTTCCATCTAGTTAGAGAAGTTGGAAAACTATACATGACATTTTCTAGAATACTTTGCAGCTAGGGTTATAAATGTAAATTGTGCTTTGCGATCAAATGCATTTGTGAATAACATGGAAGGCAGAAAGAAGTGAGGGGAGGGGTGGTGGGACCTGTAACTTGCTTCCAACCAATAGGATGTGGCAAGGTGATGGGATTACATGTACATCATTATGTTGTATGAGATGGTAGCATCCATCTTGCTAGGAGATGCTCTCTCTTACTGGCTTTGAAGAAGCTAGTGGCCATGTGGTAAGGGGTTGAGGATGCCCTCTGCCTAATACTAATTGGTAAAAAACTGAGGCCCTGCAAAAAACTGAATGCCATCAACAATCATGTGAGCTTGGAAGCAGTTCCTTCCCCAGGCAGGACTCAGATGAGACTGCAGCCCCAGTTGGCATCATGATGGCAGCTTCATGAGACACTGAGTCAGAGGATCCATGTAAGCTATGCCTGGGTTCCTAACCTACAGTAACTATGATATAATAAATGTGTGTTGTTTTCAGGCCCTAGGTTTGTGGTAAAATTGTCATGCAGCAATAGAAAACTAACACATGAGGTTACAAATCCTAGAGATGATTTGGCCATTGTGGCAGCACATGTGATGGCAGCAGCCTCCTGACATGAGCATGGCAGCTATGGTGGATGGATGCCCTTGAACTCAGGAGTCCAGTCCTGGGTTCTTGACATCCACTCTTCCAGCCTTTTTGGCAATTTTATTTCCCTAATTCCTTGCATTAAATCACTTTCTTTTTGAATTACTCAAAATGATTTCTACTTTCTGCACAGAATTTTAGTTCATATCATCACCCCGCTTCAAAATCATGGCCTAAGTATCCCAATATTTAATTCTTTTATCACCCAAAAAACATTTTAGGGGAGAGCAGAATAGTTTCCTTTCAAAACGTCAAGGGAGAAAGGAAGTGATAATCATTGAGCAAGTGTAAGCTTTGAATAGCCACAACAACCCTTAAAGGAAGATTATGTTAATCTCATTTTATGGAGGAGAAAACTGAAGTTCAGACCCTACATGACTACCTATTTTGGATAGCACACCTGGGATGTAATTCTTGGTCGAATGGACACCAGACTGCACATTCTTTCTGCTGAATCATGTTGTTAAGAATATCCTGGGTTCCTGTATGTCCTTTCACTCATTCATTCCTCAAATTTCTACTGCATATCTATTGTGTATTGAGTGCTGTGCTAAGCCCGGGGTGCATACAGGGCCTTACCTGGTGGAGCTCACAACCCACTGGGGCAAATCAATGAGAAAATAGACCATTATAAAGCAGTGCATCAAGTCCCATGATGGAGGCCAGCACAGAATGCTGAGGGGATAGTGAGGAGGGCCATCAAATGACCTGACTTGGGTCAGAGCCCCAGGAGGAAGGGACAGTGGCCTGGAATAGCCTTCCTTGCAGGCTCTTCATGGGTCACCGACACAGCTGTGGGAACACCACAGCAATGGTGCCAGGCAGGGACACTGGCAGAAAGGTTCATATGACTTGGTGAGACCTCAGGCAGCCTTGACCGGACACAGAGCTGACCCTGGCGGTGCTCTGTTCACGTTACTGAGCTACACTGCGGTCCCTGGAGACCCCATCCTTGTTTTCCAAGGCTGACTGGCTGTCAAGCTCCAGCCAGCCACAGGCTTGTTTCATTTAGTTGCTTGCTTTTTGGAACAAATGTACTTCCCATTAATCATGGTTTTCAAAAATTAAATTAAAAGCCTTTGATTGAGTCTAAAGATAGATCTGGCTCACTTTCATCAAAGCTTACCCAGCTCTCCTGTCAGGAGAGAAAACAAGGTTTAAATCTCAGACAGACCTTAGATTAGTTCGGATGCCAAAATATCTCAGCTCTAACAGCCCATGGGCAATTTTGTTGAACCGTTATGAGGCTCAATTTCCTCATCAGAAAAATAGGTTAACGGTGGTTCCTACCTGAGAGTGTGACTGTTTATGTGGGGACTAAATAAACTAATGCGAATGTTCCTGTCCTTGGTGTGCTGGTCCTTGACGATGTTCCTTCCATGTCCTTCCCCTGCTTGGCTCTGCATGGTATGGGCTGCGCCTGCATTTCCCAGCTCCCGTACCAGCTGGCACCTCTCTGGGTGTAGTCAATGGGAGGTGCTGATGGGAGATTATAAGGTGGGAGGAAGGGAGAAGAGAGGGTATTTCTCCTCCCTCTCTCTTGGGGTAAAACCTCCAGAGCAGTTGTTTTCGCCTTTGCAGCAGCTTCCTGCAGGCATTTCCACCATGGTCGGGGTTCCTTGGCTCCGGGGACGTGAGCTCCTCCCTTCCTCCTTTCAGTTGAAGGTGCCAGCCGCTTCCTGCTGAGGTTAACCCCTGGACCGCCGCATCTCCCCTATGGTTTCTCCCATCTTCCATCTTCTCCATAGCCATTTCCTGGTATTAGATTCTCTCTGTTTTAAATACTCAGGGAGGTTCTGTTTTCTGGTTGGACACTGACTGCTGCAGTGAGGGACATGCACTTGCCCCACGGGGTCTATTTTTTCAATGAATGATTAGGCAAGATATGAGGTGAAAGGAGGGGGAGCAAAGCTTAAAACACAGAAAAGCTTGGTTATAGATGATGGGGTGTCTTCACTCAATGTCTGGTGAATAGGTGTTCAATAAACGTGGCGGTGATAGGAGGAGCGTTCCCTTTCTGCTTAGGGAGAGAATAGTGAGAAACATGCCTTTGACTGGAAGAGAAGGGCAGAAAGATCTGCCACTTCTGTTGGCACTTGGAGGTCCCCCCAGTGCCCTGGAGCCTGGTTCTCAGTGCTGGGAAGAGCTGGCCTGGCTTCTCAGCACCCAGGCTGTCACCATGGAGTTGCTTGGAAGAACTGATGCCCCTAATGAGGAACGGATTTTTCCAGCCCCACAATCAGGGGTGAGAGCGCCTCTCACCCTAAGAACAGAGGGAGAATGTTTCAAGAATATTTGCCACAGCTATTCAACTAAGATCTTATTTTCACATTCCTGCTGCTGGCTTCCCGGCCCCGCAACAATCTGTTGTTTATGTCCCAGAGCCACTTTACTTTCATTCCCAACACAACACGAGTCAGAGGTATCTGGAATGGGCCCCATGCAGAGGCAGAAAGAGTTTGACACAGTCTTTGCCACCGGGAAGGAGACCAGAGAGTCACTGGGCTGAGCTCACTGGAGGGAGGACAGGAGGCGAGTTTCATGCCAGGACGATGCCTGGCACTCTGGGAATGAGGGGATACAAACACAGTCCTGTGATGCAGGCTGTGAAATTAGCCTCCTTCTCTGGTGCCCTAATACCACTAATTGCCTGAGCCATGACTGTGCCAGGCACCTCGCATACACTAATGCTAATCCTCACAACCACCCTGTGAAGCAGTGTTATGAAGTCCAGTTGACAGATGGTGACACTGAGGCTCAGAGAGGTGAAGTGATTTGTGCAAAGCTGCACAGCTTGTCAGTGTCAGAATTGGGATTCAGAGCCACATCTTTCAGGTTCCAAACTCTGCATTATTTCAGCAATTCTGTGCTGCCTCCCTGACATCTTTGTGGCAGAAGTTTAAGAATACTGTGGGCTGCCACACCACATATTCCGCAGCTGCCTTCACCAAATGCCTGCGTGGATCCCAGTTGGCAAAACAAGAGGGAGAATGCCTCTGAGCCCAGTGGAATCCACTGCAATCATTCCCCAGGGTCTCTCCTGCAACTCTGAAGCTAAACAGCAGCCGTTACCTGGGAAACCAGAAGCCATCTGAGAGGGCAGGGGCGCTAGAGAGGGAAGGTTCACTTGGATACACCTCCCATCACCCTGAGATTAAGGGACATAAAAAGAGATGGCGGCTGTGAGTTCCTCAGTGGCTGGCATGAGAACCAGGCTTTTGTTTTGCAGACCAGTTACCACTTGTAGGGAGTAACCACTAAACCAAGAGAAGCCTAAATAACAAAGCAACAGCCAGAGATTACCTATTAAATGAACCTTGTTCCCAATCTTATGTCTATGATCTGACCCTCCCAGGCGTTACCAAGGCAATCACGTTTACGTGTAATACCCAAGTCTCTAGGGCACTGAGCCTCAACCTGTTTGAAGGTAAGAAGAGCAGTCTTTGACAGAAACCCCTCGGAAACATCTCTGAGAAGCCCCAGGGATGCTTACTGTATCCAAGAATCAGCGCTGATGGTTGTTTGCCAAACATTGCAGCTGCTACCCAAGGAGGGATGCTGCCACCCCCCTCGTGAGTTAGTACTTCTCCCCTTCACGGTGCCCCTCCTGACCCTGCTTATTGGAGGATTCCACCCATTCTTTCAAGTCCTAGCTCCCAATTCTGCCTCAGGAATGTTTTTCAGGACCAGCCTCACCCTACTAGTCACTCCGTGGCCTTGAATTCCCCACACCTGAGCACGTGCTGGTTTTGTTATTCTGTGCATGGACGACCAAGTTGTGTCTCACATAATATGGGATGCAGGGCTGTGCACATAGGTTCCTGATGAATGAATGTGTCCAGATACCCATGACATAAACTCCAAAAACGTTCAGTGTGGACATACACAGCATTCAGTCTTGTATTTATTTAAAGCCACTGCCCAAGCACCTTTAGCCAGGCCCTGCAGATACAAAATGGACCGAATGCGGCCCTTGTCTCAAGGGTTTGTGTGTTCCAAATTGTTTAGATCCTTCCTGCTGTTTGAATTTTTTGCGGGGGGAGGGAGTATATTGGCACATTTTTTCTTTTTTTCTGCCCCCAAATAAATGATAAATAATTATCTAACTCTGCAAGCAAATAGCAAATTTCTGAGGAAGAGAAATCATCAATGAAAACACAAATCCTTAGTAAATAACATAATATTTATCCAATTATAGCACACTTACTACATTCTGGGCCATTTAGAAACAGCATCGCACTCATTCCTCCATGCAGCTCTTCAAGTGCGCTATTATTTCTGCTTTAATGATGGAAAAAAGGGAAGCAAGTGGCTTGCTCAAGATCCCTTTAAATGTGATGCCAGGTTTCAAACCCAGGTTTGTGTAGTAAGCAAGGCTGTGTCCTCGGCTGCTGTTCTATGTCACTGCCCCATCCCTGACAGTCCTTCTGTGTCCAGGGTCATAGATAATGAAATGAACAGTGATGAGTCACTGAGAGCAGGCAGCAGACCTGAGGTGATTGATGAATTTGTTATCAGTAAGTGGGGTCGGAGCTTACAGAGCAGCATTAGAATCTATCGCACGAAACCCCAAGCTCTCAGGGAGCCATGCAAAAAACCAGGGCACTTCATTGTTCTCAGAGCAGAGTTTGGTGTCTTGACCTACCTCCCCACCTGTTTACTCTGGGGCCTTCTCTCCTTCAAGGGTGTTTCTCTAGAGGCAGTCCAGAGAATTCATATTTAAAAAGATTGTCCCCAGGGCTTGTCTGCCTGACTCATTGTATGCTTTCTCACTGGTGAGTCACCAATCTGTGACTCAGTTTTCACGTCCTACTCAGGGCTCAGTGTTTGGCTGTTGGGATCCCGGGGATGGATTTACATGGAGGTGACATAAGGTTAGTGATGTGCTGGTGAGCCACGGATCCTGGGCTCTGCTTCTTTCCTTTTGCTCATAGGAGCACCTTTTAACCTGTCAGAGGTGCTCATGGATTGGCCAAGACCAAGGTCACTGAAGCGGCCTCACCGGTGAGGTCAGCTTCCATTTCTGATGCTGCTGTGTGGATTCCTAGTGTGGATCCTCCACTCGGTGGGTGGCCTACTGTGACAATGGTCTGTCAGCGTGAGACAACACCCATAGAGGAAGAAATCCTCCGTGTGAAGAAACATGGATTCACTTCATACCTGTTCTTTCTCAACTACGCTGTGCAAAAAGCTTCAGTTTTTAATCCAGGCTACAACCCGACCCCGTAGTTCCTCCATGTAAACTCTAGGATAGAAAGAATTCACCTGGGTTGTGTGCAAGAAGCTCAGAAAGTTAGGTGATGGGGAGCATCTTGGAAATAACTGGGTCTTCAAGAGGTCCCTGCCTCTGCATCCAAGCAGGCCACTGCTCGGTTGAGCATTCTTGGAGATGCCATACCCAGAGCAGGCTGCTACAGTGATGGGACATTAACAAGATGTTGGAAGGGGATTCTTGCCACTGGTTCACCTGAGACCCCACTAAGATGAGCATGAAGGTTCAAAAATGAGTATGATAACACACCACAGGATGCAGATTTTCCAGGGGAAGGGCTTAGGTATCTTCACTCTTCATCCAGCTCAAGGACAGGGAAAAGGGTCAGAGAGCGTGGGAACAGGGAGACGATTAGAGAAGAGATTCCTTTGGGGGGAGCTGTTCCTGCTCTCTCCCTTCAGGGGAGGGGTGCTGGTGCTGCAGGAGAACACCCAAAACTATTCCTTACGGAAGGGAGACACAGAGAACCAGTGCCCTAGTCATGCCCAAGAAAGCCAACCGTGACTGGCACCTGGCTCCTTCCCCCAAGAGGTAGAGGATGAGAGAGGGGTGACTTGCTGTGTAGGTTCAGGAGCCGGAAGAGAGTGCTGCGGGGCTTTGGACTGAGCCCCCAGAGTTTTTCAGGGTAAGAGATGCAGTTGTTTCCTGTGCACAAGGTGTGGGCCATACCAAACAGAGAACAATCGTGTGGTTGGGTCATTTAGATCTTATCTGAAAGCGCCTTTGGGAGGAGTAAGGGATTTTGGCAGGAAGACAAAATGTGCTGCTCACCAGTGCCTCAAGTGCCTTCAGGAATGGAATCGCTTCTGTCAGGGTCAAGGGAACTATAGGACAGAGGTCTCAGAAGGGGATCTTGGAAGAACCCATGGCATGACCCCAGGAGAGGAGTCCTGCCCTGGCCCAACCAGGGATGCTTTCTTTGGCCAAAGGCCAGGCTCCAATCAAAGCTGTCCTATCTCTTTACCTTTCCTCTTGCTCATGGCTTTGACCTGAAACAGCAGAGAGGGAGAGTGGGGTGGAGAAGAACCAGAACAGGGGGAGTCAGTGATAAAGCTTCATTTCTACTGTGCCATGAGTCATGCTTGTTCAACATACTAGTTACACAAACCAGAAAAGTTGTTACCTGTTTTTTATTTTTTTAAATTAATAATAAACATCTTCACCTTTCTCTTGGAGCCTACCCACATCCCTACCTTCCATTCCTTCTCTCTGTATCTCATAATATTTTGTATGAGCCTCTGTGATAGCACGCCACCTTGTACTATAACTGATTATTTACCAGTATCCATCATATAAAAGGTGCATTCTTTGTGGGCAGCAACTCTATCTTATTCATAGCAATAGTCCCTGTAAAGCAGCATCGTGATGTGCTATGGTTGGTTTGCAGTCAATTCTTGTTACGTGAATGATTAAATGAATGTAAGCATGTTGATAGAAAGAACTTGGCAAAAGGGAGATATATATATATATATATATATATTTTTTTTTTTTTTTTTTTTTTTTTTTTTTTTGCTGTACGCGGGCCTCTCACTGCTGTGGCCTCTACCGTTGCAGAGCAAAGGCTCTGGACGCGCAGGCTCAGCGGCCATGGCTCACGGAGCGGCCATGCCGCTCCGCGGCATGTGGGATCCTCCCGGACCGGGGCACGAACCCGTGTCCCCTGCATCGGCAGGAGGACTCTCAACCACTGCGCCACCAGGGAAGCCCCAGGGAGATGTATTTATTTAGATCTTTTGGACCTCCTCAAATCTCACCAGCTGGGCTGTGCCCATTGTTTCTACTTGTAGCTCCAATCATGTTCCCTGAAGACCCGGCAGCTCTGTGCCCATTTGGATTTTTGAGGGAAATCCTAATTATCCCCATAAGACAGAATGTCCGTAAGGAGGGATGGAGACATTGAAGAGAGCAAGATCTCCATCAGGGAAAATAAAGAATGGGAGTTGAGCCACGCCTGCCTGATTTCAACAGAACCCTCTGTTGTACAGGGAACAGAGGAGAAATTGTTCGTCCACATCTCACTGCTCATGGAAATATTCCGACTGCAAAGTCAGTGTCAGCTTTGATTTCCTGCCCCGGGAGGAGGCTTGGTCAAAAGGCACAAAGTCGGCCTGTGAAGAGTCAGAGGAATTGTGAGTTTGGGTGAGAGGAGACCCTCACACTCCATCTTTGTTTGGTGGTGGAAGTTCTAGCCATGGGGTGGTCAAGCCGGCACAGCCCAGCCCTTGCCTTAGGCTCTTCTGAGAACTCCAGCCCAGCTTGGAAGCACCACAAGATCACAGGCGGAAGTGTGAAGGTCAGACCAGGCCTGAGGGTCAGTGTCCTGGTCCTGCGCTTGCTTCCTTGAAAGGAACAAGCACAGAGAGGGTCTGGAGTGATGGGAATCTGAGGAACCGAGGGCTGGAGAACCAGAGACAGACTTCACCCAACCATTCCGGGTCCCCTTAAAGAGGACACCAACTAAAATAACATGGGAAAGGCACTTACAGAGCAAAAGCACAGCCAGTTGCTGTCTCAAAGCTAATTTTAAGAATGTCCTTTTCTGTTGAAATTTCATCACCATGACTCATCGCACCACAGGCCAAGATTCTGAAGCTCTGAGTCAGACTGGGCCCTGAGAGCCGAAGCTCAATGGGAGTTTTACCTAAATAAAGCCTGCAAGCGGGCCTGCTGTGATAGATGCCTTAGAAATTTGCTAATTCAGCAGTGCACACACCCTTGCACCTCTGCCGTTGACACAGTTGCCCACAAGTTCCTGGGGCTGTCGGTGTGACAAGGCGTCTCTTAGGTGTGGGATCTTTCTTTTGCTTGAATCTTTAGTTAGTTTGTTTCCATATCTTCTCTGCCAATGTGGTTCCTTTTCTATAATCTGGTCAGTGCTACTATTGGTGCTTTTTTGATACTTGTAGCCAGAACAGGTGTGATGATTAAGCACAAATTCCAGAAAGGATCCAGGGTCCCCTTCTCTAAATGCCAATCAAAGGGAATGGCATTTAAATTGGGATTTTTGAAAGTCAGAGCTGGAAGGGGCCTCAGCTCGTGTCATCCACCCTCCGTGTCCTTATATAGACCCCCAAGTAATCCAAGACTCAGAGATGCCAACAACTTGCCCAAGGTGACACAGCCAGTTAGGAAGAGAATCCAGACAAGAAGCCAGGGTCTGCTCACATCTTAATCTCTAGACTAAACTGTCTCTGCTTTTATTTACTCTGTATCCAGATAAAGTCCTAGACTCTACAAAGACCACATCTGGGTGCTGGGGGAGGAGAGGACGTATAGGAAAGAGGAGGCAATGTTCAGCGCTGACCACCTGCCTTGGTGTCCCTCGAGCTCCAGGCCAGTGACCTGAGAAGATGCTGGCCGTAACCATGGTGGCAGGAGGCCTGGAGAGCAGCCCTGGAGGGGAAGCTGGAACTGGTCGGGAGTGGGCCGGAGGCAGAGACCCAATGTTTACTCAGGGATGGTGGCAGCGGAAGGTTAACCAAAGCAACAGAGACATGAAACTCGGCCTCGGGAATCTTTGGCTTCTCGGCTGTCCTTGGGACACAAGGCGGGTGTCGCCCTTATTGAGAATGAGGGGGTGGGGGGGCGTGTAGTCAGGTGGAGTAAGAACAGCTTTGACATCAGGCTGTTGAAGTCAGAATTTGGGGGGATGCAGCAGAGGTCCGCTCTCCTGAGCTCAGGTAGAAAGGATTATTATGAGGCTCCAAAGGCCTCTCAGGAACCCAACAGTGCAGCCAAGACTCCTGGGGCCTAAAGTCAGGGCTCTGTCAGGAGCGCAGCCTCCATTCCCTTTGGCTCTGTGTCCCTGCCCTGATCTCTTCCTCTCTTTCTGTCTCTCCATGCCTCTTTCTGTATCTCTGCTTTTACACTCACTTTCTCTTGGCATCTCTGCTTCTTTCTGTGTGTCTGTTCTGTCTTCCCCTCTCTCTGCCTGCAGTTCTGCTCCCTGTGGTTCTCGTGTGACCCAGAACTGTCGCCCCTGTATTAAGTGCATCTCACCAATCTTCATCTCAGCTTCCATAGCTCAGTGGCTGTGGTTTTTCTAGATTCTAAAATCATAAGAAAGGAGCCAGATGGGCCCAGATCACATTTTAAAGCCTGGCTGCACAAGCCATAGGCTGCTGGCCACCCCCTGAATTAGCTGCCCTTGTGTCAGATGTCCAAGCCTTATGTGATCAGCTGTGGCCACAAGTGTGGGGTCTCTAGGCTGCAGTCAATCAGCAGGGAGTGAGAGAGAATAGACTATGGAAGGTTCTTGACCTGAAGAGTATCTATCTATACATTCCAGCTGTGTCATTTTCAGGACATGTGACTTTGAGCAAGGCTTTGAGCAAGGCTTCATACTTCTCTGATCCTTAGTTTCCTTATCCATAAAATGAGGGAAATAATACCTACTTCCCAAGGTTGTTAGGAAGACCAGATAAATATGATATGTAATCAAGCCATGCCAGGCACATGGCAAATACCCAATAAATTGTTGCTATTGTCAACTAGTATTGATTTAAGAGAGCCAGAGTCTTGGGTATGCACAGGACATTCTGGCCTGTGGCCTTTTGAACTTCTCCCTCTTTTGTCTTTCTCCATTTGGAATTTTTTTTCTTTCCCCTCTTGATGTTTGTTAATTTCTCCCTTGTTGTCAGTGCTGTAACCCAATGCTTGAGGATTTCACAACAGGATACACTGGAGCCAATGTTTTCCATTTGGATATGACTTACATGCTCTGCCTTGCTGTTGTCAGTAACATTAAAGGGGTGGAAGGTGTGGTTGACTGTACTGAATAACACTGTGATCTGGTTTTTAGAAAATCGCTCCAATGAAGGAATGAAGTTGTCTATGACGGCACTGCTGGCTTTTACAACATAAATATGAAGCTCTGTGTTGTTGTTTGGCATACTCCCAAAATTTCCCTCAAGAACCTCAGGCCAAGTTGAGAGTCAACTCCAGAATGCAGAGGTATATTTAATAAAAAGCAAAAATTACTCCGGATGACAGAAATTGTTATAAACAAATACTTTGCCAAACATACACAGCCTTCTCTCTCTCCCCATCAGTCCCCTGTCTGTACACATTGCAGAGTCATTGCCTGGAAAGCTGAATGGGTGAGCTGTGTTCTGGAGAATATCAGTGTAAAGGCTGGTCTGGCAGGGGAGGTAGTTTACTGGAGTCTTGGGAAGTTAGAGACAAATGGGGGAAGGGGCCAACAGATGGAGACCAAGTCCTAACAGCCATGGTGAAGGCAGGCCTGTTCTAGGTTAGAGCAGGGAGATGTGTTGCAAAAACAGAGGGAGAGGGACTTCCCTGGTGGCGCAGTGGTTAAGAATCCGCCTTCCAATGCAGGGGACGTGGGTTCGATCTGTGGTCAGGGAAGTAGAGCCCACGTGCATGCCGCAACTAAGAGTTTGCATGCCACAACTAAGGAACCCACGAGCCATAACTAAGGAGCACATGTGCCACAACTAAAGGAGCCTGAGAGTCGCAATTAAGGATCTCCCCTGCCTCAACTAAGACCCAGCGCAACCAAAATAAATAAATAAAATTTAAAAAAAGAAACAACAAAAAACAAAGGGAGAATCTGTGGTGAAAACTAGGTCATTCTAAAAATTTCAGTAAAACCTGCAGGACCTGGGCTGACTTCATGAGCATGTGAGCTGTGAGATTGCACAGGGTCCCACACTCAAAAGGGTCCCATGCTTGCCTCAGTGCTCTGCTGTTGATGTATTGAAATTCTTAAGATTTTTTTTTTTTCTTGGCAGCACAGCATGGCATGCGGGATCTTAATTCCCCAACTAGGGATTGAACCTGTGCCCCCTGCAGTGGAAGTGTGGAGTCTTAACCACTGGACAGCCAGGGAAATCCCTGAAATTCTTAAGAATTTTTGAACACGAGACCCTATATTTCAACTTTGCACTGGGCCTTGAAAATTATGTTGCTGGTCCCGGCCAGGGAGAATTGAACCCAAGACTCATTTCCAGAAATACAAGCTGGCAAGAAGAACAAGGGAAGGATGAAGTAGTGACCGCCCCTGGTTATCAGGGCAGGGAGCAGGGGCAGTCATCAAGTGATTTTAGAACCTAATAGAACCAGGCAGAGGTCAGTGACCCAGCTTGAATAGGCAAGGACCGTGGCAGCAACTGATACCCCAGTAGGGCTATGTCTTGAAGTGTGCCGCGGGTGTTAAGGCAAACGAAGCACTGGGCTTAGTCAGGAGAGGTGCCTGGGTATCAGGTGTCAATCCTTATCCAACCAAGTGTGGCCACAGCAGGGTCTCCTGGCCACAGCCAATCAACAGAGAGGAAGAGTAGTACGGGCAAAGGAGAGCTCTCCATAGACAGACCTACATGTAGATGCCAGCTTTGCCACCTACAGGTGTTGTGACTTCGGGCAAGGCTCCTTACTTCTCTGAGCCTTAGTTTCTTCATCTGTGAAATGAGGGAAACAATACCTATTCACAGCTGATGAGAAGATTAGATGAGATACAGTATATAAAGTTTCTACCACTTTGCCTGCACATGTAAATAATCAACAGTTGCTATTATAGTCTACTGTTAATTTAGGAGAACCAGAGTTAAGAAAAGTAGGTTCTAATCCCACTGGCTGTGACCTTGGGCAAACCACTTTACATGTCTGAATCTCAGTTTCCTCATAAGTAACAGGGAAATAAAAAACCCAACACTTGAGGCAGTGCCTTGCACATAGTAGGTACTCACTAAATACATATTAAGTGTCCCACCACCCTGCAATAAAAGATAAGAGCTATTTGCAAAGCTGCAAAGGGCTTTGCAACTGTATTATCTTTTTGTTGACTTTAGAAAATCAGATTTATTACTTTTGGGGGTTGGGATCAAATAAGGTTGAGATCACCTCACTCTCAAAATAAAATAACTTTCTGAGTGCTTGCCTGCTTTGGGATTTGGGTCACTCTCTTGTTACTGGCATCAGCACATAGCTAACTAATCCAAATGTAACCGAACTGGGCTGGGAGTCTTTGCATTGCTTTTTTTCCCCCAAGTTTTTCTTTCTACAATAACAAGGAAATGCTATTATCACATGGGTTACAACAAAGCAAAAAGTATAATCAATGACAAGACATTCAATCTCCATGCACCTACATCAAATGGATTCAGAGAATGTCATTCTTATTCATTACAGCTCATGAAGCATGAAGAGTATTTATAGAGGATGAAAAGTCACATTCATTAGCCTCAGAGATGCCAAGAGGGGAAATGACTTATGTACAAATGACACAAAGCACATATTTTTCTTGTTCTGAGTTTACATATCCCATATGGGATCAAAGGAAACCCAGTGTCACCATACTAAGCGCCTTGGATGAGAAGAGTTTCGGGCTTCAAGGATAGAATAACAACCTGAACACTGAGAGGCCAAAGGTCAGCTTCACCAAACTGGAGTGACCTTGAGATTGAAAGGATTCTTAAGGCATTACATACTTTCTGCCTCAAATGATGGAATAATATGATTTAAAATTGCTACTGAGGCCTATCTGGCTAAGTCTCCACCAAAAATCTGTGTTCTTCCTTTCACTGTATAGAGTTGTAGCTTTGCAATCAGGGCCTAAGTTTCCCTGGCCTCTAGCATTAAGTGTGACTGTGTCAATAAGTTCTGAACGATGGAATGTATTGGAAGTGTGTATATATCTTCTTTGGAGAACTATGCATATAAATCCTTGGCCCATTACTATTTGGATTATTTGTCATTTTCTTGTTGAGCATAATAGTTCTTTATATATTCTGGTAATAGTTCTATATATATATTACTCTTCCCTTATCAGATATATGATATATGATATATATATGATCAGATATATGATTTGCAAATATTTTCTCCCATTCTGTGGGATACTTTCTTGATAGTATCCTGTGAAGCACAAAGTTTTTAATTGATAAAGTCCATTTTTTCTATTTTTTTCTTTGTTGTTTGTGCTTTTGGTGCCATAGGTAAGAAACCGTTGCCTAATTCAAGGTTACAAAGATGTACACCTATGTTTTCTTCTAAGACTTTCATAATTTTGACTCTTGCATTTTCAACTTTGAGCCATTTGAGTTTATTTTTGTATATGGTGTGAAGTAGGAGTCCAAGTTTATTTTGCATGTGTATACCCGGTTGTTCCAGCACCATTTGTTGAAAAGACTATTCTTTCCTTATTGAGTATTTAGGCACCTTTGTCAAAATCAATTAATCAGGTTTATTTCTGGACTCTCAATTCTATTTAATTGATTTATATATCTACCTTATGACAGTCCATGCCATCTTGATTGCTATAGCTTTGCAGTAAGTTCTGAAATCAGGAGTGTGAGTCCTTCAACTTTATTCTTCAAGATTGCTTTGCCTTTTCTGGATCCTGGCATTTCCATTTGAATATTAGGATCAGTTTGTCAATTTCTGTAAAAAAGACAGCTAGAATTTTTTTTTTTTAGGATTGTGTTGACTCTGTAAATCAGTTTGGAGAGTACTGACATTTTAACAATATAAAGTCTTCCAATACATGAACATGGGATGTCTTTACATTTATTTACACCTTTTAAAAATTCTTTCAACAGTTTTGTAGTTTTTAGTGCATATTTCTTCCACTTTTAAAATTAAATTTATTCCTAAGTATCAATATTTTATTCTTTTTGATGCTATTATAAATGGAATTGTTCTCTTAATTTAATTTTCAGATCATTCATTGCTGGTATTTAGAAATACAATAGATTTTTGTATGTTGATCTTGTAACCTGCAACCTTGCTGTACTTGTTTATTGTCTCTAATAGGGTTTTTTTCTTTTTTTTGTAGTTTCCTCAGGATTTTCTATAACCAAGTTCATTTCATTATGAATGAAGATAGTTTTACTTCTTCCTTTCTAATCTGGATGCACTTTATTTGTTTTCCTTGCTTAATTATCATGGCTAGAACTTCCAGTGCAACATTGAATGAAAGTGGCAAGATTGGACATCCTTGTCTTGTTCTTGTTCTTTGAGAGAAAGATTTCAGTCTTTCATTATTAAGTCTGATGGTAGCTGTGGGATTTTCATAAGATGTCCGTCATCAGGCTGAGGAAGTTCCCTTCTATTTTCAGTTTGTTGAATATTTTTTCATGAAAGGATGTTGGGTTTTCGCAAGTGCTCTTTCTGCATCAATGAAATGCACTTGTGGTTTTTGGTCTTTATTCTATTAATATGATGCATGACATTGTTCAGTTTTTGTATGTTGAACCAAACTTGGATTTTTGGGATAAATACCAGTTGGTCATGGTGTATGATGTCCCTTATATATCTCTGGATTCAGTTTGCTAATATTTTGTTAAGGATTCTTGCATCTATATTCGTAAGGGATATTGGTTGGTAATTTTCTTTTCTTGTGATATCTTTGGTTTTGATATCATAGAATAAGTCAAGGGTCTCCTATTTTTTTGTAAGAGTTTGTGAAGGATTTGTATTAATTCTTCTTTGAAGAAGTTTTGGCACCAATGAATCTATTCTGTTTGGGCTTTACTTTGATTACTATATCAACCTCTTTACTTGATATAGGTCTATTAAGATTTTTTTAAATTTTTGAGTCAGTAGTTTGTGACTTTCTGGGAGTTTGTTCATTTTATCAAAGGTTATCTAATTTGTTGGCATACACAATGTGTTGCTCATAATATTGCCTTATAATCCTTTCTCTTTCTGTAAGGTTGGTAGTGATAGTCCCTCTTTCATTCCTACTTTATTAATTTGGATTCTCTCTCTCTCTCTCCTTCTCTCCCTCCTTGGTCAATCTAGTGAAAGCCTTGTCAATTTTATTAATCATTCCAAACAAACATTTTTTGGTTTTGTTGATTTCCTATTAGTTTTCTACTCTCTTATTTGTTTCCACTCTGATATTTATTATTCCCTTGTTTTAGGTATAATTTGTTCTTTTTTTCTAGTTTCTTAAAGCAGAGTTTAGGCTATTGACTTGAGGTCTTTCTTCTTTTTTTAATATAGGAATTTACAGCCTTCACAAATTCTTGCAGCAGCCTTATAGAGGCATTCAGATTATCCCCATTTTCAATGTAGAAACTGAAAGTTAAAGGGGTTAAATAACTTATTTAAGGCTATATACCTGGTCAGCAGCAGAGTTGGAATTATAATGTCAGTCCTCTAAATGGGAAATGAGGATTAGAATTCAAACTCACCATACTTTCCTCTCTGCCACATTGCTTCTAGAAGCATTCAAATATTCCCAGAGAATTGTAGCACTCACATTTATGCCAGACTGTCTTATACTATTCTGTAATCATTGTAACCATTGTGTGTGTATGTGTGTGTTTGACAGTGTCTGTAATCAGTGTATATGTGTGTGTGTTTGTATGTGTGAGTGTGTGTGTTTGACAGTCTCTGTAATCAGTGTATGTGTGTGTGTGTTTGTATGCGTGTGTTTTGAAAGCTCAAGGAAAACACATCTTCCTTGAGGGCAGCAAGTATTCTGTGAACTTCTGTATCTGTAGCATTCAGCACAGTAGTTTAACATTTGTATACAGTACTAGAGTCTACCCAGTACCTTTTCTCATCTATTGTGCTATTTTACATTCACCAAAATCCTATAGGTAGGTGATACTCCAGGACCCAGAAGCTCAGGATTGTTAGTATGGCCCAGGTCACAGTATTACTAATAAGTGTATTACAGACATAAAACGGCGTGCCTGATTCTAGATTCTGTGCTCTTTCTGTTTTACATATTTATTGCTATGGTGAAATGGAGTAGGTGAAATGGAGTGCTTTAAAAATAGAGTTTCATTCATTTATTCATATATTCCAAAAATATTTGTTGAGCCTCTGTTCTGTGACAGGCATTGTGCAAAATGCTGATGAGAAGTGGTGAGCAAAATTAGATGTAGTCCCTTTACTTGTGGGAGGGACAGATGTTTATCAAGTGGTTACACAAATACACTTAAAATTAGAATTGTGATAAATGGTAGAAGGTGAACTTGCATCATTATGAGTAAATAATGAGGTGATCTGACTAGTAAGATAGGTCAGGCGAGGCTCCTCTGGGAAGTACTACTTCACTGAGATCTGAAGTTAATAGGAGCTAAATGAAGAACAAGTAAAGAACATTCCACACAGAAATAATAGTCTGTGCAAATGTCCTGTGGCAACCTCAGCTCTCTGAGAAATCTAAGGATTTTGTTTACTCCATTTAAAACGTATTAGTCAAAACAATATGATACCCATAGAGGAATTTTAACAAACTTTGCTCTATGGGTATTGTATTGATTTGGAAGGCCCAGCAAACATTTGTTTACCAAACATTTACTTTTCCATTTCCATGTAAATTGCCTTCCTCCCTAACATCCTCTTTTGTCTTTAGCTGAAGATGATATTTCAGGTGAGGGTTTCAGCCATTTGGGTGGGTTACTCAGTTTTCCTGGGTTTCTCCCATATATACATGTTATTAAACTTTTGTTTGATTTTCCTCTTTTAAAAAAAATGATATATCACAACTGAACAGGAAAATGATGCAGTGTAAAAAAAGGACAAGTTAAACCTAGCTTCTTCAAGCCCTAATTTATCTATCTCTTTGCTTATAAGCATCCACATAAGAAGATAAAGAAGAGAACAAAAAAGGAAGTGATATTACTGTATATACGTAAACCCACGCAATTGATCAAGAAGAGTGTTTGTTGAGTATTTCAGGGAACTTAGGATGCTAGTCTCTTCTTTGGGATGGTTGTTAGTTCTTAGAAGAATAAGCATCATCATTCCTTTGGGGGCCTGTGAGGTCTATGAACCTGTAGGAGCCTTTAGAGCCACGAGGGCAGTCCGCAAGGTCTTCTTTCCGGGCAGAGTAAGCTGCTTTGCTCTAGGATGTCAGGCACGTTCCCACACGTATTCATGCATTAATCAATTCAAGTTCTGGATTAAAGGCAGTGAATCACCTTGAGGATTGACTGTGGTGTTGGTGCTTGCAGGAGTTTAAACAGCCAATTTGGAATCCAACTCCGTGTTGAATTTAGAGGGAAAAATATTCACATATAAGAATCATGTTTCTCCCTCCCACCGAAGCAGGATTAATCATTATTAACAAGGAGGAGACCTATGGTGACTGGGAGGGAAGGAATGTCTGGGAGAAATTGTGATTTGCTCATTTATTTATTACCTGCACTTCTCTTTGATTTCCTTCTTTGTCTAGGAATTTTGTTTGGCATTGTGTGTGCTTAGTCATTTTGTCATGCGTCAGTCGAAGACACTACAGATCCAAGCACTGATGGGAACTGGGGCTACACAGAAGCCTAAGAAACAGGTCCTTCCTTGTAAGGAGTGGCCAGCAGAGAATCTGATCCTAAGAAGTGCTTAATAAGTATCTATTGAAATGAATAGGACTGGATAAAATTAAATGTGCTCATTGTTTGGGGGAGAGTAAAGAGTAAAAAAAAAAGAAAGTAGTTATCCTATAATAGAGCAGCTTTTTTTCCCTTAGAGATGCAGGGTTATATAGAGATTAAGCATTCTAGATTTAGAGAGATTGACGTGAAATCCAGGCTCAAATCCTAGCTCTGTCAATAATCACCAGTGTGACTTTGAGCAAACTGCTTAATAGCTATGTGTCAGTTTCCTCATCTGTCCAATGAGATTAAGACTAGTGCTTACCTCAAAGTGTTAAAAAATTACAAGAGATAATATATGTAAAGCATTTAGTAAGATGCCTGATACTTATGTTTAATATTAAGGACATTTTGAGTTGCAAAGGATTCACAAGGGCTCAAGGAACACAGAAAAATGGAAGAGTAGGAAGTTCTCCATTTGAGCGGCTGAATATCAGGATGTGATTTGGAGTGGACATGAGGATGGATGGATGGATTGGTGGCAGGATAATGGCAGCACAGGAGAAGGGTTAGCTCAGGGTCTGTTGTTCCATCTGGCCTCAGCAGAAGCTGCTTGCGTGTCCTACTGGCTTTCGTGTCATCCATAGGACGGTCAGGGTGTGGCAAGGCACTGATGTGAGGACCTACCTTTCTTTACATTTCTGCACAACCCAACATGCATGATTCTGGAACAGTGAAGCATCAGCATGCCAGGGTTTGGGGATTTGAGGAGGGAAGCAGGATAGTCAGGGAAGGGATTGGCAGTGGTGGAGACATTCAGGTGTCTTGGAGCAATGGACATCAGCAAGGAGGTTAACGCAGTAGGACGATTTTGGACTTGTTCTTAAGTTCTGGTGAGATCTAGGGACTCCACCAAAATAAGAGGGATCTTTGAGAAAGAGTTGAGATCCTGCAGGTGGGGCTGTGAGCTTGCAAAATTTGGGTACCAGTGAGAATTTATTCATTTTCTCAGTTGGTGGGACTTGAAGACATTTGGGTTATACTAAGTTTTAAGTATTCACAATTATTTCTTCCCTTTAAAGGTTTTGCTGTGAATTTTCATCATCTTATTCACCACTTTCAGTGATAATTCCGGAAGGAAGAAAACTAAGTGTCTGTCGGGGAGGACAAACTTTTCCTCTTCCAACTTGGGTCTGGTGATTGGGGCCTGCAAATTAACTGACCATAGGCAAATTAACAGGAGAAAAGGCAAGGTTTATTTACAGGGGGTTAATTGCAGCTGTATTTTTGGGAGGCTCTGCTTTAGTTATATATGAGGCATTCAGATAAGATTTCTTTCTGCATCTTTTTAGCTCAAATGTTTTCACTTTAAAATAATCTTTATACTAACTCTGGGGTCTGAGCAGTTCCCTACATGGCTTACCAGATATTGTGCTAAATTTAGTCACATACTGTTACTTTTCAGGTTATTCTATGAGATGTCTCTTTTTTACAAACAAAGCAAAAGTTGGAAGATCACAAAGGTCAAATGACTTACCCACTATTTATTCAAACGATGATGAATGATATTCAGTGTGTGACATGCTCCCATGAGTTACACATTTCTTGCCTACTATCTATGACACGACCCCTCTCTTTTTCTTTTTTTCTTTTTGGCCACACCTCGCAGCATGCGGGATCTTATTTCCCCAACCAAGGATCGAACCCACACTCCCTGCGTTGGAAGCACAGAGTCTTAACCACTGGACTGTCAGGGAAGTCCTGACAACCTGTCTCTTTTGACTGAAGAAAGCATATTAGTAAACAATGTGTGACAGTGGTGTTATTATAAGGAGACACTTATATCCACTGTAATGTATTTTTTAAAGAAAATAACTAGCAAACATTACTTACCTATTTATTATTTCTAATAGATTACTTGTGATGATTTCCACAGACCACAATCCACTTCTACGTCATAATACCTCAACTGAGAATGCTGCCCTGCCCTGTGCCATTTCCCAAGGTGTGTAGTAAAATGCTGAGACCCACTAAGTTATCCACCCCATGATCTTGACCAAACTCCCAGGTATTGTTTAGAAAACATCCTCCACAGCCAGTGGACTGGCAGGCATCCTTTGTCAACTGATGCCATGTTCACATTTCAGGCCCAGGGGTGGGTGGACTCCCAGAGTGGATGGCACATGGCTACCTTGATTGATGAATCCTCTCTGAGCAAAGGTCCTTAAAGTCAGTTAAGTTGAAAAAACCCAACTCTCCATACATTACTGCCCAGAGTACAAGAGAAATAGATTTAATGCATACATCCAATTTATTTCTGCCATAGAGCTTTCCCAAGGAAAGGAATGCACTGCCTAAAAATGTGTGTTCTCAACCCTGGAATTTCCCTTTCTGGGTTCCTTTACCCTCACAGTGAGTGAGAAGCAGTGTGGAGTCTTCCTCCAATTTTCTCTTCAGTTTCCCACCCATCGCTCTCTTGGTCTCTTTCTCCCTCCCATCTTTTCTGAAAACATGGAAGAAATGTATCCATCATTGCATGTAATACACAAATCTATTCTTGCCACCTTATGTGTCTGTTGCCCAATTAAAGGAAAACACCTTGAAGGCAAACACTGTAATTTTCATCTCTACCTTCAGTATGCAATAGTATTCAAGAATAAATTATGCTCAATAAATAACCAAAATAGCTTTCTTTCCTCACTGTATGAACAATCTCTCATTGCAGGCAAGGGCTTATTTATAAGTCATATAGTAATAATAGCAGATGTATATTAAGAACTAACCATTTGCCGAGCACTGATTTAAGAGTTTTTTATACATTGAGGAATCCTGGATTCCCAAGCCTCATACATGTCAGCCAAATTCTAGTTAATCTTGTCTATGAGAAAAGATGTGGAGGTTACGGGAAACATGGGGAGTTAACCACAACATCTGTTATGAAGCAACTTCAACCTTGACATGGAAGTCTGAAGGAAAAAAATGCCCAAGTATTTTATTTAAAATAAAAATTGTATATATTTAAGATAGATATACAACATGATGACTTGATATACATATATATAGTGAGGTAATTACTACAATCAAGCTAATTAACATATGTATATATGTGTGTGTGTATGTATGTATACTTATATACATACACATACACTCCTCACATAGTTACTGTTTTTCTGTGTGTGGTGAAAGCACCTAATATCTACTCTAAGCATATTTCCAGTATCCAACACAGTGTTATTGACTATAGTTATCATGCTGTACCTTAGATTTCTAGACTTATTCCTCCAACATAGCTGTAACTTTGTACTCTTGGACCAACATCTCCCCATTTTCCCCTACCCCCTTACCCCACCCCTGGCAGCAATGATTCTATACTCTGTTTCTCTATTTGATCTTTTTTTAAAAAAGATTCCATATATAAGTGAGATCACACAATATTTGTCTTTCTCTGTCTGCTTATTTCACTTAGTATGATGTCCTCCAGTTTCACCCATGTTGTTGTAAATGACGGGATTTCCTTCTTTCTCACGGCTGAATAATATCCCCTGGTATATATAGACCACATCTTTATTCACTCATCCATCGATGCCCAAGCATGTTTTTAAGAGTCTTGCTTCACTACTGAGATCTGATTGCCTTGTTCTAGGAAGACATTTCAACTCTACAGATTCTGTGATCTCCCTCACTGTCTCCCCCCATGAATTGTTGAAATACTGAACCAATAAAGAGGCTTCAGTATCTAAATCAAACACATGGCAAAGCATGTCTTATGAATGGTTTTAACTCATCTGAACTTCACAACACCCTCATGAGGCAAGTACTATCATTATCCCCATTTTACAAGTAAGAAAACTAAGAAGAAGGAGGTGTTATTACTTGCTCAAGGATACAAATCCGTAATTTCAGACGCTGTGCTTTTAACCACATTACACTTTTTAACCCATTACACTTCCAAGTTGGTTCCACTTACATACGTTGCAAAAATAACTGCTAACTAGAATGATTAAGCAAAGGATTGTTCTTATTATGTTTCTCAGGCAGATAGGGTTATGCTGCAAATCCTTAAAAAATTTTAACTCTCCTCAAAAATCTTGCTTTAGAAAGTACAGTGGGTATCATAGAATGTGCAACATTAAGAGTGAACCCTAATGTCAACTATGGACTCTGGGTGATAATCATGTGTCAGTGTATGTTCATTGATTGTAACGAATGTACCCCTCTGGTGGGAGATGTTGATAGTGAGAGTGGCTGGAGGTATGGGGGAGGGGACGTATAGGCAATATCTGCATCTTCCCCTCAGTTTTGCTATTAATTTAAAACTGCTCTAAAAAATAAAGTATTTTTTAAAGTGAAAAAAATAAAAGAACCTACAGTGGGTATAATAATGGATTCTCCAAAGAGAGACCAAGCTCTGACCACAACAGTTGATCCCTTTTCCCATCCTTTTCCTTTCCCACGGTTTCTCTTCAGCCCCATCAGGAGCTCAAGTCCTGTGACGGCTCCTCAAGGCTTCACTCTTGTTTAGATCAGACCTGAACCCCCAGAGCGAATCACTAGCAGCACTCTTGCTGTCCCCTCCGCATCCCAAAAGGCTTATCATTTTGCTGTCCGCATCTTCATAAACCCCAAGCTTCAGCTTGCTCCTATGTTTCACCTTCTCAGCTCTCCACCTAGCTCTCGAAGTGCTACTGGAGAAAAGCCCTTGACCACGCCGGTTGGTGCTATGACAGATCCACAGCCTCTGAACCTAGCTGGGCCTCAGTAACACTCTGCAATGCTTTCCTGTGTTCCTGCTTTCTCACAAGGAGTATCCAAACACCACTCTGAAGTTTCTAGTTCTGTTCTTACTTAGTTGGGTGACTTGGACAAATCATTTAAAAGCTTTATATTTTACTGTCTTCATCTGTAAGAAGATTGATTTTGATCAATATTTTTCAAACTTCATTCAAATGCATGAACATGGTATGTCCTTTCTATTATTTGGGTTTTCTGTTGATTACCATCTTACATTGTGTATTTAAAGATTTCTAAGTGAACAGTTCAGTAAAATGCAGATTTTCTGCAATATTTTGTGTTTTCAATGTATCACTATTGCACAGTTTCCATTAAATTCCCATAAATTTCCATTTGTTTCAAAGTATTTTGTATTTTTTGATACTATTGTAAATGTACATTGGAAAACATACGTTTGAATTTTATCTTCCAACTGTTTGTTGCTAACATATAGAAATACAATTAATTTTTGTATATCGACTCTGTGGCCTTGCTAAATTTACTTATTAATTCTAGTAGGTTTTTGCAGTTTCCTTAGTCTTTGTGTTTTCTTTTCTTTCTTTTTTTTAGAACTAGATGCATTTTGCTAAACAGCTCACTTAGAAATCCTTAAATATACAACTTAAGATGGTATACATTGGGTTTTAAAAGACACTTCCACCACTTCATCACTCAGGAACTAATGAAACCCAGTACAATACCAGTTAGTCTGAGTTTTTTGGTTTTTTTTCTGAGAGTTATGTTTTATTCAGCAGGGAATTTTTAAGACTTCAAGCCTGGGAGGCAGCATCTCAAGTAACCCTGAGAGAACTGCTCTGAGGAGGTGAGTGGGGGAGCTAGGATATATAGAAGTTTTGTATCAAAGGGCAGGTAGTCGGGAACATCAAAAGATTACTGTTAATTAAAGAAAACCAGATATGTCAAGCTAAGGAATTTAGTGCTTTTCTATGTATGGGAAAGATGCAAGAGTCTGCGCTCACTGAAATCATTCCTTTGATGTGCATCTCAGCTCTCTGGGGCCAGTATCTTGTGTTTTCACATGCCTGAGTTTCCTCAGGGCTCACCTTCGGGAGAGGCTGCAGTCTGATGGCTGCTAGATGGCAGGTATTCTTTCCCTCCTGAGTTTCCTCAGGGCTCACCAGCTCATTAGTCTGAGTTCTGATGTGTGCAGATTTCTCTTCTAGAATTGTCCAAGTTAGCTTCTGGCTGCTCCTCTGTTGGTGGAGTACCCGTCCTTGCCACTTGCCAGTCTGAGATGCTGTTTCTTGCCTTCAGTACTCTGCACTGTGACGGTGGCCAGCTGGGTCTTCACCTTTCATTTGGGGATTGGCCTCTCTCACACCCACTCTCAGCCTCGAGAGCTGGTTGGGGTGTGTCCTCTGGCCCAGCCAGTGCTCTGCACCATGCTTCACCCTCTGGTAGTCATGGAAACGAAGAGTGTGATGGAAAGAGCAATTTCGGTGGCTGGGAGTGGAGATGAAAAAAGGATCTGGCCTTGGGCAGAAATAAGTTCCTAAAACTTACTGTGCAAACTATTAACCTCTAGGATGCAGAGTCCAGTGGCTTGTTTTCATCAGTTTGGACATCACTTATCATGGAGGTGGGGTAGGGGTGGAGGTGAGAATTGTGTTACATGGAAAATCACAATAGAAGAGGTCACAGTAGTAAGGCAGCCATTTTTATTTGATCCCACATCTTTGCAATTCTCTTCATTGCTCAGTAATAGGAAAGTAAAGTAACCTAAACGCTATACACATGCATTCACAGCATTGTTTCTTTTAAGATATGAAAGTATATTCAGGACTTTCATGCATCTTAATTGTTGTTCACCTGTATTAAAAGCTGGTTCTTCTTCATGCCTTTGCATGGTTTTTCATCTTTCACTGTTGTATGTCCTCCTCCGCAGAATCTACTCTACTCTATCATAATTGTCCATCTACTACAAGACTGTGAATTCTGAGAGCACGTTATGCCTGACGTGGTCACAGGTTATCCCTGTATCCAGCGTTGCCAGGCACAATAGGAGGGGATGATTCCTTAGGACTTTCTAGGTAAACATGTTGTCAATGAATAAAGACAGTTTTTTGGGTGTTTTTTTTGGTTTGTTTTTTAACATCTTTATTGGAGTATAATTGCTTTACAATGGTGTGTTAGTTTTTGTTGTATAACAAAGTGAATAATCTATACATATACATGTATCCCCATATCCCCTCCCTCGTGCATCTCCCCCACACCCTCCCTATCCCACCCCTCTAGGTGGTCAAAAAGCACAGAGCTGATCTCCCTGTGCCATGCAGCTGCTTCCCACTAGCTATCTATTTTACATTTGGTAGTGTATATATGTCAGTGCCACTTTCTCACTTCATCCCAGCTTACCTTTTCATCTTCTTTATCCATTCATCTGTCAATGGACACATAGGTTGCTTCCATGTCCTGGCTATTGTAAATAGTGCTGCGATGGATATTGTGGTACATGACCCTTTTTGAATTATGGCTTTCTCAGTGTATATGCCCAGTATGGAATTGCTGGGTCATATGGTAGCTCTATTTTTAATTTTTTCAGGAACCTCTATACTGTTCTCCATAGTGGCTGTATCAATTTACATTCCCACCAACAGTACAAGAGTGTTCCCTTTTCTCCACACCTTCTCCAGCATTTATTGTTTGTAGACTTTTTGATGATGGCCATTCTGACTGGTGTGAGGTGATCCCTCATTGTAGTTTTGATTTGCATTTCTCTAATGATTAGTGATGTTGAGCATTCTTTCATGTGTTTGTTGGCAATCTGTATATCTTCTTTGGAGAAATGTCTATTTAGGTCTTCTGAACATTTTTGGATTGGGTTGTTTGTTTTTTTCTGATATTGAGCTGCATGAGCTGCTTGTAAATTTTGGAGATTAATCCTTTGTCAGGTGATTCATTTGCAAATATTTTCTCCCATTCTGAGGGTTGTCTTTTCGTCTTGTTTATGGTTTCCTTTGCTGTGCAAACGCTTTTAAGTTTCATTAGGTCCCATTTGTTGATTTTTGTTTTGATTTCCATTTCTCTAAGAAGTGGGTCAAAAAGCATCTTGCTGTGATTTATGTCATAGAGTGTTCTGCCTATGTTTTCCTCCAAGAGTTTTATAGTGTCTGGCCTTATATTTAGGTCTTTAA
>NC_041229.1:46419182-46438850 GCF_002837175.3 Physeter macrocephalus
ATCATTAGTGTATAGGAATGCAAGAGATTTCTGTGCATTAAATTTGTATCCTGCTACTTTACCAAATTCATTGATTAGAAATTCATTGATCCGGGTTACATCTTTAGGATTCTCTATGTATAGTATCATGTCATCTGCAAACAGTGACAATATTACTTCTTCTTTTCCAATTTGGATTCCTTTTATTTCTTTTGTTTCTTTGATTGCTGTGAAACTTCCAAAACTATGTTGAATAATAGTGGTGAGAGTGGGCAACCTTGTATTGACAGTTTTTTTACAACTATTTTTTAATTGAAGTATAGTTAATTTACAATATTGTATTAGTTTCAGACGTACAGCAAAGTGAGTCAGTTATACATATATATATCTATTCTTTTTCATATTCTTTTCTATTATAAGTTATTACAAGATATTGAATATATTTCCCTGTGCTATACATTAGGTCCTTGTTGTTTATCTATTTTATATATAGTAGTGTGTAATATTAATCCCAAACTCCTAATTTATCTTCTCCCCCCACTGCCCCCAGTCATTATCCCCTTTGGTAACCATAAGTTTGTTTTCTATGTCTGTGACTCTATTTTGAATAAAGATAGTTTTACTTTGTTCTTTCCAGTCTTTATGACTTTTATTTTTTCTTGCCTTATGTCACTGGCTAGTACCTTCTGAACAATGCTGAATAGAGGTGATAAGAGCAGACAGACTTACTTTGTCTTCATTGCAGGGAGAAAGCACTCAGCATTTTATCATTAATAATTACGTTAAATGTAGGTTTTCTCATAGATGCCTTTTATTATATTCAGGTAGTTCCTCTTTCTACTTTGCTAAGTATTTTAAAAATAAATGGGTGCTGAATTTTGTCAGCTGTCTTTTGGCATTCATTTCCTTGGCCACATAGTTTTTCTCCTTTATTTTCTTTTTAAAAAAAAAATAAATTTATTTATTTATTTTTGGCTACATTGGGTCTTCGTTGCTGTGCATGGGCTTTCTCTGTTTGCAGTGAGCGGGGGCTACTCTTTGTTGTGGTGCACGTGCTGTCATTGCGGTGGCTTCTCTTATTGTGGCTCATGGGCTATAGGGGCATGAGCTTCAGTAGTTGCAGCATGCGGGCTCGGTAGCTTGTGGCACACAGGCTCAGTAGTTGTGGCTTGCGGCTCTAGAGCGCAGCCTCAGTAGTTGTGGCACATGGGCTTAGTTGCTCCGCGGCAAGTGGGATCTTCCCAGATCAGGGCTCGAACCCATGTCCCCTGCACTGGCAGGCAGATTCTTAACCACTGCTCCACCAGGGAAGTCCCTCCTTTATTTTCTTAATACATTAATTATATTGATTGATTGTTGAATGTTGAACAATCCTTGCACTTCTGAGATAAACCCCATTTGGTCACAATGTATTACCATTTTTATACATTGCTCTGTCTTATTTGGGAGTATTTTGTTAGAAATGTTTTCACCTATGTTCCTGAGAGATATTGATTTTCTGACTTTTTTAATGTAAGATCTTTTTGATATCAAGGCTGCCATGACTGGTTAGTTACTAACCATTAAATGATGATTAACTATATTAGGTCTGTCTGGTTGCAAGTAACAAAAAGTAACTTGAGCTAGCTTAGGCAGCTAGCTCAGATTCCAAGGTCAGACATGAGACAGGTAACCTAGCCTCTGGAAGGAACTGGAATCACAAGCCACTGAGCCCTCTACCTCCCTGTCACTCTCCCTATCCCTCAGCTTCATTCCTCCCACTTTGCAGACTTTCTCCCTCTGCTTCCCTGATTCATATGGCAACTCCTAAGCTTATTAATAATAAATAAATAAACAAATATGTACATAAGGCCTAGAAAGGTTCAGGAACTTCTTTCATGCATCACTAGTCAAATGCATGCACAGTTATAAGGTAATAAACTAGTCTTAGTCTGAGAAAAAGGAAAAATGATTGAATCAGTGGATCAAAGCAAAAATTTCATTAGTATAGCTACACTCACTAAGTACATACTATATGTTAGACCTTAGGTAAGCTTCATCTTATAAGATCTTCATCACACCCTTATGGATAGAAAGTTGTATTATCTCCACAGATAAAGAAAGTGAGGCTTAGGTGAAATAAGTTTACACAGTCATCTCTGAATGATAAATTTCAGAGTCAATTTTGCTGCATCTAAAATACATTGCAGGCCTCTGGGTAGGACACAAATCCTTTGAAACAAAAACGAAGAAAGCAGAATGTAAAAACTATTAACCTTCATATTGTGTATGAGTTTGTATTTATTGCATTCATGGCAATATAAAGATGATTGCCAACAATATGCTACAGGAAGATTTTTATCTAATAGTGCTCCTGCATAGTCAAAATGATAAGATCAGTATATATTACAGTAAAGAAGCTTTTGTATTCTCAATAGCAAACTGAGCACTGCTCTAGCAGAAGAATATCAGAAAGAAAAAGGAAAATAACTTTGGTGCTACAGAGGAATTTTAAATTAGAAAAAAAAAACAGCCAATAACAATAATTACTACTTTATCAAGAATTTACTAAGTGCTAGGGGCTCTGCTACATGCTTTACTTTTATTGGTTTATTTGCTAGTCACAACAACCCAAAAAGTAGGTATTATTAGCCCCACTTAGAGATTGAAAAACTGAGTTTCAGGAACTTTCCCAGGAATCACAGCAAGAAAGCAGCCGATCCAAGATTCTAGCTTGTGTGGTGGCAGAAGTTACAAGAACACCGAGGCGCTCTTTGCTTTTGGATTGGTTATGGCCCATTCGTTATGGTTATTTTGAAAAAACAAAACAAAACATTGGCAATTTCTCAGAATTCCTTGCTGTCCTCCAGAATACGACAACATCGTGAATCCAGAAGCTCTGAGATGCTCTCATTAGCTCTCAACCGCAGAAATTGCTGCATTTCCTTGACCACAGAAAAAAACCGTTTCTCTAGCCTAGAGGCCCAGGACTCATAACCTTTTCCAGTTTTCTAGAAGTGCTGAAGACTAGAATGTAAATAGTCCTTCAGTGTGAAACAGAGCAGGGCAAATACAAGCATCCACAGGCTGGAATGTTGGCTCAACACACAGATCTCTAACAGCAAACACAGCAAAGCAAACATGGTGCTGAGACAAGGAAAAGGGGATGGGTCTGAGGAAAGCCTGCCAATCACACCCAGATATTCATCTGCCTGAACGTCTGGTTCCCTGGAGAGGGGCAGGTTGGAACCCGGGAAGCCCAGCTTTACCTCCTTCAAGCACTTGCTGCACTGATTTTGGCCTAGCCTACAATTTGAGCAGCGAAAGCCGCTCGGAGAGACCTTTGTTTGGTCATATTACAATTTGGCATCCAAGATGAAAACATCTAAAATGTTGCCATTGATCCTGGGTGGGTTAAAAAAAAAAAAGACGAATATCAAATCAAAGCGCTCCTAACTGCTGAGGTCCACAGGCAACGCTCAGAGTAACTTGCTCTAGACTAGTGAAAACTCAGACTACTGAAACCTGGACAAACGGAAACTTGGGGACTCTTTGCCCAGGGGACTTCCAATAAAGGCTCTGAGATGGGGGGAGGAAATCCTCTCCCCTCATTCACCAATACACATTACGACCTTCACACCCACCTAAGCTAATAAATGTGTTAATGCACAGATAGCTTCTTCAATGATTGTTAATTAATTGCACTAAAATTTTGAGGGTAGCCAGTTGATCATTGAGTTAGAACCCTCAATCCTCATGGTTTTCTGTTTGCTAAAATAGAAAAACATCACCCATGAATAGGTCGAATGCATTGGTAGGCAAGTCTGGACAAAGCCTTTCAGGTGAATGGCCAATATTACAAAAAGGCAAATTCTGTAGGATACAACGAGACAAGGTGAAGATTAATATACAGAGCACTTTCTCACAGTTCTACCTGTCTGTCTGTCTGTCTGTCTGTCTTGAGAAGTAATGAGTCTCCAGGAAAGGGGTAGCAACATACTGTAGAGGGAGCCAAGCCGATGATGAGGTTCCTTGTATCCTGCCAGGTCAGGAAAACTGAGATCCAGTGTTTCTAAATCATTCTGAAATCTTTCTTGAACTTCCTCTATATTCCAGGCACAGTGCTGGGTGCTGGTGGCATAAAAATGAGGACAAAGTCCCTTCAGAAGCATAGGGATGGCTGGGGAGACCAACACACAAATAGACTATTTAGATCGGGAGAGGAGGTGCTGCATCAGAGGTTACGTGCAGGGCATTATGGGAGCCCAATGCAGGGGGCTGCTTGGGTGCAGGCAAGGGAAGGAGTCAAGAAATGCATTCTGGGGCTTCCCTGGTGGCGCAGTGGTTGCGCGTCCGCCTGCCGATGCAGGGGAACCGGGTTCGCGCCCCGGTCTGGGAAGATCCCACATGCCGCGGAGCAGCTGGGCCCATGAGCCATGGCCGCTGGGCCTGCGCGTCCGGAGCCTGTGCCCCGCAACGAGAGAGGCCACAGCAGAGGGAGGCCCGCATACCACAAAAAAAAAAAAAAAAAAAAAAAGAAATGCATTCTGGGGATGACGTCTGAGCTGAATCTTAAAGAGTGCATAGGAGAGGGCCAAGTGGAGATGTGGGGTTGAGGGCATGATACATAGTGTGGTCTCGCCAGATCCCACAGTGGGAGCTGGGGAGGATCTGGAAATGAAGCCAGAGCGAGAAAGGCAGGGGCCTGGTAATAGAGTAATATGAGTATCACCATCGCAGATGAGGGAAGTGATGCTTAGAGAGGGAAGATCCAATGCCCACGATTTAAAGTCACACAGTCCTAAATTCAAGTCTCAAGTTTGCAACTTACTCATCGGGTGAACATCTAAGTTGTTTATCTTCTGAGTCCCGGTTTCCTGACCTGCAAACTAGAAATAAGACAATACCCAGCCAATGGGGTGCTGTGAGGATTAAATGAGGCATGCAAAGCCCGTAACATGGTTTCAGCACATTGTAAGCACTTGATAGTGATAGATAATGATAGAAATTAACTTTTAGAAAATGTATAAATTTGCTCAAGATTGCACAGTAAATGGCAAAATGTGGATCTGAACCCACTGGTAGTGAACACCCAGGGTGACAGTGGGAATGACCTGCCCTGGATGCCAGCAAGGGGTGTGTGCAAGCTCCACAGAGAATTTTAAAACTATCATAAAATTGAATAAGCCATTGGTCTGCTTTCCATTATTGTCAAGCGTAGAGAATTCCAAAGATTGTCAGTGATAAAATACTCCTCCCTCCAATATTTTTTGTTGCTCTAAGAATTTCTAAACAATTGCTGCTTGGTTACTGTTGAGTTTTAATAATACCTATGAAAGCCACATGGTCCTCCGGCACACACTGTAAACTAGAAACCGATCCTCCCCTGGATCCCGTTCATCAGAACATAGTTTTCAAACGATCACTCTGGCCACTTTGTTTCCCTGTTTTAAATGTTAGACAGATAAACATTCCAAATGATTACACAGGGTGACAGAATTGAAGCGACTCAAGTTCCATGTCTTTGCCTTTCAGTCACTGTGCTAACATTGTTTATTCTAAATCTAATGTTTCAGCGAGGGAATATGTACTCTCACAGGGATGGGAAACATCAACCATACCCAAAGTGTGCTTGAATTATTGTCAACTGTTAGGAAACTATGTAGACAAATGTTTATTAAAGAATAAGGAATAAAAATGGGCTAATCTAAAGCTATTTACTTCAAATAATTTTTTCATACAGAGGAGAGTGTTAAAAAGTTATCTGCTCTGGATTTCATACATGAGGGTACCAGCTCTGCAAGTCTGTCAGGCTCTAACACTTCTGCCAATGTTTCTCCTCTTCTATCCTGACTGCTCTAGGGCTCTGACCGTCCCCATATCTCTCCTTCTTCGTTCTGGAACCCAGGCACTCCTATCAGTGGAGTCAGTTACTCAGGTTCAGTTGTGTCCCTCTGAGGCTTCACTGAAATGCAACCTCATCATTTGAGATGGGCAACACCTTAGTGCTGAGCAGCCAGGACAGCGCAGCGGGGTGGGTGCCCTCTGGGATAGAGAGCTCTAGATGAGGCGTTAAACTAGGGGATGCTGAGGGAGGAGAGAGCTGGGGTTCAGAATGAGGGAGCTGATCACCTGAGGGTGGCATGGAGAAGATGGATGACCCAAGTGGGGAGACACCCCAGATGAGTGAGATGGCTCACAGGAAGGGCGGCATCAACAATGAAGTTTTTCTACTTTACAGTTTTGACCAAAGCAGAGGAGTATCAATTTGCTCTTTGTTTTCTGCTGGGTTGGAGGAATTCCAAAAAAATCCCCAAAGCCTTGGAACTAATTACAGCAGATGATGGGCACTCTTGTAAACACACGAGGAGAAGATAAGGACAGCATGCTTTTGAAAAGAGAATTTGAGTCAAGTAGCCAAAAACCTGAGAGCGACAAGATTACAGTAGGTAGGCCTATAAACCCTCCTTGTTGAAAGCCTATGTGTGCCTGTTCCTCCAAGTCATTGGATTTTAGCAAGTTTCATTGATGAAAGATCACTGCAGAGTTTACAGACATGATTTACAGAATGACACTGTGCTCTTGAGATGGCCAAAGCCACCAGCTCTTTTCACTATCTCGTGACATGAAAGTTAAGTCAATCAGTTACCTTGTATTTGTTGGGCACTTACTTTGCCTCAGGCAATTTGTTTGGCTCTGGGGATACAGTTATGAATGAGAAGACATAGTCCCTATCCTCACTGGCATTAGAGTCTAGCAGTGGTGACACCTTAAATTATTATACATACAATAACAAATAATTTCAAGCGAGTGAAGTGCTGTGAAGGAGAAATACAGGATGCCATGGGAGTGTATGGTGGGGTGAGGGTCGGAGAAGCCTTCTCTGACCACCCCATGATTAGAAAGGACAAAAACAGAATGGGTTGGAAGAATTCAGCCATGGCAAATCTTAGTCGGAAATCAAGAGTAATGCTAATGCTAGGAGTAACATGGTGGGATTTCATTGAAATCCCTGACTTTTGCCACGGGTAGCCATGGGAAGCTTTCTGGCACACTCAGAATAAGATATATTTAAGAGTGACTTACACTCACATGACTTTATTTTGGGGAAGTCAACATTTCTGGATAGAAAAGACATTTCCAAATTGCACACAGGCAACTAATACACTTATAGCAGCATATGTGGTAGAAAACCCAACACAGGCCAAAATACCCTCAATAAGGACTCGATAAAATTGGTGCTAGCGTAGGGGCACTAGGACAAGCCAAAAGCACTTGTAATGAAAAAAGACACAGTGAAGAAAAACACTTAGCAAAAGGGAAGTTTTTCAAGGAGGAAGGGAAAGGATGCAGCCTGGGTCAACAATTTAACATTTGAAAAATGGATACAACAAACTCAAGAAATAATTAGACAATATGTTAGAGACAAAGATGGGCAAGAGTTTGCACCAGAATTCAAGAACTGTTAAATAGATTCATTCAAATGGAAACAGAGTTTCCATTTGAACTTCTACACGAAGTTGGCAGGGATTTTAGCAGCAAAAGCAAGTAAATCGATGAGAAGCCCCTGGTTTCACTAATCTGTGGCAAATTACAAATGGTGAATGCTCTTTACATACGTCCTCTTTCACTGCCAAGACTCCTCATCTAAATACAAATAAGAGATATTCAGTGGTACAGTTGGAGTGGGATATAGAAAGTTTATTTATTTATTTTTGGCTGCGTTGGGTCTTCGTTGCTGCGTGTGGGCTTTCTCTGGTGGCGGCGAGCGGGGGCTACTCTTCGTTGCGGTGAGCGGGCTTCTCATTGCGGTGGCTTCTCTTGTTGAGGAGCATGGGCTCTAGAGCACAGTCTCAGTAGTTGAGGCGCGCAGGCTCAGTAGTTGAGGCGCACGGGCTTAGTTGCTCCGCGGCATGTGGGATCTTCCCGGACCAGGGCTCGAACCTGTGTCCCCTGCACTGGCAGGCAGATTCTTAACCACTGTGCCACCAGGGAAGCCCCTACAAAGTTTATTAAATTTGATTTGAGTGTTGCACCTAAATTGAAGATGGACCTTACTCAGAGGAGAGAGTGGTAGCTCTATCTCCAGAAACACTCATATCCATTGTGCTGATCCTTCTTATTGCTTTTCATGGTCTGGAATGATTTTATTTATGATTTTACTTTTATTGTAAAATTCTCCCCACTCTAGTGTATATAGTTTATGAGGTCCAAGACCGTGCTTGTCTAGGTCACAGATACAGTTCCAGCTCTCACAGTCCTTGGAGAGAGGAGACAGTGATATAAACATCTAAGGAATGAATGGATGATGCGACATCAAGATTGGGACATAATGAACAGGCAGATTTGGCCAGGCAGTGAAGGAAGCACATTCCAGGTCAGTGATCAGAGTGGACGCCAGTCCACATTGCTTCAACTGGAGAAACCTCTTATACTGAACAAGACTCACACTGCAGTTCTAAGACTGAACAGAAGATGAATAAAACATGCCGGATGCTTCACTCTTCCAGAATACAGGCTGAACCTTATAGAAAACTAAAAAAAAAAAAAAAAAAATCAGGAGTTCAATTTTCAACATGATGAGTTTGGGATTATCTATTTTCCATCCAGGTGGCATTATTAAAGTAGGTAGTTGGATATACAAGTGTGGAGTTCAGGAGAGAAATTGAGGCTGGGACTAAAATTTGAGAAGATAGATATTCACTTACCTGAACTGTAAAGTGTGGGAAAGTAGCAGTGGAATATAGGGCTGGAAAGGTAGGTTGGGGAGAGCATGTTAAAGGATTTAAAAGAGAAAGATACATTCTAAGCCTTGAGGAAGATGATGATAATGATGATGACTTAGGTACCTGCTAGACCAGAGTAGATATGAGGGTTAGCACTTAGGGCTGGGAACAAGTGCCTAAGTCATGTGCCTTCAGAGGTGGTGTGTCCAAGCATAAGGGCTCCCAGATGCCTACATGCATCCCAGGTCCCTTCCACTGAGCCCCTCCCCACAAAGGAAAACAAAAGGGAGCATGATGATGACATAGTGACCAAACAGACTCCCTGCAGGGTCTATCTCCTGCTTTGAAGGAACTGAATGTGAAATTAATCATGTAAAGACACAGCAGGTGATCTTAAGAGGAGTATTTTGATATTGTGATGTAATAAGAATGATATATTTGATCTTCTTCCCTGGTTCCTGGCATAAAGCTCCTAAAACCCTTGGAATTTTCTGAGTGACATTTTCTGAGGAGAAGAGCATATTTTGTTATTTATTGTAAGCCCGGCTCAAGCCTACCTGACTTTATGCTAATGACTTGGGAGAGTGGAGCTGATTGCCAGGGAAACCAAGCATGTGATTAGAGGGTTAGAACTTTCAGCCCTAAGCCTCATTACCCCCACCTCTGGGGATAAGAGAGACGCTGGGGATTCATTTAATCACCAAGGGCCAGTGATTTAATCCATCATGCCTGTGTAATGGAACCTCCATAAAAACCCTAAATGAAGAGGTTCGGAGAGTTTCTGGGTTAGTGAACACATAGGGGTGCTGGGAGGGTGGTATGCCCAGAGAGGGTATGAAAGCTCTGCACTTCTTTCCACATACCTTGCCCTATGCATCTCTTAGATTTGGCTGTTTCTAAGTTGTATCCTTTATAATCAACTGGTAATAATAAGTAAACTGTTTCCCCAAGTTGACTTCTATGAGGTCGTTCTAGCAAATTATCAAACCTGAGGAGAGGGCTGTGGATACTCCCAATGTATAGCCAGTTGGTCAGCAGTGCCAGAAGTCCAGACTTGCGATGAGCATCTCAAGTGTGGGCAGTCTTGTGAGACTAAGCCCTTAACCTGTGGAGTCTGCATTAACTCCTGGTACTTAGTGTCTGAATTAAATCAAAACATTGGGCACCCAGTTGATGTCCCGAGAGTTGAAGGACTGGTCGCTGGTGTGGCAAAAACCCCACACCTTTGGTGTCAGAAGTGTGTTGTGAGTAGAGAAATAGTTTTGCTCCTAGGTATATAAACTTGTTCTCTCAACTAGCGGCAAGGAGGTATAAGGCCCTGCTACCATTCTGTATGCTTCCTGCTATGACCAGATACCAAGGGGTATGAATAAATCAAGCATTAGAGTTTAGGGATTTCTTTGCTTCACCCATGGGTCAGAGGCTGAATTGGGGCAGCCAAGCCACCAAAAATCCTCTGCAGTGGTAGTAGCACCTGTAGAGCAGCAGTAACAAAGGGCCCTGCTGCCTTAGGAGAGCCTGCTAACATGACTCTTTATAAGCCCTTGCTGAATGTCAAATCCTTGCTAAAAGTTTTATATACAGTATCCCATTTAAATCCCATAACAAACATTTTCCGGTGGCAGAGCCAATAGATACACATCAGGTTACACTTATGACTCCATGATTCTAAATGGAGAGCTATAAATTTCAACTTTATGAAGACAACATTTTTTCATTAAAAAAACTTCTGTGCTTAAGTTCAGTTGGCAAAATCTAACCCTGCTGCTGATTTATAGTTTGATCCATAACCCTAGAATTTGCTTAAGCGCTCCCTAAGGCTATGGAACAAAGAAATATGCATTTGAAAGCTTCAGTGAAATAATTAATTGCAACTTTAAAGATGCACAAATGTTATTTCATGATTTTTGGCCTGCTTCCTCTTTATGTGTGGGGTAGGGAAGGATGGCATGTTTTTCTTTTTCAATTATTTAAGAGTGTTAATGAGTCTCTCTTTGACTCCATATGTTACACCACTGAAAAACTGGTCCTTAGTTTAGTAACATTTGGAACTGGGTGAGCAGCATTTCTGCTCAAGAACTATCTCCTCTCGTGTATGACAGAAGAGTTAAGAGAGAAGAATCCCGTTGCTTTGCCAGCTTGTCTCGTTACAGGACAAAGGCATCTCTGTTGCAGGCTTTTGATGTTTTAGAAAGATCTAGAAGTTTTTAAGCCAGTCTCCAGGAGAACCCATAAGGTTTCAAGTAGTATGTATTTGTTATGTATGTGAATTTTTCTAGGATGAGCCCATAGTTTTCAACTGAGTCTCAAAGGTGTTCTTGACCTTACCAAAATTAAGATCACTGCTATGCTACAGAAATTTCTAGAGACATGACTAACTAAATACATGGAACAATAGAGAGACTCTTTATAGCTGGATGTATTATAGTACAGTTGTCCTCGGTATCCACAGATGATTGGTTCCAGGACCCCACAGATACCAAAATCGGTGGATGCTCAAGTCCCTTATATAAAATGATGTCATACAGTCAGCCCTTCACATCCATGGGCCCACGCATACACGGTTCATCCTACTGTGGATAATTCGATTCAAGGACGGTTGTATCTGATGCAGAACCCGGGATATGGAGGGCTGACAATAATTCTATGTAAATTAGCGCTGTAAAAGAGTATGAAAAAAGTTATATGGTCCATGTTTGTGAGTCACATGTTTTTTTCTCTCTGAGATTCTCCAAGTTCAGCCCTTTGTCATTGATATGCTATCTATGCCTTTAATATTATATGAGAATTCTGCCTTTTGTTGCTGAGATATAGTGTAGAGGTGGTATTTTGATTTTTTTTCTTCCAATAGAGAGAAAGGTCTTGCTCTAACATGATCACTCTCACCTGGCAGTTCCCCTGGAATATCAGAAAGCAGTTATTAGTCGATGATGTTAAATGATATGTGTGTGCATGAAAGCTTATGGGTGTATACGCAATAGCTAATGTTGAAAGCCCTTGCTGAATGCCAAATCCTTGCTAAAAGCTTTATATACAGTATCCCATTTAAATCCTATAACAAACATTTTCTGGTGGCAGAGCCAATAGATACACATCAGGTTACACTTATGACTCCATGATTCTAAATGGAGAGCTATAAATTTCAACTTTATGAAGACAACATTTTTTCATTAAAAAAACTTCTGTGCTTAAGTTCAGTTGGCAAAATCTAACCCTGCTGCTGATTTATAGTTTGATCCATAACCCTAGAATTTGCTTAAGCGCTCCCTAAGGCTATGGAACAAAGAAATATGCATTTGAAAGCTTCAGTGAAATAATTAATTGCAACTTTAAAGATGCACAAATGTTATTTCATGATTTTTGGCCTGCTTCCTCTTTATGTGTGGGGTAGGGAAGGATGGCATGTTTTTCTTTTTCAATTATTTAAGAGTGTTAATGAGTCTCTCTTTGACTCCATATGTTACACCACTGAAAAACTGGTCCTTAGTTTAGTAACATTTGGAACTGGGTGAGCAGCATTTCTGCTCAAGAACTATCTCCTCTCGTGTATGACAGAAGAGTTAAGAGAGAAGAATCCCGTTGCTTTGCCAGCTTGTCTCGTTACAGGACAAAGGCATCTCTGTTGCAGGCTTTTGATGTTTTAGAAAGATCTAGAAGTTTTTAAGCCAGTCTCCAGGAGAACCCATAAGGTTTCAAGTAGTATGTATTTGTTATGTATGTGAATTTTTCTAGGATGAGCCCATAGTTTTCAACTGAGTCTCAAAGGTGTTCTTGACCTTACCAAAATTAAGATCACTGCTATGCTACAGAAATTTCTAGAGACATGACTAACTAAATACATGGAACAATAGAGAGACTCTTTATAGCTGGATGTATTATAGTACAGTTGTCCTCGGTATCCACAGATGATTGGTTCCAGGACCCCACAGATACCAAAATCGGTGGATGCTCAAGTCCCTTATATAAAATGATGTCATACAGTCAGCCCTTCACATCCATGGGCCCACGCATACACGGTTCATCCTACTGTGGATAATTCGATTCAAGGATGGTTGTATCTAATGCAGAACCCGGGATATGGAGGGCTGACAATAATTCTATGTAAATTAGCGCTGTAAAAGAGTATGAAAAAAGTTATATGGTCCATGTTTGTGAGTCACATGTTTTTTTCTCTCTGAGATTCTCCAAGTTCAGCCCTTTGTCATTGATATGCTATCTATGCCTTTAATATTATATGAGAATTCTGCCTTTTGTTGCTGAGATATAGTGTAGAGGTGGTATTTTGATTTTTTTTCTTCCAATAGAGAGAAAGGTCTTGCTCTAACATGATCACTCTCACCTGGCAGTTCCCCTGGAATATCAGAAAGCAGTTATTAGTCGATGATGTTAAATGATATGTGTGTGCATGAAAGCTTATGGGTGTATACGCAATAGCTAATGTTGAAAAAAAAAAAGCCTCTAATTTAACATTCAGTATGTAACCCATATAAGTTTCAACAGCTTAGTGACTCTTTCCATGGTTTCACATTCAAAGAAATTTGGACCTACACCCATAATAGTCGAAGAGAAACGTAAATTTGTATTGAAGTCTCTCAGCACCGAATGGAAAACAATCAAAAGCAAAAATTATTTGATATTCTTTGTTTCCCATCTCATGCCATTTTATCATCTCTCATGCGTGGAACCTTCTCCAAAGTATTTCTCCTCCCCTACTCCAAGCTCTAAAATTTCCCCCAATTCAGTGCATTTAAGCTCTGATAGATCCATTCCTCTCTCTATCTTAATTCTATGTTATGGAGGTCAATTTAACCTCTCTGGTTTCTTTCTTTTGCCTGTTTTGTCATAACTCCAACTGTTCTCCCTTCCCCCTCCCCGCAAAAAGCTGATCCAGCAAGCAAGAGCCCTTTCTGGGGAGGTGAGGAAAAAAGGAAGGAAAAAAATTTATGTTTGCAACTTAAATCATTCCTTTTGTCTCTGATACCAGTATAAAGAAAAACACCACACTCATTTGAGATCTAAACATAACTTCAATTTGGGATTGTAGCCTTCTTAATTAACATGTCCAATTAAACCGTTTACACCTGATTAATTTGATAAAAAGAACAGTTCATACATATTAGTTAATACATAGTTGCTTTTTAGCCTCAGCAAGTTCATTCACTGTATGTAATACACACACACACACACACACACACACACACACACACACACACACACACACACACACACACACCTTCACCATTTAATATTTAGCTTTTCATTTTAATTGAACCAGTCTTTCACTCTAAGGGCCCTGGTTGAGAGCTCTGTCCAGGAAGGAAGAGCTTTAAACCCAGGCAAATGGAAAATTGATTTGCATAAAAGCATCTCTTCATGAGTGAAAGTCTGGCTTATTCTAAATCCTGTAAGTACATAGCCTCTCTTTCTTTCACCATTAAAACCAGGGAAACAAATCTTCAGGGGAAACACCCTGATGAGACACGTGGAGTGAGGCACATTGGTAAGTGTAAGCCTTTCTTTGTTGTTCCCACAACAAGGGAACCCTATAGGCACCTGACAGGAGGCTGTGGATGTGCACACATGGATTTCACATGTGCCAGACCAGAGTCCCGGAAGCTAGAAATCCCAGGAATGATCGCTGCTGAAACCTGCCTGGGTTTCAAAAGCACAGGTCCATCAAACCTGCACATATCTCTCTGAAAATTTCCATCAGTAGTAAAAACAACTTGAACTTGAGAACTCAACAAGTGGCTTTGGGTGGCTGCGTTACGAGTTTCCCATTTGGGACAGGAAGTTTATCTTGCCGGAAAGAATTGTCCCCCATTTCAAGGAAATCTACAGTCAGTCAACCGTGATAGGAGCACCCAGGGAGAGAACCTGGGACCACGGAAGAAGCACCAGACTGGGAGTTGGGAGAGCTCTTTTCCTGGCTCTGTCATCAATGACTTGTGTGACTTTGGCTTTGAGGATGCCTTCCAGGTCTAATATTCTCTGATATGAACACCTTCATAATCCATGATTCGGAAACAAGGTGCACATGCAACCGTGTAAGAGACTGAGCAATAAAGACAGTTCCAGCTCTGGGCCTTGGGCTTGTTATTTGTGAAATGAGTATAGGAGCAGAGCAAAACTATCTCCCAAGTCCAGCTTAAATGTGTGACTGTTTCCACAAAGAAAACACCATGACAATGGCCCCGTATAAAGAAACATTTTTTAAAAAAGACCCTGCCCATAAGAGTGTTCCCATCTACCTAATGAGAGAAAATATATCTTCTCTTGTTAACTAGAATGGAACACTCCATATATATGTGTGTGTATATTGGTAAATGTATATATAACAATCAAACCACTTATGAATAAGAATTTGACAATATGTCAAATTCTAATATATGTCATTATTAGCAACTGTCTGTTTGAAACGGGCTTTTAGAAATAATAGCAGTGTATTAAAAAGTGCTAAATATGTAACATGGAAAATAGTCTGAAAGATGGTAATCCTGCATTCTTTGCCTGGCTCCCAGCCCTACTGTGCATTTGGGCCTCCCTAACTTTTCCAGGTGTGAATCCCAGTTCTCTCGTTTTCAATAGCTCCCAGCACTGTGATCAACCTCCCTGGTTTAGGGAAATGTAAAATGCCGTGGCAGTGGTTCTCTGTCTTCGTAACGTGCACTCCTGTTGTTTGTCTTGAAGTTACCTTGGTCCCTTTGCCTTGTACATTATTCATTCATTCATCAGAGAAGCTAAGCACCTTGTTAGGCACTGGGGTGCAAAGGAAAGTATATCTCATCTTAAGCGTCACTTCCTCAGGGAGGCCAAATTACCTGATCCCTCCGTGTAGGGTCCCACAGCTCCTGTATCTCTCTTGAAGCCCATCAAAGTTGTTGCACGTATCAAGAGTTCGTTCTTTTTTATTGCTGAGCAGTGTTGCATGGTATGGATGCCCCAGAATGTGTTCAGCCATTCACTCCTTGAAAGATGTTTGGCTTGTTTTTAGTGTTTTGCTATTATGAATAAAGCTGCTATGAACATGTGTGTACAGGTTTTTGTGTGAACATGAGTTTTCACTTCTCTGGGGTACAATGACCAAGAGCGCAATTACTAGGTTGTATGGCAAGTGCATGTTTAGTTTTGTAAGCAACTGCCAAACTGCTTTCAAGAGTAGATGTACCTCTGTACATTCCCACCATCAGTGTATGAAATCCAAGCTCTCTGCATCCTTGCCAGCCTTTGGTATAGTCATGCTTTTTGTTTTAGCTGTTATCATAGGTTTGTAGTGATATCTTATTGTAGTTTAATTGACATTTCTCCAAGGGCTAATAATATTGAAAATCTTTTCATGTGCTTTTTTTTCGCCATCTGTATTCCTCTGTAGTGAAATACTGTTTATGTCTTTTTCCACTGTATAACTGGATTGTTTGAGTCATTTTACTGTTGAGTTTTAAAAGGTTTTTTTATATATTGTAAATATAAGATCTCTGTCAGAGAGACATTTTGCAAATATTTTCTTCCGGTCTCTAGCTGTCTTATCACCCTCTATTAAGAAGGTCTTCCACAGAATGAGGTTTTAAATTTTGATGAAGTCCAACTTAGTAGTATTTTCTTCTATGAATTTTGCTTTTGAGGACATGTCTAATAACTCCTCACCTAGCCCTAGGTCCTGAAGATGTTTTCCTTAAAGTTTTGTAGGTTGAGTTTGTAGGTTGTATTTTACATTTAAATCTATGATCCATTTTTGAATTAATGGTTATATATGATGTAAAGTTTAGGTCAAGTTTCTTTTTTCTTTTTGCCTAGGGATGTCCAGTTACCAAATAATTTGTTGAAAATACTATCATATTTCCTCCAGAGTTGTTGTGCACTAGCACTTAACATTTTTTAAAAAATTGAAGTATATTTGATTTATAATGTTGTGTTAGTTTCAGGTGTATACCAAAGTGATTCAGCTATCTATCTATCTATGTATGATAATCTTTTTCAGATTCATTGCAAGTATAGGTTATTACAAGATATTGAATATTGTTCCCTGTGCTACACAGTAGGTCCTTGTTGTTTATTTTATTTTTAAAAATAAACTTATTTATTTATTTATTTTTGGCTGCATTGGGCCTTCGTTGCTGCGTGTGGGCTTTCTCTAGTTGTGGCGAGCGGGGGCTACTCTTCATTGCGGTGCGTGGGCTTCTTATTGCGGTGGCTTCTCTTGTTGCAGAGCACGGGCTCTAGGTGCTCTGGCTTCAGTAGTTGTGGCACACAGGCTCAGTAGTTGTGGTGCACGGGCTTAGTTGCTCCGCGGCATGTGGGACCTTCCCGGACGAGGGATCGAACCTCGTTGCCTGCATTGGCAGGCGGATTCTTAACCACTGCGCCACCAGGGAAGTCCTATCTATTTTATATATATTAGTGTGTATCTGTTAATCCCAGACTCCTAATTTATCCCTCCCCCTTTCCACATATTTAAAAATTGACTTTCATGAAAGCTGTGGTTCATGGCCTTATGAAGCTGAAAATCTCCAGAGGGAAACAGTAATAATAACAGCACCTTAAGAGAAAAGCTAGAACAGGGTGTGCACAGGGTGCTGGGGAAGCAAGAAGGCTGTGCTTCAGTGACTGACTTCCATCCATTTCCCTGCAACCACACCTCCCTGTGACTGAGCCCCTGGGGCCCTGAAGTCTGCTTATAGACCTTCCTGGACTAGAATAGTCAGGTCTAACCAACTACATTGGAACAATGGACCCTGAACTCTGCTCCCAGTTTTTCACCCCAGATCTCTGCTCCCTTCCTTAACCGCTTGACTCAACTCTCATTCTAGGTCTACTTCAGTCTTGGCCATCCAATGTTACCTGAGATGCTGTATTCCAATGTATGAAACCCATTGTCTCTCCCCAGTTTTGTTTGGGGTTGCCTACCCAGACCTAGGATATCAGGATAGGGCTTCCCTGGTTGCGCAGTGGTTGAGAGTCCGCCTGCCGATGCAGGGGACACGGGTTCGTGCCCCGGTCCGGGAGGATCCCACATGCCGCGGAGCGGCTGGGCCCGTGAGCCATGGCCGCTGAGCCTGCGCGTCCGGAGCCTGTGCTCCGCAACGGGAGAGGCCACAACAGTGAGAGGCCCGCGTACCGCCAAAAAAAAAAAAAAAAAAAAAGAAAGAAAAAAAAAGATATCAGGATAGAGAGAAAGGATATCAGGAAAGCAGAGAACTGTATATTCTCCAATGAACTGGCGCTGTGCAGGTAACCAGTCAGGTATACGTACTCTGACTCCAGATTAAAGAGATGGTGGACAGAGAGAAGAAAGACGTGTTTCTTGCTAGACTGACAGCCTATTCTGTTTGAGGTCATTGGCCCTCAGTGTGTAAAAAATAAATTAATAACAACAATAATAGCAACAAAAGTAATCCATTGTGTGGCCTAAGCTATCTGGAGTGTTGCCCCCTTAGTTAATTACATTAGCCACAGAATTGCTCCACTCTCCCCATCAGACAGTTTGCTAGGAACTGATCACATTGAGCTATCTCTGCTTAACTATTTAGGGCTTGATCTATGAATCAAGGTCTTTGAAGAAAGCTCATGTTTGCAAAAACAACTAATAGGGGTCTTGGCATGGGGGTGCTTTTCTTCTATGGCCATAGTGACTGCTAAAAGCCAAGGAATAATTTTTTTCTTGCTGGAAATGTGATTACTCAATTAAGGGCTGGAACACTGGCCTCTTTCATCACTCATATGCCCAGGATGCTAATCAACCAGAGTCATCCTATTTCCATGGCAAACCTGGCATGTAGTCAGGATTTAAAAGGAAAACAGGGCCTGTTAGTAGTAGAGAACTTTTCCTTTTTGTAAGATCTATTAGTGAAGTTCTCCTGCCTTGGGATATGTGTTAATTAGTCATAAACCAAAGAGATAATCCCTGTTAAGCTAGTACTAGCCGCTATAACACATAGACTCCAAAATATTAGTAGCTTAGCAAAATATAAAAGTTCAAAGGGGTTTTCCATCTTAGTGGTTGGTTCTGTTCCAAGTAATAATTAAAGATCCCAAGATTCCTCTAGCTTGGAGCTCCTCCATCTTCAAAACATGGGCTCCAAGATCATTGACTTGGGAGAAAGAGCATAGAGGATGGCAGTTAGGTGTTTTTATGGGCCAGGCCTGCAAGTAGTTCAGATCATTTCTGTTCACATTCCATTGCCTAGAACTTGATCTTATGGCCACACTAACTTCGGTGCTGGGGAAATGTAGTAAAACCCTGTGCCCAGGAAGAAGAGGAAACAGGTTTGCCATACTCCCTGAAGTCACTGCATGTCAGTGATTTGCAAAATATTTGCATCTTTATTCCTGTCTTGCCCCTAGGTTCTTCAGAACCATCTTTTTTCTTTTTAGATTCCATATATATATATGTGTTAGCATACAGTATTTGTTTTTCTCTTTCTGACTTACTTCACCCTGCTCTGTATGACAGACTCTAGGTCCATCCACCTCACTACAAATAACTCAATTTGTTTTCTTTTTATGGCTGAGTAATATTCCATTGTACATATGTGTGACATCTTCTTTATCCATTCATCGGTCGATGGACACTTAGGTTGCTTCCATGTCCTGGCTATTGTAAACAGAGCTGCAATGAACATTGTGGTACATGACTCTTTTTGAATTATGGTTTCCCAGGGTATATGCCCAGTAGTGGGATTCCTAGGTCATACAGTAGTTCTATTTTTAGTTTTTTAAGGAACTGCCATACTGTTCTCCATAGTGGGTCTATCAAATTACATTCCCACCAACAGTGCAAGAGTGTTCCCTTTTCTCCACACCCTCTCCAGCATTTATTGTTTGTAGATTTTTTGATTATGGCCATTCTGACTGGTGTGAGGTGATACCTCATTGTAGTTTTGTTTTGCATTTCTCTACTGATTAGTGATGCTGAGCATTCTTTCATGTGTTTGTTGGCAATCTGTATATCTTCTTTGGAGAAATGTCTATTTAGGCCTTCTGCCCA
>NC_041229.1:46438951-46441105 GCF_002837175.3 Physeter macrocephalus
TTTATTGGAGTATAATTGCTTTACAATGGTGTGTTAGTTTCTGCTTTATAACAAAGTGAATCAGTTATACATATACATATGTTCCCATATCTCTTCCCTCTTGCATCTCCCTCCCTCCCACCCTCCCTATCCCAGCCCTCTAGGTGGTCACAAAGCACCGGGCTGATCTCCCTGTGCCATGCAGCTGCTTCCCACTAGCAATCTATTTTACGTTTGTTAGTGTATATATGTCCATGCCACTCTCTCACTTGTCACAGCTTACCCTTCCCCCTCCCCATATCCTCAAGTCCATTCTCTAGTAGGTCTGTGTCTTTATTCCCATCTTACCCCTAGGTTCTTCATGACCTTTTTTTTTCATAGATTCCATACATATGTGTTAGCATACAGTATTTGTTTTTCTCTTTCTGACTTACTTCCCTCTGTATGACAGTCTCTAGGTCCATCCACCTCACTAAAAATAACTCAGTTTCGTTCCTTTTTATGGCTGAGTAATATTCCATTGTATATATGTGCCACGTCTTTATGCATTCATCTGTTGATGGACACTTAGGCTGCTTCCATGTCCTGGCTATTGTAAATAGAGCTGCACTGAACATTTTGGTACATGACTTTTTTATTTTTAACATCTTTATTGGAGTATAATTGCTTTACAATGGTGTGTTAGTTTCTGCTTTATAACAAAGTGAATCAGTTATACATATACATATGTTCCCATATCTCTTCCCTCTTGCATCTCCCTCCCTCCCACCCTCCCTATCCCACCCCTCTCATGGTCACAAAGCACAGAGGTGATCTCCCTGTGCTATGCGGCAGCTTCCCACTAGCTATCTAATTTACATTTGGTAGTGCATATATGTCCCTGCCACTCTCTCACTTCATCACAGCTTACCCTTCCCCCTCCCCACGTCCTCAAGTCCATGCTCTAGTAGGTCTGTGTTTTATTCCCATCCTACCACTAATCTCTTCATGACATTTTTTTTCTTAGATTCCATATATATGTGTTAGCATACGGTATTTGTTTTTCTCCTTCTGACTTACTTCACTCTGTATGACAGACTCCAGGTCTATCCACCTCATTACAAATAACTCAGTTTCATTTCTTTTTATGGCTGAGTAATATTCCATTGTATATATGTGCCACATCTTCTTTATCCATTCATCTGTTGATGGACACTTAGGTTGCTTCCATGCCGTGACTGTCTTTAAATAAAAACCATTATTTCTCCTACTGGTTCCTTGGCTGCTGCTTCTGTTGTACAGATCTTCCTCAACTTACCATGGGGTTACGTCCCAGTAAACCCATGGTAAGTTGAAAATATCATAAATTGAAAATGCATTTAATACACCTGACGTGTCAAACATCACTGCTTAGCTTCACCTACATTCAGTGCACTCAGAACACCTAGGTTAGCCTATAGTTGGGCAAAATCATCTAATGCAAGGACTATTTTTTAATAAAGTGCTGACCATCTCGTGTAATTTATTGACTACTGTACTGACAAGCAGAGTGCTTGTCTGGGTCCGTGGTGGTTGCATCTATCCGCTGTCTCCTGGTGTGGTCGCGTGGCTGGTGGTAAATATCAATTAAGTCCATCTTATTTAATGTATCATTTAAAGCTTGTGTTTCCTTATTTATTTTCATTTTGGATGATCTGTCCATTGGTGAAAGTGGTGTATTAAAGTCCCCTGCTATGATTGTGTTACTGTCGATTTCCCCTTTTATGCCTGTTAGCATTTGCGTTATGTACTGAGGTGCTCCTATGTTGGGTGCGTAAATATTTACAACTGTTGTATCTTCTTGGATTGATCCCTTGATCATTATGTAGTGTCGTTCTTTGTCTCTGGTAATAGTCTTTCTTTTAAAGTCTATATTTTCTGATATGAGAATTGCTACTCCAGCTTTCTTTTTATTTCCATTTGCATGGACTATCTTTTTCCATCCCCTCACTTTCAGTCTGTATGTGTCCCTAGGTCTGCAGTGGGTCTCTTGTAGACAGCATATATATGGGTCTTGTTTTTGTGTCCATTCAGTTAGTCTATGTCTTTTGGTTGGAGCATTTAATCCATTTACATTTAAGGTAATTATCGATATGTATGTTCCTATTACCATTTTCTTAAGTGTTTTGGGTTTGTTATTGTAGGTCTTTTCCTTCT
>NC_041229.1:46441614-46442425 GCF_002837175.3 Physeter macrocephalus
TCTTTTTATTCTTTTTTCTTTATTCTGCTCTGTGGTAGTTATTTCCACTAATTTATCTTCCAGGTCACTTATCCGTTTTTCTGCCTCAGTTATTCTCCTATTGATTCCTTCTAGAGAATTTTTAATTTCATTTATGGTGTTGTTCATCCTTGTTTGTTTGCTCTTTAGTTCTTCTAGGTCCTTGTTAAATGTTTCGTTTATTTTCTCCATTTTATTTCCAAGATTTTGTATCATCTTTTCTGTCATTTCTCTGAGTTCTTTTTCAGATAGACTCCTGCTTTATTTGTTTGGTCTGGTAGGTTTTTACCTTGCTCCTTCATCTGCTGTGTGTTTCTCTGTCTTCTCATTTTGCTTAACTTACTGTGTTTGGGGTCTCCTTTTCGCAGGCTGCAGGTTCGTTGTTCCCGTTGTTTCTGGTGTCTACCCCCAGTGGCTAAGGTTGGTTCAGTGGGTTGTGTAGGCTTCCTGGTGGAGAGGACTAGTGCCTGTGTTCTGAGGGATGAGGCTGGATCTTGTCTTTCTGGTGGGCAGGACCACATTTGGTGTTGTGTTTTGGGGTGTCTGTGACCTTATGATTTGAGGCAGCCTCTCTGCTAATGGGTGGGGTTGTGTTCCTGTCTTGCTAGTTGTTTGGCATAGGGTGTGCAGCACTGTAGCTTGCTGGTCATTGAGTGGAGCTGGGTCTTTGCGTTGAGGTGGAGATCTCTGGGAGAGCTTTTCCCATTTGATTATTACATGGAGCTGGGAGGTCTCTGGTGGACCAATGTTCTGAACTCAGCTCTCCCACCTCAGAGGCACAGGGCTGCAACCT
>NC_041229.1:46443198-46449262 GCF_002837175.3 Physeter macrocephalus
TTGATTTCCTCTTTGATTTCTTCAGTGATCTCTTGGTTATTAAGTAGTGTATTGTTTAGCCTCCATGTGTTTGTATTTTTTACAGATTTTTTCCTGTAAGTGATATCTAGTCTCATAGCATTGTGGTCGGAAAAGATACCTGATAACGATTTCAGTATTCTTAAATTTACCAAGGCTTGATTTGTGACCCAGGATATGACCTATCCTGGAGAATGTTCGCTCCTTCATCTGCTGTGTGTTTCTCTGTCTTCTCATTTTGCTTAACTTACTGTGTTTGGGGTCTCCTTTTCGCAGGCTGCAGGTTCGTTGTTCCCGTTGTTTCTGGTGTCTACCCCCAGTGGCTAAGGTTGGTTCAGTGGGTTGTGTAGGCTTCCTGGTGGAGAGGACTAGTGCCTGTGTTCTGAGGGATGAGGCTGGATCTTGTCTTTCTGGTGGGCAGGACCACATTTGGTGTTGTGTTTTGGGGTGTCTGTGACCTTATGATTTGAGGCAGCCTCTCTGCTAATGGGTGGGGTTGTGTTCCTGTCTTGCTAGTTGTTTGGCATAGGGTGTGCAGCACTGTAGCTTGCTGGTCATTGAGTGGAGCTGGGTCTTTGCGTTGAGGTGGAGATCTCTGGGAGAGCTTTTCCCATTTGATTATTACATGGAGCTGGGAGGTCTCTGGTGGACCAATGTTCTGAACTCAGCTCTCCCACCTCAGAGGCACAGGGCTGCAACCTGGCTGGAGCACCAAGACCCTGTCAGCCACACAGCTCGGAAGAAAAGGGAGAAAAAAAGAAAAAAGAATGAAAAAAAGAAAACAGAATAAAATAAAGATATTAAAATAGAAAATAATTATTAAAAAAATTAAAAAGTAATAAAAAAAAGAAAAAAAAAAAAAGAAGACAGGAACCAAACAAAAAACTAATCCACCAATGATAACAAGCACTAAAAACTATGCTGAAAAAAAAAAAAACAATGGACAGACAGAACCCTAGGACAAATGGTAAAAGCAAAGCTATACTGATAAAATCACACACAGACGCATACGCATACACACTCACAAAAAAGAGAAAAAGGGAAAAAATATATATATATCATTGCTCCCAAAGTCCACCTCCTCAATTTGGGATGATTCGTTGTCTATTCAGGTATTCCACAGATGCAGGGTACATTAAGTTGATTGTGGAGATTTAATCTGCTGCTCCTGAGGCTGCTGGGAGAGATTTCCCTTTCTCTTCTTTGTTCGCACAGCTCCTGGGGTTCAGCTTTGGATTTGGCCTCGCCTCTGCGTGTAGGTCGCCTGAGGGCATCTGTTCTCCGCTCAGACAGGACGGGGTTAAAGGAGCAGCTGATTCGGGGGCTCTGGCTCACTCAGGCCGGGGGGAGGGAGGGGTAAGGATGCGGGGCAAGCCTGTGGCTGCAGAGGCTGGCGTGACGTGGCACCAGCCTCACGCGCACCGTGCGTTCTCCCGGGGAAGCTGTCCCTGGATCACGGGACCCTGGTAGTGGCGGGCTGCACAGCCTCCCAGGAGGGGAGGTGTGGATAGTGACCTGTGCTTGCACACAGGCTTCTTGGTGTCGGCAGCAGCAGCCTTAGCGTCTCATGCCCGTCTCTGGGGTCCGCGCTGATAGCCGTGGCTCGCACCCGTCTCTGGAGCTCGTTTAGGCGGTGCTCTGAATCCCCTCTCCCCTCGCGCACCTGAAATGATGGTCCCTTGCCTCTTAGGCAGCTCCAGACTTTTTCCTGGGCTCCCTCCCGGCTAGCCGTGGTGCACCAACCCCTTCAGGCTGTGTTCACGCAGCCAACCCCAGTCCTCTCCCTGGGATCCGACCGAAGCCCGAGCCTCAGCTCCCAGGCCCCGCCCGCCAGAGAAGCCTCTCGGGCTGATGAGTGCTGGTCGGCACCGATCCTTTGTGCGGGAACCTCTCCGCTTTGCCCTCTGCACCCCTGTGGCTGCGCTCTCCTCCGTGGCTCCGAAGCTCCCCCGCCCCGCCCCCGTCTCCGCCAGTGAAGGGGCTTCTAATGTGTGGAAACCTTTCCTCCTTCATAGCTCCCTCCCACTGCTGTAGGTCCCATCCCTATTCTTTTGTTTCTGTTTTTTCTTTTTACTTTTGCCTACCCAGGTACGTGGGGAGTTTCTTGCCTTTTGGGAAGTCTTGAGGTCTTCTGCCAGCGTTCAGTAGGTGTTCTGTAGGAGTTTTTCCACATGTAGATGTATTTCTGATGTATTTGTGGGGAGGAAGGTGATCTCCACCTCTTACTCTTCCACCATCTTGAAGGTCTCCCCACATCTAAGCTTTTAAACAAGAATTTAAGGAAGTGCAAATAAGCCTGTTACAATAGGAAACTATTAGTGCTAACCTACATGATTTACTGTGCAATGATCAAGCAGATGGAGGTTTTATAAAAACAATTCATTCCCATGCTTCCAACCTGTCACTTAGTTGCAAGTTCATGCCCAGGGGCTGTCTTTACCACCATCTTTATTACTCTGATCTTCCATGAAATCAAAACAGAGTTAGCAGTGAAACTCTTCCAAATCCTACGCTGAACCTAATTTGGCTAACACTGTGGAGGGCCTAGGTTTCGATCACACTGCCACTGTCACACACAGGCTTCACTGTATTTCTCCAGGATCAAAGAAATAGCTCCCATCTGTTATCCTCTTTCCATTCCACTGCCACAAACCTTCCCAGGCTGCCCTCTACAGAAAGAATAACCTTGAAACTCCTCAGCTGGTCATTCCTGGACCTTTACAATCTGATCCCAGAATATTTTCTTATAGAATTTCTCATCACTTTTCACTCAATTCCAATCGCCTCCTTTCCATTTCCTAAACACTCTTCAATGTTTGGACCTGATTGTTCTGTTCATGCCTAACTTCTCACTGGCATATCCTACCTACAAATTCTCTGTTTGTTGAAGTTTCAATCCGTCTCAACTCAAACCTCAACCTCTCCACAAGCCTTTCCATAATCTCTTCAGGTAGTAATTCCTCTCCTCACCTGTCCAGACACTCATTACACACTGTGGCAAATCAGTTATTTGTATCAGTTCTTAAACTATTAAAAGATTGAAACTAAAAACTTATCGTAAAAATTTAAATTTCATTCTACATTCATTGGTAGGTTGGTATTTCAGCAAAATTCTGCATGCCAATAACAAAATCTTGGTATGTTTTGTTGGGGGGTACAAGTCAATAAGACTTTGGACTACAACTTCTAAAGGTGAGTTGCAAATGAACGTTAGATTGGTGTTGGATTTCTCATTTGCAACATCTAGTAGCTAGTAGAACAAAGTTCAGACAATTTAGGCAAAATGATTATAATCTAGGAATCCTACAGATGTGATTGTTTAGTACAAGACTACAAAATTTCTTAGCCATGCAGTGATTAAAAAAGGTATATCACCTGTATTAATCTAAATCTTGGTTGGAACTAACAGAAGCTCAACTAAACTATTTCCATGTCCATTGGCAGACTTCAGTTATGGATCAGTGATGTCATCTGGGCTCTGTTTCGCCACCTCTTGGTTTTACCATCTCTCTATACATAGCAGCAGGAGGCCACCAACACCTTGACTCCCATTCTATATGTTTAGAAATCCTCAAAGAGAAAGTGATGCTCTCTGATGCATCTTGAAGAAAGAGCCCAGGATTTGGGTCATATGCCGTTTCCTGGGAAGTTGAAGAGTTAGGTCGAGTTGGGTAGGGCCTTACCCAAATAAATGAAATGGATTTGTCACAGGGAAGCAGGGCTCTGAAACTATAAGAAGGGAAAAGGGATGCTGGGTAAACAAAAACCACAGTGGTCCACCATGTACAGTTATGTACAACTCATGTACAATTACTAAGGAAATTACTCTAGAAATATTCAAGGCAGCTGAATATCAAATAACACCAAACATGAGGAAAGAATAAGCAAAAAGAAATAATTCATCTATTAAAATTTTATAGCAGTTAATTCTAAGTAGTTTTTGGTAAAATATAATTGGGAACTGATCCTTGATACAGAGAGACATCCATAAGGAAAAACTTATCTGTAGCCTTGAAATAAATTGTAATTTATTTCAAGAAATTTTAAGCTATTTTTGGATGGAGAGCTAATGAAATGGGGAAATAAAAAGCATATTCCAGGTTTCATTTTAATTAGAGTAGGGGGAATAAGAGTAGGGAAGCTAAAGCATATAAACACTCTACTTTTGGTTGGGACAATAATATGTATTTTTATCAATAAAGAAATATAGGTTTAATATGACTAAAAATAGAAAGGTAACCTTTATCAGAAAAAAACATAGTGAAACTTCCATATTAAATAACAGAGAAAAGAGGAAAGTTTTAAAACTTAAACTAGCAGAAAGAAGAAAATAAAGAAGGAAGTGGCAGCAAAATGTAGTAAATAGCATGTGTAAAATATAATGGAAAAAATAAAACTAAACATATAAATTATAATAATAAATTTAATAAATGAAATTATCCCATCAAATGACAAAGGGTCACAAACTGGGAGAAAAGTTAAAATCTGGCCATCCAGCTGTTTATAAGAAACCAAAGAAAACAAAAATGACCTCACAGTGATTTTTAAAATAGTTAACTAATATGGCATGGGAACTAACCAATCAGAACAGATATTTGTTATAAGCAATTGACAATTGAGCATCTGTGCATACCAACTTCCTATTAGCCCTGTCAGAGAAACACTGAAAAATGTACAAGACATAAAAAAACTAAACAACAACAAGGAGACAAAATTAATACTAAATAAAGTAGAATTCAGAGTAAAATATTCAATAAGACAGAAAAGGATATTTTGAATGGTAAAAGGAATATATCTCTGCTATAAATTCTTATGTGCCAAACAAAATAAGAGTGAACTGCATAAGATAAAAACTTTTATAAATGGAAGATTGATAAAACCACAATTAAAACCATGTTTGGGTTCTTTTCAATATGGAACTATTTGATTACTGTGAATAAATAGTCTATGAACATGCAAGTAAATATATTTGTGGACATATGTTTTTATTTATCATGGATAAATACAGAGTGGGATCACTTGGTCCTATAATAAGCATATGTTTAACTTTATAAGAAACTGTCCAACTGTTGCCCAAAGTGGTTGTACATTTTGTATTCCCACCAGCAATGTATGAACTCCTTTGTTCCTCTTCTTCACCAACACTTTGTATTGTCAGTGGTTTTTATTTTAGCCATTCTAGTGAGGGTAGTAATAACATGAGGTTTTTATAAAGATTAAGATAATATCCTAAAGCATTTAATCCTGTATCTGGCAAAATAAACACTCAATAAATATTAACTATTAAAAGTATCATGTAGGGGACTTCCCTGGTGGCACAGTGGTTAAGAATCCACCTGCCAATGCAGGGGACACGGGTTCAAGCCCTGGTCTGGGAAGATCCCACATGCTACAGAGCAACTAAGCCCATGAGCCACAACTACTGAGTCTGCATGCCACAACTACTGAAGCCTGCACACCTAGAGCCTGTGCTCCACCGCAAGAGAAGCCACCACAATGAGAAGCCGGCACATTGCAATAAAGAGTAGCCCCCGCTACTCTTTAAGAGAAAGCCCACGTGCAGCAACAAAGACCCAACGCAGCCAAAAATAAATAAATACATTAATTAATTAATTAATTAATTTTAAAAAAGTATCATGTAGTAGAAAAGGGATTAATAGGCATACAATAAAAAGAATGACTATAAATTATTAAGAAAAGGATCAGAAAACTATGAATCAATGAAACAAATAGTTTATAGAAAAAGAATTATAACTAGACAATAAAAATATAAAAGATTCTCACCTTCACTATGGGTCAGGAAAGTAAAAATTAACACAATAATGAAGTATTATTGTTTCCCATTTGATTAACAAAAATAGTGAAGCTGATAGCATCAGTGTTTTGTGAGTGTGCAAAAAAGGACATGTTTGTATACCAGTGATGAGAATATAAATTGCTATAACTCTGAGGAGACTAATTGGGCAGCGTCTATTAAAATTTTTTTTTAGGGCTTCCCTGGTGGCGCAGTGGTTGCGCGTCCGCCTGCCGATGCAGGGGAACCGGG
>NC_041229.1:46449286-46492952 GCF_002837175.3 Physeter macrocephalus
CCGGGTTCGCGCCCCGGTCTGGGAGGATCCCGCGTGCCGCGGAGCGGCTGGGCCCGTGAGCCATGGCCGCTGAGCCTGCGCGTCCGGAGCCTGTGCTCCGCAACGGGAGAGGCCACAGCAGAGGAAGGCCCGCATACCACAAAAAAAAAAAAAAAAAAAATTTTTTTTTAAAACACTTTTTAAAAATTTATTATTTATTTTTGGTTACATTGGGTCTTTGTTGCTGTGTGCGGGCTTTCTCTAGTTGCGGCGAGCCGGGGCTGCTCTTCGTTGCGGTGCGCAGGCTTCTCACTGCGGTGGCTTCTCTTGTTGCGGAGCACGGGCTCTAGGCGCACGGGCTTCAGTAGTTGTGGCTCGCGGGCTCTAGAGCACAGGCTCAGTAGTTGTGGCGCATGGGCTTAGTTGCTCCGCGGCATGTGGGATCTTCCTGGACCAGGGCTCGAACCCGCGTCCCCTGCACTGGCAGGCGGGTTTCCAATCACTGCACCACCAGGGAAGCCCTATTAAAATTTTTAATGTAGATATATTTTAAACTGGCATTTCCACTTCTAGGGTTTTTGTCATTCAGTGATAAAAGCATGAGAATATGATAATGCAGTTTATAATATAAATAATGAAAAATCTCCTAGTCACTCATTAATGGTATAGAATGGAGTAATAAATTATATCCAACCTTACTAGGGACTACTGTGCAACTATGAAAGGAAAAATATAGGTCTATATATGTTGTCTGGGGAATTTTATATGATATATAGTTAAGCAAGTCACAGAGCAATATTTATGGTGTGATCCCATTAACAGGAATGACCTGCATGGACTACAAACTCAGATATGCAAAAAATATATAATTGTCTTTATTTTTCTGTGACTGAGCCTAAGTTCTATCTTAAGTCTATATTCTACCTGATGAGATGATGAAAACTGAATCACACTCAATGTAGGATTTCTACCCCCTCCTCTTCTTTATTTTTTCCCTGTGGGTTTAAGGAGATCCATGCCTTAAAGTATGTGATTTAGGCAGGCACAGGACAATGGTCCTTGGTCATTTGCTACTGTGTCCTTCCCTCAAGACTACCAGGTCCCTTGGGTCTGCCAGCAACTAGTGCCACCTCCACACTGATTGCAGCACAAGGGAAAACGTTCTGCTGCTCTCAAAGGAACATGGACGGGCGTACAGACTCTGTGCGTGTGCCACAGGCCTATGCTACGTTGCTTTCCCTTTGAGGCATTTACTCATTCCAGAGCAGTGAGATGTGAAAAGATATGAGCAGAAAACAAGCAGAAAGCAGCAGCTGAGCAGAGCCTTTACAGTCTTAGGGAGACAGCTTTCAAAAATTAGCATTTAAGTTTATCATGTGCTATAGACTGAACGTTTGTATCCCCCCAAAATTCATATGTTGATACCCTAATCCCCTATGTGAGGCATTTGGAGCTGGCGCTTTGGGGCAGTAATTAGGACATGAAGGTGGAGGTTTCGTGATGGGATCAGTGCCCTTATAAGAAGAGACATGAGAGAGTTTGCTCTCTCTCTCTCTGCCATGAGAGGTTTCAATGAGAAGATGGCCATCTGTAAACCAGGAAGCGGGCCTTCACCCTTCTGGCACCCTGATCTTGGACTTCCAGACTCCAGAACTGTGAGAAACAAATGTTTGTTGTTTAAGCCACCCAGTCTATGGTATATTTGTTATAGCAGCCCGAACTGACTAAGACACCAAAGCATGCAGCACTTGAGAGGCCAAGAACCTCTCAGGAAGGAAAGTGCAGAGAAGTGAGTCCTTGAGGCATTTACCAAGTCCTGAGTGGTCCCCAAGCAGAAAGCAGTTGATAGGAGGCTGAGAAGCCTAGATGAGCTTGCCCTAGTGGCTGACTACTTGAAAGACAAAAATTAAAGTTCAAGGCCCTCTAAGGAAGAGGGACACAAACAGATACTCCAGATCTTCAGCTGGGGCTCCAAAGGGCTGGACTCTAGACACAGGGGTGAACTAGAAACAGCACAGCTCTTTTTAAGAAGATGAAATTAGGAATTTGTTGTTTTTCTTTCTTTTAGACTCTTAGCCCAAGAATTTGTATGTTTTCTGTTGTGGTCAAAATTCACCTTGAGGGCTTCCCTGGTGGCGCAGTGGTTGCGCGTCCGCCTGCCGATGCAGGGGAACCGGGTTCGCGCCCCGGTCTGGGAGGATCCCACATGCCGCGGAGCGGCTGGGCCCGTGAGCCATGGCCGCTGAGCCTGCGCGTCCGGAGCCTGTGCTCCGCAACGGGAGAGGCCACAACAGAGGGAGGCCCGCATACCACAAAAAAAAAAAAAAAAAAAAAAAAAAAATTCACCTTGAAAGCGTTCTTCTAGGTCTGTTGTTTAGACTGTATAGACAAGAACCATATTCATTTGATTCTCTTTTCATTTCTGTTGTAATGACTTTACCCTGTGGATAACCAGTGTCAAAGGCGAGTTTGAACAGAAGAAGGGCACCAGGTTTAAAGAAGAAAAATTGATTGCACAAAAATATGTTTTTATATAAAAATATATAAATATATAAATCTCAATATAAATTATATTGAGACAATAAAACCTACTATGCAAAGCTGTTGGTAGACTAGAGATAATGAATATGAATTGCCTAGCACACAGTAGGGCTGCAATACGTTATACCCTTATAATTTCTTCTTTAAAGGTTATTTCTATGAGACTATAGTTAAGAAGTGTTCCTTCCAAGCTCGGCCAAGTGTGTGTTTGGATACACAGGACACTATAATTGACTCTAAGCTTTTCCCTTTAATAGCTCCTATTTGACATTTTGGATAGTCAGCTATGATCAATGTTTTTCTGGAACCAGAACCTTTGAAGTTACAGCAATGTTGAATACAACTGAAATTTGGTAATAGAATCAGAGAGGCTTAGAATAAGAGTTCCTCATTCTCACTTTAGCCTCCCTGGAACCTTAGCGCTTTTAGACAGTAAGCTGAAGTTTTAAGAGCTATTTTCAGAATTAAATAAAGCTTTGCAGAAAGAGCAAGCTTGCCACACCAGCTACAATAAAAGGTCAACTTCCTTCAGGCTGCAATATTACCACCCCTGCATTAATGCTGCTTAGCTCAAGCTCACCAGTAGCTTTGATCGCTTGTTGATGACATCATTGGAATTTCTAGGATGCAATCAATCAGTGCGTGACATGCCTTTACAGCCACATATTTGGTGATTTCAGTAGTCCAATGGAGCACATCCCGTACGGGCATGACCCTGGACACAAGTATAGTGCAACAGCTGGAGTTAGGCCACTAACTGCTGAGTTAACTTCTCCCTCATTATTATAATTAGTGCCACAACCATGACAGTGACTCATGTGATTATGCAATTCATAATACTAAATTAAAATGACATTATTGATAGTTACACAATAACTGCCCAAACAAAAAGCACTGATTGAATAGATGGATTTTTTCTTAATAAAAATTGTTTACTTGGGAGATGCACCTTTTCAGAAGGGGGCATTCATAGAAGGGAGAAAGGAGGTCTTTGGGGATCAAGATTTGGGAAATCACCCGCTTAAAGTGCAGACTGTGACCTTGAGTGGTGGGAGTTCAGAGAGGAAAGATGTACTAAGCAAAGCTTGGAGACTTATGAACCAGGCCTTTCAAAATATCTGTGATTTAGACATTGATGAGTAAAAAGTGTTCCAGGAGGAGGGAACTGCTTGAATAAAAGCGAGAAGGCCCTTCAAAGTGCAAGGTGAGAGAGAGAGCACTTCTAGAGCAATCCAGAGCCGTAATCCTCAATCAGCCAGTAAGAGAGACCAGCATCAATGCATCCCTGATATTCCTGCCTCAGAGGAGGAACTCCACAACGTTTTCCAGTATACACTTTTCTGACGAATCTAAATTGCTAATTATTAATGCCAAAGCAAGTAAAAGAGTATATCTATTTCCTATTCTGCATCTTATGCCTATTTGTATGACAGCTACTATCAATACTCGGGGTGTTAATAATGTAAGCTATACCTACAACAAAACCAATAAAAAGAAACAAAAATAATTTACAGCTTGTTTATATATCATTTCTTTTTCTACATCGCACACATTTGTTAGCTATTAAACACTCTGTCACCAAAGCACTGATGTGTATATTTGCTCCAAGAAATAAACAAGCTGTACTCCCATTGTGATTGATAAACTGGGGTTAAATATATCCAGTGTTAAGATTTGGTTTTAGTCCTAAGCTTTAGTTTCTTCCTAAGCTTTTTTTTTTTTTTTTTTTTGCTGTACGCGGGCCTCTCACTGTTGTGGCCTCTCCCGTTGCGGGGCACAGGCTCCAGACGCGCAGGCTCAGCGGCCATGGCCCACGGGCCCAGCCGCTCCGTGGCATGTGGGATCTTCCTGGAACGGGGCACGAACCCGAGTCCCCTGAATCGGCAGGCAGACTCTCAACCACTGCACCACCAGGGAAGCCCTTCCTAAGGTTTTATAATATTCTAAAAACCAAGTAACTGTTTTAATCTTGTAAAGAGGACACCGTTTCCTATGATTTTTAAGCATAGAAAACATGCACTGCATTCCATTGTGGCAACCAAGGAAGTTGAGTCATTTTATGCTCATCTTTCCTGTTTCACTGATTTTGGCATTTGGGTGGTTTTGGCTTGTTGGGACTCGCCACGTACTGGCCCTAAGAGTCAGACAGGATCATGAACAAATCTGCTTCAGGCTCCCCAAGGAACCAAGACTGCCTGGAAAAGGCTCTGCGGGACAGGATCCCAGGCACTGTCAGGACGTCCAGGGCAGAGGCAGCCGGGAATTTTCATATGTCTGCGTGATGTTTCACTACTGACAAAAATGAGTCAAGATGATCCATGCTTGGCATGGGTTATTGAATGAAATTGCAGTGAGCCATATGCATAGGACAGCTTATTCCAAGTCATTATTTCCTATACTGAATAATCCATTTTATTGCCCTGGTATCATGATCTAGTATTAATGAATGAAACCCAAGTTAGATAATAGCATCCACTTTCTTCCTAATGATTAATAAATTAAAACCCGCTAGGGTGACATCTCTGTACAATAGAGACCCAGACAGGGTAGTTACAGAACTGTGGCTTTCTAGTTCAGGTGTGTCATCTAATTAGGGAGCATTCTTTGTTTTGGCTAAAATTCTGTATCAGAGTGATGGTATCTGGTCCATGAGCTACATGCTAGATGCCTGTGCTCCAGAGTTGCTTCATCTCTGAACTCTGTATTACCCTCTTCTCTTGTCAGTTCTTTCTCTTACTAAATTCTGTCTGCCCTCCAACCGCTTTCCCATCCTCAACCTCAACTATCACTTAAGGTAAAGACAAGGAGAATAGGTTGATTATACCAAAACTCAGAGAATAGTGGTAACTGGACAACTGATATTTCCAGTTAACTCAGGATTAAATGGATCCTTGTGGGTTTTCACATTTTATTGAAATGAATTCAACCACCGTTTTTGTTTTTGCCTTAACATTTTTGAAAGTCATTAAACTGAACATGAATTCTAACTTTGCAGACCAGTAACTATTGAGGTAGAAGTAGGAGGATATTGGGCAGAATGTGATTGAGTCCAGGCTTACCATGTAATTTTTTCCTTACTGACTTTGATATTTTCTTATTTTGTCGGTGTTTCTCTTTCTCTAAGAAGTCCAGGACTGCAAAAATAACTAAATGAAAGCTTCTGAGTGTTGACCTTATAGCTGACTGAATACTAGAACAGTGGTCTCCACTGGCTTACCACAGAGCTCTACCCTGTCCCAAAGTTCCTGTTAATGCAATCCCAGAACGCCAGTTAGCCAATGTGTGCATATGATGCAAAACGATGAGTGAAACCTAACACATGAGTAACAAAGTCAACATCACAAAGATTGCAACAAGCTGAAAACAGCTGAAATAAATAAAATTACAGTTAAAAGCCATGAAAGAACAGAGAGGTACTTAGGTTAGAAATGTCTGCAATGTCCAAAAAACCAATTGTTCAAGTAGACAGTTGCCTTTTTAGCTGTTCATTTGACCTTGAGGTTTCCATTAATAACAACTCAGTCTAGCCAGCATTGTGGCAAAGCTCTTACAAATTTCAAGTGATATGAGGCTGCATTATTAGAATTTTGATGGATGGGGTAGGTACTTTCCTGATCAGTCCGTATCTGGAGTTGGTGGTCAGGTAGGTGGGTAAGAAATCTGCTAATAAGAGAACTGCTTGTTCTCATTCTTCCTGCTTCAGTGATTGATGTTTAGTACAATGTTATAGTTTGGGTTTCCATGGATATTTGTCCCAAACAAATAGTCTCTTCTTAATATGATGGTTACTGAGAACATATATTAGCACACTCTACCTCTAAATTTTACTTTTCTTATTAAAAAAAAACCTCAGAGACCTTATAATAGAAAAGCATAAACTATTTTTTAATTAATTTTTATTGGAGTATAGTTGCTTAACAGTGCTGTGCTAGCCCCTTTCGTGCAGCAAGTGAACCAGCCACATGTATACATATATCCACTCCCTTCCAGATTTCCCTCCCATCTAGGTCACCACAGAGCTCTGAGTTCCCTGTGCTATACAGTAGGTTCTCATTAGTCATCTATTTTATACATAGTAGTGTATATATTGTCAATCCCAATCTCCCAATTCATCTCACCTCCCCTTCCCCCCTTCATAACCATAAATTTGTTCTCTACATCTGTGACTCTATTTCTGCTTTGCTAAAAAGTTCATCTTTACCATTTTTTCTAGATTCCACATATAAGTGATATTTTACGATATTTGTTTTTCTGACTTAACTTCACTCTGTATGACAATCTTTAGGTCCATCCATACCTCTGCAAATGGCACTGTTTTGTTCCTTTGTATAGCTGAGTAATATTCCATTGCATATATGTACCACATCTTTTTTATCCATTCCTCTGTCAATGGACATTTGAGTTAGAAAAGCATAAACTATTAACTAATATTAGTGTAACCACTTTATTGAATATGCTGATTTCAGTGAAGTACAACAGGAAACACCCATTTTATCCCTTCCCATCAGGGCCTTTGGTTCTATTTGGTCAGGTCCCCTTTTCATGACCCTTGAGAAAGTCTCAGACAGATCTCAACACTTCAAAGTTACCTTGAAGTAATGAAAGTTTAGTAAGGTACAATTTAAAATTTCAACCTCATGTTCACTTCAAGGATTCTTCTCCCAGCTTGGGCCTATTTCACATGCAGTGGGAAATCTCTGGGGAAGAAAAAGGTATATATAGTCTATTCTTCCCTCCTCTTCCCCCTCACCTTGAAATTTCTGGTCTCTACCTGGTTGGAGGAGGAAAGGGGGACAAAGAATGTAGTGAGTTGAATTGTTACCTCAAAGATGATATGTCCATGTCCTGATCCCCAGATCCTGTGGTTATGAACTTATTTGGAAGAGGGATCTTTGCAGATATAATTAAGTTAAAGATCTTAAGATGAGATTATCCTGGGTTATCCAAGTGGGTTCTAAATCCAATGACATGTCCTTATCAGAAACACAGAGAGAGAAGAGGAAGAGGCAGTGTGACCGTAAAGTCAGATAAGAGTGATGCAGCCACAAGCCAAGGAACACCTGGAACCATCTGAAGCTGGAAGGGTCAAGGAATGGATTGTCCCCTTAGAACCTTTGGAGGGAACCCAGCCCTGCTGACACCTTCATTTCAGACTTCTGGCCTCCAGAACTGTGAGAGAATACACTCCTATTGTTTTAAGCCAATATAGTAATGTATTATGGCAGCCCTATGAAACTAATACAAGGAGCAAAAGCCTTTATATTAAGAGTGTATTCTTTGTAGTTCTCTCATGGTTGCTGAAGCCCTCTGTGCGGCAAGTGTCCTAAAGCTGACTGTGTCATTAGACACAAGAGCAAGTTTTCTTGGATGCCCTTATGGGAACCTGACTTAGGTGAAGAGCTCCCTGGCTGACCTCCCACGACTTTCTGCACAGTTCCTGACCAGGGTGGTAAACCTTACAGCCTCTTACAGCTACAGTCCCCTCCCTTGAACAGGTCACCCTCAGGGGTGTTGTACCCTCAAATGACTCAGGCCCAGCTACTTTTTGTTGTATCTCTTTGGCCTTCAAGAATCTCCACTCATCCTGGTCAGTGTGAAGAGTGGAGATCACCACACCATGCAGCTGGTCTCTCTCCTCTCCCACCATCACTGACTGCTTTGGTCAGCCTCTGGCTACAGAATTTCCCACCTCCCGGGGCCACAGCTCAGGCTCTCTCATGAGCCACCGAGACGGGCTGCTCAGTAAGCCTCTAGCCAGAGACTGAGATGCTAGCCCGCCCTCTTAGAGCAGCACTCATCTCCAGGTGTGGTCCCCTGGGAGGCTTCTTTCTTTGTCTACCAACAACAAGAAAGGAGCCCTGGGCTCTCATCTTCTGCCAATGGGGGTGATAGCTGGAGGATCCATTTGGATCCTTAGAGCACTCCTGGAGGCCATGTCTAATGGTTCCTTGGTTTCTTTACAGAATGAGGGGTACCACCTATTGCCCTTAGGTTGGGGCTTTAGCTGAAATCCTGACATAATAAGAAAAATCCCATTCAATATCCTGTTGTACAATATATAGGACAGTAAGCAAGATTTAAGAAATGTAAACATATTGTTCCAATTTGATATCTTCTCCACTAATTCTCATCTATTATCAATCAATTATTATTCTATCCAGGATTTTCATTTTTTTGGCTTAGTTAGAGCTAGTTGGAACTTGTGATTAGATCAAACATCCCTGACTTAGAGTCTGTTAATTGCCATGAATTTTCTCTCTGTGATAGCTCCAGTGCTCAGCATGTGATTATGTATCAATCCAGTCTCTTACTTTCTTCTTATAAAGGAGAAATTTTCTTTCTGAAACATGAGGCTTGATAAAAGCTGAAAAATAAGGCTGCTGAATGTGATCATTCTTTTTCATCATAAGGAATGGTCTTCTTCCACAAAGGAGAGGGTTTTCTCCGTTTCATTAGAAATCCCTCTGCAGGGATGCTAAGTGTCTTCTCACATCCAGAAAGCTCTTCGCAGAGAGCAAAGTTTCTATTCTTGGCACCATCACTGATTTATTATAAAACCTAGATGATCTCTAAGGTCCCTTCCAATGTGAGAATTATGTAATTTCATGTACTCTGTAATTACCAGGAGTTTTAGAAAGCTCCCAGCTCCACTTTGATAATTCTCCTGACTTGTAAAGAAATTCAAATTCCTCCCTTCATTTCTGTCACACATCTTGTTAAAGCAAATATTTTTAAGGACATGTGGCAGGGCATCTCGACTGGGTGAGAGCTTGGATTTGGAGGCAGTTCTGTTCAATTTACACAGCTCCTATTGGAGGTCAGTCCTCTGTATGCTCCAGGCAGACAAAGTCTTAAATGTGACAGGATGCTCGGGACATTTAAATCACTGTCTGGTCACATTGCTGATTTGCATGTGGCCTTGGAGTCTCATGAAGAAAAACTTGAGCCTAATTACAACTGATTGATATATGTGTGTATTAAACCAGGTGGACCTACTGAAGCTTGAATATAGATAGGGAAAATGCCTTTCCTCCAGAAAAACTTAAACAGTTTCCAGGATAGGCTGGCCAGGAGGAAGCAGAGGTTCAGAGTACATATGAGGTTGTCCTGGAATCCACTTTGTCCCATCTCCCCCCAGGACCATATGTGCGCTCTGAGAAGGGGAGAGATGTAATGACCAAATCTGTCGAGGTCCAGGGATCTGCACTCTTCCAAGGGAGTGGTAAATCTGAAAGAATCATGTTGAGAGGTGTCCTAGACCTTCATCTCAACCTTCCCCTGCCACCACCAAGACAGCTAGACTCTAGAAGACTCTCCAGCAGAAGAGAAAAAGTGGGGAACCCCAGAAAGGCAGAGACAGGTAGAAATAGCAGTTTCAAGCAGTACCAGCCAAGAAAGCAGCTTCAGAAGTTACAGTGGTCAGTTTCACTCGCCAGGGATCTGAGCAGAGTTGCAGCAGTGCTGGGGACTGGAACAGATGGCCACAGCCCAGTGAGCAGGAGGGAAGCAGCAGAGCCACGGGTGTAATTCAAATGATAAAACCTGCCTCTCTGCTGGGCAGAATCCTAGATATGCACAAAGTTGGAGTGAGCTGAGGCCTTGGCATTTGATAGGTGGAGGGACATAGATCTAGCAAACTAAAGGCTAGTGGTGCAAGTGACCTTACCTGCAACGTGAGATGGGGGAGCCCAGGGGACATTCAACATACATTTAAATGGTATCTAAAAGGTTTATACTGTGTGTGTGTGTGTGTGTGTGTGTGTGTGTGTGCGTGTGTGTGTGTGTGTGTGTGCGAGGGCAATTGCGCGCGCGCTAAAACTCACTGAACATTCAGCCTGTATCTAAAAGGTTTATACTGTGTGTGTGTGTGTGTGTGTGTGTGTGTGTGTGTGTGTGTGTGTGTGTGTGCGTGCGTGCGCATGCGCGCGCGCGCGTGTGTATTTTCTATGATAATTAAAATACAGCTAAAACTCACTGAACATTCAGCCTCTACTCTGGGCATTACCCACCTTGGAGATATACCAATATTTCACACTGATTCTTTGAAAGCTGGATCTTTGAAAATTTAGTCAAGTGCAATTTAACCAATGCTTATTTAGCAATTATGATATACCCAGAATTGTTCTGTGGGAATACAGAGGAAGCATTGAAATAGCAATAATTACTATTTATTGCAGATTTACTGTGTACCAGGTATTTAATCCTCACAACCATTTTATGAGTTAAATACTGTTACTATCATCCTCATTTTATAGATAAGAAAATTGAGGTTCAGAAAGATCTAGTAAATCTCCCAAGATCACACAGCTAGTGAGTATCCAAACCCAGACGTATCTGCCTCCAAAGAGAAAGCTCTCAGCTACTATACAAAGAAGTTGAAATTTATATTGGCAAAAATCTGAGACAACAGCCTGAAACGGTGACCATGGTTTCTATCCCTTATTTTACTGTGCAAATTAAAGTGTTAAATAACATGTTGATGGAGCTCAAATCTCAAAGCCTGCTTTGAAACAGCAGGGTCAAGCCTGCAAAATCATAAAACGAAGTGGAGCTAATTCTGATGCCTGAAAAGCAAAAAGGTGTCTCTCCCGGTCCATATCACTTGGATGCTGCTGGATCAGTCTCCACTTGTACCTTTTGTAAGCCAGTCTTTTAGATTTGAAACCAAGCCTCAAATTCAAGCTGAGGAGAACTAAATCCGCCTGCTCTGAGAAGCTCGCATTTTCCTGATAATGAGTGGCCTGAGGGGAATAATTGGTATGACCTGGAGGGAGAAACACTGACCTTTTGGTCAGAATCCACGTTTGGTTTCACAGCCCAGTGAATGCTTGCTCTGTGGGCTGCCTGATGACACAGATAACATCCAGTGCAATAATAAACCATACAAGGTTGAAGCTCTAACCTGTGAATCCACAAAGGAAACAAATTACATCTCTTCGGGGAAAGGCTCAGTGAATTCGGCAGGGGGATTTAAGGCTGAATAAGAGCTGAGGGGAGGGGTAGTGGTTAAATCTTGTGAGAAGGGAAAACAAAAGCCAACTGAAGCGATAAGGAGCTGAAGAGAACCTTATCACTGTTCACTAGGAATTGACTAGGCTTGTCAATCTCACTAATTATGTACATAAAGAAAACATACTTGAAAAACACTGAAAGCAAAAATAACCCAAACTCTAGTGAGATCCTTACAATTCCTCCAGAAAGCTGACGATTTTTGTCCCACTGAGAAATAAGACTGCCGACAGGGAAAACCATTCCCCCCCGCCCATTATGGAAGTATGTCCGGACTGTTGCAAAGTCAACGAGGAAGCAGGAGGCTATGCTCATTACAGTTTAACAAGCTCAGAGCCGAAGATGCGAAGGAGCTGAGCTGGTGAATTGGGGGTCAGCGGGTGCAGGGGATGCTGAATGGGCCAGATGGGCGAATCACACCGTGGACAAAGAGCCCGCCCCTCACCCCGCTGAGCCACCGCCCTGACCTCCGAACAAACACCCAGGGCACAAATTTGTTCCCCTTTATCAGCTGCTTAGCCTAGCAGCTGCTGCCATGAATTTCTGTTTCCACATCTTGCCTTTTTCAAACAGTTGCCTTTTTGTCTAACTTTTTTTTTTAAACATCTTTATTGGAGTATAATTGCTTTACAATGGTGTGTTAGTTTCTGCTGTATAACAAAGTGAATCAGCTATACATATACATATATTCCCATATCTCCTCCCTCTTGCGTCTTTGTCTAACTTTTGTGTGAGGTCGAGGGGCTGGGAGCAGAAGGGAAGGATGGCCTGGTGGCTGTCAGAGGACTGAGTGATTGAATAGAGTGTTTCAAGAGGGGCAGAAAATAGATTTTTAAAAACAACCTCTGGGAAACCCAGAGGCCTAGAGAATACACAAGAAGTGCTGGTTATTCGTTCTCTCCCTGGTCACCCTGATCAAGAACATTTTCCTCTTGGCATTCTTGCTGCGGGATGGAAGCAGGGGCATGTATGAAATGGATTATAAATTGTTTGTGCCTAAACCAGCCATGAAAATAAAGGTTGGCTGTAGGTCATTCCAGGAAGGGAAGCGAGCCTGTTCAGGATTAGTGCAGAACTAGATGAGAATCAGGCAAGGAGTCTGATGAGAAAAAAATGCAGTATGTTATATCCTTCTATCTGGAAGCAATTATGTTTGGTACAACAACTGCTTGAACAGAAGGCTGAATGAGTTTATAAATAATGATTTCAAAGTGTTTTGTGATAACAGTATGCAGCCATAACTGGATCTGGCAGCCACCTCTATTAGAAATGTGGTTAGTTCAAAGATATTCTTCTCTTGTTAAAATTAGCTATCACAAAATTATGGCACTGCCACAGAGGAATAGAGAAATAGAATGCAATGCAACAGAAAAATAAGAAACATGTTTTCTTCTGCTACCCAACAAAATTACTCTTTCATTTCTCCTTGTGACTTTTTCAGAATGTCAGAGGACTGTTTATTCCCATTTAAGGGACAGGGGGAGGGTGGCAGGGAGGTGGAGAGAGGGATAAGAAGAGAAGGAGAATCAGTTACCCTGGAAACAGCTCCAAAGGAGGGAGTCAGAGGGCTCAGATGCAGAGGCTCTGTGGTCCCTCTATGCCACGCTGTCCTTCCCTATTCAGGTGTATCAAATTCAGTTCCATGGGCATTTATTGTACCCACCCTTGTGCTAGTTGTCATGTAGGATGCAACGGTGAGAGTAACGATGAGGGTGATGGATTGGAGATCAGATGATCACTGTCCATTTAGTGTTTGCCCACACCAGGCCAGGCTAAGCATTTCCCAAATGTAAGCCCTTCATGTCCCGGTCACCACCATGGCCTCTGGAATCTGGGTTTAAATCCTGACCCACTTCAGTGAGTTATTTGACCTCTCCAGGTCTTATGTCCTCATCTGTAAAATGGAGATAATAATTGTACCAGTCAAGAAAACTGTAGTAGGTGTAGCTCAACAGAAAGAATTTAATCGAAAGAACTGGTTTCACAGGTGTTAGAGGACTGAATGAGAAGGAAGGGCAACCACAGAGAGTAACTGTAGGAAGCAGCTCCCATTTCTAAGGCTGGAGAAAAGGGAAGAGGCTGGCACCATTAGAAGCTGGACACATGGAGGAAGTGACCCACTGCTGAGTTTTCAGCAGCCTGGTGAGGCTGGTTCTAGAGCTTGGAAGAGGCTGGGACCAATGGTTAATGGTGGGTGAAAGGCTGTGGCTGGAGGGAATACTGAAAGGAAATAATGGCAAGCAAACCGAAAGGAGGACATCTCCCCTCTCCAGCCTCAGTCTCCCCCTACTGCCCCCTATTGACAGGAATTAATAGAAAACCTGCTGCTCCCAAAGAACTGGTTTGCAGAGTACCAACTCCAGCCATAAACCAGAGTGTAGAAAGGTAGATCCGGAGGCGAGGTAGGTAGCTTACTAACTAGCTCAGTATTTCATAGAAACACAAAAAGAGTATTACTCATATTATTAACTATTAACTATTAAGTGAGTTAATGTTTATAAACTCCTAGAACCATGCCTGGCATGTGGTAGATGCATTACAATGAGCTTTAAAAAAAACAGATGACTACATTGCTCCACCAAAAACCAATGTGGGAAATAATATTAGAATACCAGTTTTTAATCCAGGAAAATGATACGGTTTAAAGAGGTCGCATAAAATGCCCAAGGTCACACAAGCTGGTCACTGGTGAAGTCAGGACTATGTGAATGAAAAGCTGTTGCTTTTACTTCTGTGAGCCTCCTTTGAGGCTCAGAGAAAAAGGGCACATAAATAAATCACTTCCCAGTGAGAGGGACTATAAAAGTGCAAGAGGAGAGGTACAGATAGAGTTTGGGGAGCACGTGGGAGAGAGGCGAGCTGCTGCAGGTTGAGGAATCTGAGAAGACTTGCCGGAGGATGTGGTGTTTGAGTGAAGCTGAAGGGCAGGGCTTCAACTGGCAGGTGCTGGGAGCAGTAGAAACTGCTTGAGCAGAGGCCCAGAATGCAGGGCATGTGTGTGGAGTGGCAAGTGTGAGGACAGGGGGGAAGTAAATGTTCCTCACCAACTTCTTTCGGTGTAAACAGCAGAGTCGAGGTGTCTCCAAATATTCCTAGCAGCAATGTGAATTAAAGAGTTCACCACGGAACATATGTATATGTATAACTGATTCACTCCAACTTCTTTCGGTGTAAACAGCAGAGTCGAGGTGTCTCCAAATATTCCTAGCAGCAATGTGAATTAAAGAGTTCACCACGGAACATATGTATAACTGATTCACTTTGTTGTAAAGCAGAAACTAACACACCATTGTAAAGCAATTATACTCCAATAAAGATGTTAAAAAAAGTTCACCACATTCATAACATGTTGCGTAGAATATTATACATTTGTGAAGCAATGGGATTAGCTGAAAAAATAATTATTTTAATGCACCTCCAGTTTTAAAAACGCATAGGGAGGCTCATTAAAATCTCCTTACAAGAGACGAGTGGTCTTGTTTCAAGGCAGTCAACTGAACTAAAACCCTAATTTGAAGCTGCTTGCCTGCCCTTTTACCAATGTACCAAACTTGGTTTCAACAAGTCCACTTTTTAGAAGGGTATGCACACATTTGATTTACACCAGTTTTATTTAGTGCAACAAACTGAGGGCATGCTTGGTGCCAGGTACTGTCCCAGTTACTGGAGATGCAAAGAATTGTAGATGGTGGCTCCGGTCCTCAAGGAACTCAATCTAGTAGTGCAACAGATACATGTGCAAATCTCTGCAATCAGAATGAAAGAGCAAAGGTATTAAATGCAAGGGGAATATGGGAACTCTGGCCAGGGAGGATGGAAATGGAATTCCTTTCCTGCCACCCCAGGAAGCAGCATTACAACCATAGCAGAAGTCAGTAAATGGGATGCGAAGGCAGAGAGACCAAGACAAATCATGGAGACTCATCAGTTCTATCTAGTGCTGGACCAGACCACAGGGCTGGCCTGCTAAGGAAGTCAGAGTAGTATGGAGCTGAAGAAGTTCTGAAACGGTTCCGTGGCTCTGAACCTGGCCTCTGTAATCCTATGTTGAGGTCTAAAAGTAAGGAATGTGCCAGGAAACCAGAGATGGAAACCACACATGCCAATAATAATAGTTAACAGTTTCTGAGCATCCACTCCACACCAAGCACTTTCATATAAAATGAGTATTATATCCAGACTGGTAGTTACTAGTCGCCAGGAATCATTCTCCCCTTCCTCCTTTTAGTAGTAGACTCCCCTACTGAGCTTTAGCAGAGGGTATATATGCCTTTCCTGCTAGAGAAAATATTTCCAGGCTTCCTTGTAGCTGCTGTGACTGGGTGACAGGTTTCACCAGCAGAACGTGAGTAGGTGTAATGTGTGCCACTTCCGCATCATTTCCCTAAAGGAGTGACCTCCACTTCCTCTTCTCCCTTTCCACCGGCTGGGATGCTGTTGTGGTGGTATCCGTGCTTCCGTGGAGAGAAGACCAACACCCTGGAGAAAGAACCTGGGTCTGTAGAACAGAGCAGCCCTCTCCTCTTGTCACTGCCTTCCGCTGTTACACCTGGTGAACCTGCCTTTAGCACCTTTCCTTAACTTGGCCAAAGATCAAACACATGCGAAAGGAAAACAATATTGTTAGATTTACATCTGGGTTAAGAGAATATAGGCCACAGGTGAGAGAATCTTAGACGTAAGCTGTATGTGCTCTAGTGAATAGATTGTATAAAAATTATATTGGCTTATTTGGGAACCTTTGATTACATCCTGGTTTCTAGTTAAGTTTCAAATGACTGAGGTTACCTATTAAATGTGCTCCAGGTGGGACAATGGTCCTTGTATCGAGGAAAGGCAGACTATTCAAAAGTTCTGGACGATTTGTTATGTTTCAGGTACCAAAGATGGAAGCACACACATACATACACACAGGCACACACAGTCTACCCTCAAGATGTTTGTCGACTGGTAGGAAGTTTGGCAGATATAAAAGCAGTGTTGCGAGGAAAAGTATCAGTTAATACTCTTGGTTGTAAGCAACCAAAAATCTGACTCAAACTGGTTTAAGAAAAAAAAAGGATCATTTATGTGTTTATATAAGTGTACAGTCCAAGAGTAAACCAGACTTCAGGCATTTAAACCCTACTGAACTGGAATCTTTGTGGCAGGGGCCTGGACATCTGTATCTTGGTCCCCCACCCATCCCCCCACCAGGTAATTTCAATTCTGTTTTGGAAAGTAATGTTTTATATAGATAATTGAGCTGCGTATTGGAGATTGGACTGGAAAGGGGAGAGAGTGAAGGAGGAGATGATTGTTTCTGAGGGAGAGGAGAGAATCCTGAATCCAGGCAGGGGCAGCCCCGAGTGCTACAGTACCTGCTTTGTACTTAGAACAAAGCCAGAGTGCACATTCTGAAGGCTGCTTCCACGGGAGGTTTGAAGGGGAATGAGTAGAGGACCATGTCATTTGTCCAGCAGTGTGAGGGTTCACAATCCTTATGAAAGTGGCTGTCACTTCCGTTCCTTCACCCAAATACTATTTACTGTGCAACTATGTACCAGGCACCGAGCTAGAAGTGAGGATACAGGTTTATAGGCAAAGAGCCGCTTACATTCTAGGGGAAGACAGACAATAAACAATTAGAAAAATGAGCTAACTACTGGCTGTGTTAAGTTTTAAGAATGGAAAAAAATCCTTCACTACTTAGTCCCTAGTGGAGGCTGACATTGAATGGAGTGGAGGAGAGGCCTTCGAGTTGACAACTCAGTGGAGACTTGAGAGCATGAGCATTCCAAACAGAGGCAATAGCAAGTGCAAAGGCCCTGAGGTGAGAGGGAATTGGATGGGGTGGAAACACAGGAAGGAGCAAGTGTGGCCAGAGCTCAGTGAGAGGGAGACTGGAGTGGGGTGAGCCTGAAGAAGTTGGCAGCAGCCAGGCTACAGGATAACCTGTGGGCACCAAAAAGAGTCTGGATTTTATTCCACACACAATGAAATGTTCGTGTTAAAAGGAATTTCCTGGCTACTGTGTGGAAAAAGGGTAAAATTAAATTCAGGGCTAGATGGACTCCAGGGTTCTTGCCTGGTCCCAACAATTCATGTCAGGCTCCGTGGGGTCCCCAGGAGGCTGCTTAGTAACTGGGGACCCTATATCAGCGATATCTGATAGAACTTTCTGCAAAGATGGAAATGTTCCATACTTGCGCTATCCAGTCCCAAAGCTACTATGTGCAAGTGGCTCTTGAGCACGTGATATGTGGCTAGTGTGACTGAGGAACTAGAGTTTAAATACTATACCATTCAAAGTAATTTGTTTAAAGGTATGGAGCCACGTGTGGCTAATGGCTGTTGTACTCGACAGCACAACGCAACACAACACAGCGCTGGGTGCCTGAGGGTTTCTACTCGTTATCCGGAAGCCAGGGCCTTCTCTAAATGGTGGGACTGTAAGAGGGTACGTCGATTCCCTAAATGCTAAGCCCCCTCTGTGCGTACGGCTTGTCAAGACGGACAGGCTCAGGGAGTATCCTACGCTTCATTTTGTCACCGTGGAGGTACGTGCACACGGCTCCTCGCGCGCCCTCAGGGGAGACCCCGCACTGCGAACAAAGGTTTCCGGACCGCTCTTTCCGGAACGCACCAGCCGCGCGCTCTCGCGGCCGCCGGCGCGGTCCAGCCATTGGCAGGAGAGGTATAACGGCCCCGCAGCGTCTCGCCCCGCCTGCCCCGCAGCCCGGCCGCGTAGACATCAGCTCCGGGCGCAGCACAGGTGGGCTGGGGAAGCAGGGGACCTAGGCGAGCCACCGAGCGGGGTTGGAGGTTCGGGGGCCCCTCGGCGCGCAGTCGCCTCTTCTCCTCTTCGGGGATGGGGGCGTGGGTGGCGCGGGCTGTGGCCCGCACCGGATCCGCTTCCTGAGCTTGCTTTCGCTTTGCCGGGGGCTTGGCGAGGCCTGTGCACCTTAAGCGAGGAGAGAGAGCCGCGCAGGTGGCCGCGCGGGAGGGGAGGGGGAGCTGGCGCCTTAAACCCTGCGGGACCCCTGCCCTCTCCCGGAGCACGCGTCCCTGGCACTGGCTCGGTGCCCCGCGGCGCGCGTGGGTCCTGGCTGGCCGGAAGGCGCCCCTGACCTTGGTGTCTCCCCGTGCCAGGTCTGCGCAAGGGCCATGGGCGCCGCGCTGGGCAGGGGCGCGCGGCTGGCTCTCCTACCCGGCCGGGCCTGCAGCGCCGTCCGGCACTGGGAACCCCCCGCGCCCGCCCGAGGCTGCCACTCCAAGGCCGGCCCGGCGCGCCCGGTGCCCCTGAAGAAGCGCGGATACGATGTCACCAGGAACCCGCATCTCAACAAGGTAAAGGTCCGGAAGGGTAGGACGGCCCAAGCCACTGTTCTGCGGCCCGCGGGATGGGCGCCCCGCCCCCTGGGCCCGGGGAGGATCCTTCCAGAGGCCCTTCCAGCGGCTTTACATTTTTGCCTTGGGGAGGTTTGGTGTAACTCGGTTTGGCTTTTTTTTTTTTTTTTTTTTTTTTTTTTTTTTTTACCATACCTCTTCTTCGTGGAAAGAGGTAATCAGTAATGCAGGAAGCCTAATTTCTTTCGTAAGAACAGATACAGACTGGGTTAAGGTCCTCATGGCCAGTCTGACTTGAGGTTAGATCTCCCTTTGATGCTTGCTGATTCTATTGATCTTGGGCAGTTCATTTAACCTGTGTCAGTCCAAGTTTACCTGTCTGTAAAAGCGAAGCAGTTGTCTCGGGAGTGTTGTGAGATTTAAAGAGAAAATGGGGGTAGCGTTCTTAGCACAGTACCTGACATCCAGTGAGAGCAAATGTCAGCTAAGGTTATAATTATTCTGAGGAAAAGATTTTTAATTTGAGTGAGGGCAAGAAAGTCTAGAATTATGGAACGTTTAGACCTTGAAAGGGCATCACAGATCCTAATTCAAACCTCTCCTTTTACAAATGAGAAAACAAGACAAAGGGAACTTGCCCAAGGTCACCAGCTAGTTAGTTCTGGCTCTGCCACTGGAATCCGGGTCTGGATCTCTGGTGCTTGGGTCAAGTTCAGCCCACTGCTAACACAGTGTTTAGGAGCACACACACTTGTTTCTGGGAGTAGAGTTTAGTATCATTGGTGTTAAAACCAAGAGACCTGGATTTGAGGCCTGTCTCCCAACACCTCCTTGAGTTAACTTGGGCATCTCATTTAATTTCTCTGAGGTTCAACTTTCTCCTGCTTAAAGTGGATATTATGACAGACCCACCATTCCTACCACATTCTGTTATTGTGACAATCAAATGAATTACTGAACTTGAAATCAAATTTTAAACTATATAAAGTGCTTGGTAAATAAGTAATTACTACAAAATAAAAATTTGAATAATTTCTTTGAATCAGGATTGTGAAATTCAAGTGAGGAAGTACTTGTGAAAAAGGTGTTTTTGAGAAATAGGAACAATTATATAGATTCTAAGTACTGTGATCATTTCCTGCAGAATTAATAGAAGCTAAGAAAGAAAATTTTCTCTCAACCTCCATCTATCACACTACAATCCTTGCTTCCCCCCAGAGAAACCCTAAATCCTTTGTATATTACTACTTTGGGATAGGTAAGGTGTTTTATGAATTTAAATTTACTTTGGTAGCAAGTGTTAGAAAACTCGGCTCAAACTGGCTTAGCAAATAAGAGATTTCTTTAGCTAAATATCTAGAGGAAGGAAGGGTTTGACCCAGCAGTCCAGATGGCATCCCTAAGGATGCAGGTTCTCTCTGGGTCTCTGCTCTGCTTTTGCAAGGTCAGCTGCATCCTCAGACTCCATCCAGTAGAGTCTTTCACCCGGATTCTGCCACAGTCCCCCATCTCCTTTTTTCATACCACACCATCTAGGGGTAGAAAGACATTTTCTTCTGGTAGCTCCTGTGGAGGAGAAAGGACACTTTCTCTGGAGCCTCAGAAAAAGAGTCTTTCTGTCTCATGGACTCTGATTGGATTCCCTTCCATCCCCAAACCGGTCACCATAACTTAAGTAAGTCAGGGCTCACCGCTGGATTTAAAGAGAGAGTTTAGGTTAGGGGCACCCATACCAACTGGCTTAGAATAAAGGGGACATGGCTCCCCACCCTGCCCCCCCAGTAAATCTGTGTACTGTCATCAGAGGGAGGAAGGATAGATGCTGGAAAGCAAAATAATAAATTCCCACTACTGACTGTGATTGTTTGAACAATAATATGCTTTAAATAAAATTTCTAATATGCTTTAGAAATACTGTCATATTACGGTTAGCACTTAATGCTTTATGAATAGTTAAAAAAAATAAAAGAAGGACTTGAATGTGTCTCTTTTTTTTTTTTAGCCCTAAGTTTATGGTTCCCTAAAAGCACTCTTGCCCCTTGCCCTTGTTCTTGATGTAATTTTTTTCCTCCTAAATAATATAAATGGGACATTATTCATAAATCCAGGGGCCTGAACTTTTCATGATGTTAAAGATTTTTTTGTATATCCCGGAAGTCAGCTGATGCTGGTCTGGGGTGAGGAGGGTATCTGGAGTGATGCTGAGAGAGGCTGTTGGCCTCCCGCATTCGCCCTTGGGGAGGGAGGGGAGACAGTGGAGGGAGCAGCACTGCCTAGGAGCCGCCCCTCTCTTCCCACTGGGGTGCCACCCTCTTGCTGTCCTGCTGACCTCCAGCACTCAGAGAGTCTCCAGGGAAGGCTTGGCGCTTGGCACTTTCCATCAGCCAGATGGGGAGACTTGCTGAGTTAAACAGAACAACTGAGGTTATCACTGAGAAAACAAGAGAAGGGTAGCTTTGAAAGGGACCAGTACTTGGTGGGTGGGTCTGTGGGTGGATTTTTTTTCTGCTAGACTCCGAGCTCCTCCAGGGCAGGGACTGAGTTTCATGCATTTGTGGCTGGCACTGGGTAGTTCCTGAAGGGTGTAACAAGGGCATGAACATGAAAGCTAACATTACATTCTTTGAACATGTTCTCTGGGTTTGCCTCCGGCTTTTGACAGATCAGGAGAGGCATGTAAGTTGAAGCTTGAGGGCAGAGGGTCGTCAGGAGATGGAATTCTCTGAGAGAAGAAGAGCTACTGAACAGGCCAAGCATCACTGCTGTTGTGCAGTCAGGGTCTGGTCCCTGCTCTGTCATAATCTCGCCGTGCGATCTGTGCTGAATCTCATTAGCCTGTCTGCCCATGTCACACCACTGCTATGAGGATCACAGGGGTGAAATCATTTTGAAAACCGTACGGCACTAAATATTAGATGATCGTGTTGACAAGTTCCAGAATCAGGGTTGGAAGCTCCCTTAGATGTGACCTAGTCTGGAATTGTTGGACGTGAAATTAGCTTGGGTCTAACCAGCATTTTTATGTTAAAGAAATGGGTTAGAATAGAATGAAAAGATAGTAAATGTATTAAGCTTAATAACGATAAGTATTATACCAAGTCACCATGTGAAATGCCAGTTTTCACCGTAGATTGTCATTAAAAAAAAAAGTTTTTGAAAACCATGGTACTCATCCAGCATCTCATTTCCAGATGTAGAGACAGGCTGAGAAAGTCACGTGATGCCACAGCGATTGTCATTTGTTGCAGAAGTAGGCAGAGGAAGCCCACCTCCAGATTTTCAGTCCGCTGAATCACAGTGACAATTCTCATTCACATCTGCATTGACTGATTCAGGCATATTCAGAACGATGACAGAACTGGAACTGGATGATTCCAAGTTCCCTACGGGAGTCTAAATTTTCTGATTGATGCAAAGTCAGTAATATATCAATTTCAACTTCCCTTTTTAAAAAAAACAAAACTAATATTGTGCCTTTCTTCTAAAATTTACATAATGACCTCTTCTGTTATCCATGTAGATTGTGGCAACAGCGTGAATCTCTGATTACATATTACAAGACATCAGACGTATTTTACTTACATTAAACAGGCAATTATCAACCCCATTTTATAGGGCATCTTCATAGGACGAATCATCCCCACCCTATTCATGTAGTAGCAAGTGAGCCATCAAAACGTTGCTGGTGCCAGCTTATCTCTGGACTCTTTTGGGAAGGGATGTTCTATTCCCACTCCCCAAACTAGACTTGAGACCCCTCCCATTTGTCTTCTCACTCCATGTTTCTCTCCTTTTGGCGCTGAGCACCCTGTTGTCATGGCTGGTCGATTTGTCTTCCACACTAGATCCTGAGCACCTTGAGGACAGAGACTGTCTTGTCACCCAATATTCTCTACGCCTGACTTGAGATGCTCAATAAATATTTGCTCTTTGAATGATCTCAATCGCGTCCTAACCCCTTTCCTCTCAATTTTATGAATCGTAATGTCCCTGCTTTACAGTTAGCCTCATGCTCTCGTTGCCTAGAGAAATGTCTACAAATAGCCTATTGGGAGGAAATACACCTACTTGACCTTAATCGTCCCGGACTTCAGGGCATTTCACTGCAGGGGGGCATTTTATTTCCCAGAGTGGGTCAACCTCCTCCTTTGATCCACGTGCCAACAATGATTTTGTGCCATAAACTTCCACTGACTCTTCACCTACTTCTTTGCAGGTTTTTGATCTCTTGAGCTTGGTGGTCAGGGAAAGAATGAATGAAGGGTGCTTGGTCCAGTCACTGTGATTATGGACCAGCGCATTTTATGCAGCGGGGCCTTCTTAAACTGCAAGGCGTGGTGACCACCTTCGCATGTGGACTAGATGCATCTAGATTAGTGAACGTGTAAAGGCCTGGGGGCCTGCACTACGGTGCTGGCTGCACATCTGAGGCCACGCAGGCTTTAGCTCAATCCTTCTATATGCAGTGGTAATTTATTAGACTCCCACACAGCTGAGATTTGCCTTTGACTAAAGTATGTTTTTGTTCGGTGCCAGTTTAGAACTTGATCTTGCCTCCTTTGGGTTGGGGGAAGTCTGTCATCACATACTTGGCTCACTGATTAATCAGGAGGTGATGGCTGGGTTGTACACCGAATTAGAAGTCTGTTGCAGATGCTGTTTTGTGTCCCAAAGGCCGATAACATAACGTGTCTTCCTGAGACCTCTGCTTCAGATGTGATGTTGGGTTGGGCCTCCTTGATTGATAAAGAAGCAATGCATTATTAAGTGAACATTATTTCCACAAGCAGCAGTTTGCTCTAGACCTAAGCCTCTTGTGCAGTGACTCAGGGCATTGAAGCTCAAATACTGTTCAGATATTTTAAGAACAAACAAGCAGAGGCAGGTTGGAATTAAATCCTTCCCTGTCAAATACTGTCCTGGCTTCATGGGATTGATAACATTTGGTGTTAGGGCTTTGTGCTTGGAACAGCTAAAAGAACTTGTATTAGTTAGGCTAAAGGTTAGGCAACTTTAACAAAGTAAACCCCAGACTCAGAGGCTTAAACAAGATAGAAGTGTATTTTTCACATAAATAAGTCTGGGTAGGCAATCGCAGGTTGGTACGTGGCTTGATTTTGTTGCTCTGCCATCCTCAGTGTGCATCTTACATTCCGTCGTCCAAGATGGTTGCTTCTAGGCTCTGCCATAATTCCATACAGAAGCCAGTCAGAAGGGAAAATACACAATTTGGATGTTGCAAATATCACTTCCATTCACATCCAGTTGTCCAGAGCTTGGTCATACACCATGCCTAGCTGCAAGAGAATCTGGGAAATATAATCTTTAGCTGGGCACCCATATATCCACTTAAAAATTCTGTACCACTAAGGAAAGAAAGAATGGCTATTGGGGAAACTGCTACAAAACGCTTATCTGAAATTTTAATTTGATTTACTGTCAATTTTATCCCAACCTTTAAAATCCGTCAGTTTCTCTACATCCCTTCTACCACCAGCCTTGTTCACTCCTTCATCGTCTTGTGTCTAGATTAGGCAGGAGCCTTCCAGCAGGTCTCCAACTTGCAGTCCTGTTTCTTTCAATCTGCTTCTCTGTGTCTGTTGACCACACCCTGAGAGGCTAAAACCTCGCACACATCCTTAAACACTCGTTTTCTTTCAGACCCCATGTCCAATTCACCAGATAGGTCCTGTTGATCTGTCTTCAGACTAGATCTGGAATGCACCCTCTGCTCTCACCACGGGTCCCCCCGTGACCTAAGGCACCACTGTTTCTCTGCTGGATAACTGCAGTGTCCCCCTAGCTGGTCTCCTTGTGTTCCTCTTGTTTGTTCTCCACACGACAGCCAGTGTGAGCCTTTTAAAACGTGAAATTTGATCACGTCGCTCTTCTACTTGAAACCCTGCAGAGTCAAAGTTCTTACCATGCCCTGCATGATTTGACCCTCTCTGACCTCATCTGTTGCTACTCCTCAGCCTCACTTGCTGGCCAAACACGCTGGCCTCAAACACTCCAAGCATGCTCCTACCTGGAGTCTTTGCACTGGCTATTCCCTCTTGTAGAGCGCACAGCCCCTACATAACCATGTGGTTAACCCTCTCACCTTCTTCAAAGCTTCTCACTTTCTCAATGAGACCTATCAGACCACCCCATGGGAAGTTGTAAGCAACCCTTTCAACCTTCTTGGTCTACTTGACATGGTCTACTTTTCCTCCATAATATTTGATACTTCCTAACATACTATTTAGTTTTCCTACTTACCATACCTCTTGGTTATTATTTGCATTTCCCCACTACAATGTAAGCTCTATTTAGGCAGGGATTTTTGTTTTATTTGTTCATTGATGTATCCAAGGTACTTAGAACAGTGCCTGGTCCATAGTTTGGTACCCAGTAAACAGTCATCGGATGAGTGAATCATTCAGAGAGACATCTACTGAGGCTTCTTCCTCTCATCCCTTCCCTTCCCCCTCCTCCTTCACCAAAGCCCCCCTTCTTTTCCTCTGGTGCTTTTCCTCCCCTGGTATCCCCCTCAGGGGGGTTTATATGCCCAAGATCACTTGTATCTGGAATGTGGATAAATCTCACATCAGACCTTTGTGTGCCCAGAGGCCCACTTACTGTGAAGACTGGAGAAGCACAACACAGATGTTCACCCTTTGTTATTTCCAGTTCTACCAGCCAAGCCTGGGGAAAAGGAGACCCTATTCTGGAGACACAGATGGTACCTTGAAAGCAGAGATGGATGGAGACATTCTTGAGGCTCACAGAAAAAAACAAAGTGTGGGGGGTGTCCAGGCTGTGGGCCAGAGATAGGAAACCCTGGCTTCTGTCAGCATCTCCAACTTCCTAGAACTCCCACCCTCTACTTTGAGTCTTGGTAGCCCCCATCCCTGCTCTGAACCTCTCTGATTCCCCCATGCTGCAGCATCCCTGCTGAAGATGTGGGAAACCATGTTATAGATTCAGTGACCCCCACCCCTGTTCATATGTTGAAGCCCTATCTCCCTAATGTGATGGTATTTTGGAGGTGGGGCCTTTGGGAGGTAGAGCCCTCCTGATGGGATTCATGTCCTTATAAAAAGAGAAAGGACACTAATCCTCTCCCTCTCTGCCATGTGAAAGTAGAGCAAGAAAATGGCCATCTGCAACCCAGGAAGATGGTTCTCACCAGGAACTGAATCGGCCATACCTTGGTCTTGGACTTTTCAGCCTCCAGAATCGTGAGAAGTAAATTTCTGTTGTGTAAGCCACCCAGTCTATGGTATTTTGTTATAGCAGCCCAACTGGACTAAGACATCATAACAGGAACTGCCTCATATCTCGGGGTCAGGAAATCAAGGAAGTGTGGGATGGGATGCCAGAAGCATAGGAGGAAGATCTGCTACTCCTAGAACCCAAAACCGATGCTCAAAAAGTGTTTTCTCATAAACATGTTGTTATAAACAGTTGAATTGTTCTCCAAAGAAAGTATATTATGTGTTAGATTAGCATTTGTGTGATCATTATGAAGATTTCAGAGATGTTGGCTTATGTTTATGAATGCTTAATTCAAAATGCAAAATACTAAGTGGAATCTGTATCCATGAGCATTACTGTAGAAAGATGTAGCTCTATAAAAAGACTTGGAGCTAAATGTGTGAAAATTATCATATTAGGGCAGTGGAATCAGGGGAGATTTATTTCCTCTTTATATAATTTTCTTTAATGGTCCATTGTCTTTTCGATTTTAGGTTACGGTTTCTGTTGGAAATTGAGTTTCTAGAGCCAAGTAAATAACAGATCAACTTTTGGAAGTTGACCCATCTGTAACACAAGGGTGGCACTCTGATCCTGTGGAAATGCCTCTAAAATAGTCTTATTTCAAGATTTGCTTGCATATATTTTCTTATCTTCTAGAGGCAATGTGTTTAGATTCATGTAATAAAATGTTAACATGGGAACCTTCCACCTGTCCTAAGAACAGTGGTAAACAGCAGTATCTAGACTCTGTAACCAGCAGCACTGGAGGGCAAATCCCACACAGAAATTCATGTTGTCTGGCTCAGATGGGCCAAATGGTGTTAAAGTCCATCTAAATCTAGACTCTCTATATGGAGTTTCTGTGGACGCTTTTTCAGGCTCATCTCCAGCCTCTGTTTCCAGTTTCTCTTGGTCCTCTTGGGCCTTTGTAGGCTCTGGGGGTTACGGCTTTATTTTACTTTGCATTTGTGTCATTTCTACCAAAGGTTTCTTTTGTCATCTACCCTCTTCTTTCCAATGCCAGTCTTATAGTGAAGGGTGGGGGGAGAAGGCCTTTTGATTCATGTGGCCATCGCAAAGGGGTCAATGGTGTGAGGCACTTTTGTCTGCAAAGACGAGATTATAGTCAGCTTCCAGATCTTCACTTTGATGTGTAGAAAGTATAATACATTGGGAAATCCTTGGGGTGGTGTCCTACTGCCTCTCTGACACAGAGCACAAAAGATGCTCTATGACTGTGTGATGAAAATCTGAGGGCCAGCTCATGATTGGGGGTGCCAGGGTCCGCAGTTAAAAGCATGCATTCATTCTGTACCCAGATGGTTGCCTGGCAGCCTGGTGAAAACACAGTTCCTACCCAAAGGACAAAGTAAAGAGTAAAAAGTACTCAGTCATTTGAGGAGAGGGTTTTTGGGTAGAAAGATCATCAGCTTTTGAGGAACTTGAATAAGAGAAAATTAAAGCTGCTTTGCTTTTACAAGTGATATGAAAAGCTAGAGGGACCATAGGGGATAGAGTTGAATGATTAGCAACTTGAGAATATATGTTTTTTTAAAGCATTTTGTCTGGATTCTGTATCGTTGTGTGGTAGTAATCTCCATGAAGCCCATTGCATAATGGTCCTGAAACACACTCCGGTGTGGTGTGGAACTCTGGAGAAGGCAGACCCTGTTTGTTCCTTTGTTTTGTTTTGCCTTGTTCTTTCAGAAAAGAGCAGGAGGGAGGCAGCATCTGCACAAGGTGGCATCTCTTCTGAGTTGCTGATCTGTGCAGTGACTTTCCCCATGAGACAAAGGCTGTCATGTTCCCTCATGACTTCAGTGGAGCTGGGTCTCCATTCACAGTAGACGGTTCCCATCCCCACTTTGTCCGGTTTCTGAAGGAGGTGTTGAGGATTCCAACCCAGATTCATATTATACTGAATCCCCTTCAGTAGCAGAATGCCTTTTGGAAGGAATCCAAGTCATAACGATAAGAGCTAGCATCTTTTTGGACATATGATGTGCCATGGATTGCTCTAAGCAGTTTCTACACATTAACTCATTTAATACAGTATCACGATGCTTTGACATACACTGTCGTATTACAGATGAGAACTCTGAGGTTCAAGGAGGTTAGCCAGGTTAGCTAACTTGCTGGAGGTCTAGCAGTTCGTAGTGGCAGAGCTGGGTCTTGAACCCGGACCATCTTGTTTTAGGGCCCACATCCTCACCCCTTCTGCTGTACTGCCACTTCCAGTGTGCAAGTGCCCTCTCACTTACACTGGTATATAAAGTCTGATGCTCTGGGGCCTTGCCAGTTATACGGGGGACAGTCCTTGCTGTGGCCCTCTGATGGGCTATGACCATACCCGCTGGCTCTGTTAGAATCAGAATCTGGGACTCGGAGGGAACTTTGAAGATCACTGGATACCTTCTCTTTGCCCTCTAAATTTGTGTAATTCTCTCAAGACTCATTTGTTTATTTATTAAATTTATTCATTAGACATTTGCTGAGTGTCTGTTATATATTTTAGGCAGTGGAACCTCAGTGGTGAATACAACACTTCTTTTGCCTTCAGGAGCTTATGTGTGAGGGGGGTGGAGACCAGTTAGTAAGCAGACGGTTTCAATTCAGAAGGGTGGTGTGATGAGGGGAACACGTACTAGTGCTGTGGGAGCTTGGGAGAGGGGTGCGAAAACACTCTTTCCTCTGGCAGTTCTGTCATTACTGACTCTGTGGAAGAGGAGTCGGCAGATGAAGGTGATGGAGAAGTCATCTAGGTCAAACCATGAGAGAGAATGGCTTTCTCTCTGAGAACAGCCACCTTTTGTGGTTGAATGTGCAGAAATTGAGCAGTAGGTCCCATACCTTGTAAGCAGCCCCATTTTCAGATAGCTAAATCATTTTACAAAACCTCTAATTCTACAAGTAGAGTTAATGATAGATCTCTAGGACCGTGACATGCCCTTTTATTTTGCTCTTTTCCTTCCTTTTGTGTTTCCCAACTCCTGGGGGTACCATTCACATTGGGTTCATTTATCAAAATCTTCAGGGCCCAGCTCTCCAGGGCCACCTCTGGCATGCCATCTTCCTTGATAATGCCCCATGCAAGTGGCTTGTTCACCCGCTGTGCTCCTCTGGCATTTAGCTTGTGTAGTCATGGCCCTTTTCTACATTTGGTTTCAGTATATACTTACAATGCATGTGTCTGTCTCCATCTGGATGTCATCTTCTGAGCCAGGACCCCCTCTTAGGCACTGCATGGCTCGCACGATGCCTTCTTCATAGTATACTCTCAATAAAAGTTAGTGATGTGAATTACTTTCACATTGCCTCCTGGACACATCAGAAACCGCTCTGTGAACACTGACAGTACACAACCCCATCTGCCATCTCTTCTAAAAAGATGGTGACAATATAATTATGCTTAGATCTCTCCCTGGGGCTTGGAGGATTTTGAAAGCCAAGAGAAGTCTTTTATTTTGGTCATAAAAATTTCAGGAACCCATTTCTTTAAGAGAGTTTTCTGCCCTGATGCTGTGCCAGGTGCATTTCATCTAAAGAACAGCACCTTTATGATCAGATGATTTATTCTCATCCTTGAGGCTGCCTAAGACCCTAGATTTAGACCTCTGTAACTAGCAACAGGTTAAAGGATTCTGGTGGTGAAGGAAAGCTGTCAGCTAGAATCAACTGTGTGTGCCACCCCCCCTCCCCCTCCCCCCACCACCAGGGCACAGCCCGTGACCAGATAGTAGGCAACAGAGCACACTGGCTATGATCTAGGGATTTGGAGTCAGAAAAGCCCAAGGTTCCAGTTCCAGCTCAGCCATCCACTATATGTGGGATTTTGGGAAGGGCAGTTCATTTCTCTAAGCCTCAGTTTCCACATCTGTGAATGGGGATGATAACAAAATATACCCACTTCACAGGGTGCTATAATGATTAAATGAAATAATGTATGTAAGTGCATTGTAAGCGCTCAATTAATTCTCAACGAATCCACAGCTCTAAAAATTTTGCCCCATTCCTAACATAGTGTGAAGCCCTGTGTGGGCCTCAGAAGAGGTCACAGACCTAATAGGGTTTAGACCTGGTCCTTGCCCTTCTGGAGCATCCAGTCCAGAAGGAGAGGGGAAGACTGAGGTATCCAAACTCATTCTCCTTGGGTGTGGATACATCGGATTTTGGCAGAGACTTGATAAGAGAGGAGTGAATCCAGGAAGAGGCAGGTTGAATAGAGACTTTACAAATAATTTCTGGGTACTTGATGGATCTTAAGCTGGATGATCTAGACGTTTGTCTGAAAGAAAATGAAATTAAAATGTCTTCAGCAGCAGAAAACAGAGTGCCATTTGAAAACCTGGTACTTCCAGAATTTAAAGCTGGTGTCAAAGGGAGTGGCTGCTGTCATACCCCAAAGGAATCTCAGGATTTTGACCCAACATTTTGGCACATTCTAACCAAAGTTTTTAAAAGGAACATTGATCCAAATGTAGCTGGATCTTTTTATCCATCAACGTGTCTTTTTGTCTCTCATCCATCTATCTATCTATCTATCTATCTATCTATCTATCTATCTATCTCTCTCTCTATCTATCTATCTACCAACCGTCACTACAACACTCCCAGTCTCGTGAGATCATGATAGCAAGACAGCAAGACAAGAGAATGTCTGCTAGGGTAGTTTAGCGTTAAAGTTAAAAAGTTGCTTCAAATCCAGCTAAAGAGGGCATGGCTGGGCCCACCTCACCTAGCAGGGAGTTTAGATAGTCCTCCAGCCTTCATACACTCTGCCTTGGGTAATGAATAAATAATTGCATATGCATATTTTAAATGAGCATCTCTCCTCTATAAGAACCCAGGATGAGCATTCCCCAAAAGACTATGAAGAGGTCATCTTGTCCAGCCCTTTGTCTTTGAGCAGATAAGATCCATTGATCTGTACGTCTGTTTTTGTACCAATACCACACTATTTTGATTACTGTAGCTTTGTAGTATTGTCTGAAGTCTGGGAGATTTATGCCTCCTGCTTTTTTTTCCCCCCCCTCAGGATTTCTTTCACAATTCTGGGTCTTTTAGGGTTCCATACAAATTTTTGGATTATTTGTTCTAGTTCTGTGAAAAATGTCATGGGTATTTTCATAGGGATCGCATTAAATCTGTAGATTGCTTTGGGTAGTATTGCCATTTTTTTTTTTTTGGTGGTACGCGGGCTTCTCACCACTGTGGCCTCTCCTGTTGTGGAGCACAAGCTCCGGACGCGCAGGCTCAGCAGCCGTGGCTCACGGGCCCAGCCGCTCCGCGGCATGTGGCATCTTCCCGGACCGGGGCACGAACCCACGTCCCCTGCATTGGCAGGCGGATTCTCAACCACTGCGCCACCAGGGAAGCCCTAGTATTGCCATTTTAACAATATTAATTCTTACAATTCAAGAGCATGGGGTGTCTTACCATTTCTTTGAATCCTCTTTAATTTCCTTTATTAATGTTTTACAGTTCTCAGCATGTAAGTCTTTTACCTCCTTGGTCAGGTTTATTCCTAGGTGTTTTGTGGGTTTTGGTGCTATTTTAAAAGGTATTGTTTTTTTACATTCCCTTTCTGATATTTCATTGTTAGTGTAAAGAAATGCAACCAACTTTTGAATGTTAATCTTGTATCCTGCTGCTTTGCTGAATTAATTTACTAGATCTAGTAGTTTTTGTGTAGAGTTCTTAGCGTTTTCTATATATAGTATCATGTCATCTGCATATAGTGACAATTTTACCTTTTCCCTTCCAATCTGGTTCAATGGAACAGAATAGAGAGCCCAGAAATGAACCCATACAACTACAGTCAATTCATCTTCTACAAAGGAGGCAAAAATATAAAATGGGAAAAAGACAGTATCAGTAGCAAGTGGTGCTGGGAAAGTTGGACAGCTGCATGTAAATTAATAAAGTTACAACATACCCTCACACCATGCCCCAAAATAAACTCAAAATAGCTTAAAGACTTAAACATGAGACATGACACCATAAAACTCCTAGAAGAGAGCATAGGCAAAACATTCTCTGACATAAATTGTACCAATGTTTTCTTAGGTCAGTCTCCCAAGGCAATAGAAATAAAAACAAAAATAAACAAATGGGATCTAATCAAACTTGCAAGCCTTTGAACATCAAAGGAAACCATAAAAAAATGGAAAGACAAACTATGGAATGGGAGAAAATATTTGCAAGTGATGCTACAGACAAGGGCTTGATCTCCAAAATATACAAACAGCTCATACAACTCAATAACAAAAAACAAACATCCCAATTGGAAAAATGGGCTGAAAAAAAAAAAAGAAAAATGGGCAGAAGACCTTAATAGATATTTCTCCAAAGAAGACATACAGATGACTAAAAAGCACATGAAAAGATGCTCAACATCACTAATTATTAGAGAAATGCAAATCAAAACTACAATGAGGTACCACCTCATACCAGTCAGAGTGGCCATCATTAAAAAGTCTACAAATAACAAATGCTGGAGAGGGTATGGAGAATAGGGAACCCGCCTACACTGTTGGTGGGAATGTAAACTGGAGCAGCCACTGTGGAAAACAGTGTGGAGGTTCCTCAGAAAACTAAAAATAGAATTACCTTATGATCCACCAATTCCATTCCTGGGCATATACCCGGACAAAACTATAATTCTAAAAGATACGTGCACCCCTATGTTCATAGCAGCACTATTCACAATAACCAAAACATGGAAACAACCTAAATGTTCATTGACAGATGAATGGATAAAGAAGATGTGGTACATATATATAATGGAATATTACTCAGCCATAAAAAAAGAACGAAATAATGCCATTTGCAGCAATGTGGATGCAACTCGAGATTATCATACTAAGTGAAGTAAGTCAGAAACAGAAAGACAAATACCATAGGATATCACTTTTATGTGGAATCTAAAATATGGCACAAATGAGCCTATCTACAGGTCAGAAACAGACTCACAGACAGAGAGAACAGACTTGTGATTGCCAAGGGGGAAGGGGGTGTGGGGGAGGGATGGACTGGGAGTTTGGCATTAGCAGATATAAACTATTATATATAGGATGGATAAACAAACAACTGTATAGCACAGGGAACTATATATTCGATATCCTGTGATAAACCATAATGGAAAAGAATATTAAAAAAAAGAATGTCTGTACGTGTATAACTGAGTCACTTTGTTGTACAGCAGAGATTGGCACAGCACTGTAAATCAACTGTATTTCAATTAAAAAAAAAAAGATACTAACGTGTTACCACCATTTTACAGATGAGGTTTCAGAGGCCCAGAGGTGTTGAATGTCCCACCCAGGAAGTGAATTGTGGAGGGTGACTGGCCCTCCTTGGGTGGTGTCTGTCTCTTAGCCCCGCTGCCTTTGACGGGTAGCACTGTGCCTCCTCTCTTGAAATAGTGCCTGAGTCAGCCTCCATCGACTTAAGCAGAGTGCTTTTGAGTCTCTTGTAGAAAGGAGACGTGTTCATGTTTGTTTGTTTATTTATTTATTTATTTTATTTTTGGCTGTGTTGGGTCTTCATTGCTGCACGCGGGCTTTCTCTAGTTGTGGCGAGCGGGGGCTACTCTTTATAGCAGTGCGTGGGCTTCTCATTGCAGTGGCTTCTCTTGTTGCAGAGCACGGGCTCTGGGAGCACAGGCTTCAGTAGTTGTGGCTCGCGGGCTCTAGAGCACAGGCTTCAGTAGTTGTGGCACACGGGCTTAGTTGCTCCGCGGCACATGGGATCTTCCTTGACCAGGGCTCGAACCCGTGTCCCCTGCATTGGCAGGTGGATTCTTAACCACTGCACCACTAGGGAAGCCCACGTGTTCATGTTAAACAGTGTATATTGCAAACCTAAACATCTGCTGACCCAGCTCACGCTATCACTCCTGTGTGTCCATTTCCGATGAATGGACATGTTCATGACACGCACCTTCATCTTGGGATTTCTATTTTTCTCTGCAGTAACATGATCTTGAAGACAGTCCACCAACCATTTGACAGAAAGCTCAGCCCTCCTGTCAGACCCTCCCTTATCTTTTATTTTATTTGGGGGCTCTTCTAGCCCATAATTATTTGTTTTAACTGGTGAAATCACTTTGGTCACAGGACAGTGAGTAGCAATGCAGTTGCCTCCTGATAAAGCAGGTGCAGAGAGAGATGGTGTGAAGAAAAGCCTATTAACAGCCATTTTTAGAAACAGGCTTTGAAATCCGCCTGTCAGAGCTGAAAGATTTCCCCTGTTCTCACACTTCAAGAGCTGGCAGAAGCTTCCCCTCGTGTCTGAGGAGCCTCGGAAGCTGCCTAGCCATGCCTGTGGGAGAGGATGGCATGGGTGCCAGTGGAGCAGCTGGCCAGGTGGTGCCAGGAGGGAGGACATGCCAAGCAGGGGGATAGTCCAGCCTCCAGTAACCAGCCTTGGCTGTGGGGCTGCAGGGTCTTGAGCATCCTCAGCTGCTTTTTTGTTGACTGAGCTGTTCAATGTTCTGTGACCTTCTACTAGTCAAATGCACACAGAGTCAGCTGCCTCCTCTGGGACTCATAATTGCTGGAATAATAATATTAGAAATAATAAATTATTATAATAAATTAATTATTATTAATAAATCATTATTATAATAAACACTTACCTAATGCCTTGCATGTCAGGTCCTCTTATAGGTGCTTTATATTTATTATTCCCATGCAGAGAAAAAAAGTATAAAGAAGGTAAACTTTGCCTATAGCTCCCTCACCTCCTGTTTCCATGGCTTCCTCTCCTTTACAGATCTCTATACAAGGCATCCTGAAGGTCTTCATGGTATTGCTAGGATGTCTAGGGCTGCCAACCTAACAGACCTTTATATCGCACAGAATCCTGCTTCTTGACCCGGATCTCATCTCTTTCTTTACTTCCTTCTCTGCCTCCCCATCCAACCATCCATCCATCCATCCATCCATCCGTCCGTCCATCCTTTCATGTGTTCCCATCCATCCAACTATCAGATGTTTATTGAGTACCTACCATCTACCAGGCATTGTTAGGTGTTGGGAATAACATAGCAGATATGACAGCTACGATCCTTCTTATCAAATATGTAACCTAGTGAGAAAGACAGTAAGTAAACAAAAGTGTATAGATGGTTATTAGTGGTAGAGAAGAAACAAACAGTGTATGGCATGAGGGAATAGAATAATAGAGGGTCTACTTCAGTGGTGAGAGAAGACCTCTTAAGAGGTGATATTTGAGAGAAGACCTAGGGAAAGAGGAGCCAGCTGGCGGAGAAGCCTGGGTAAGAGTGCTTTGGGCAGAGACAACAGCCGGAGGCCACAAACACCTTGGCATGGCAGGTTCTGGAAGCTGACAGCAGGCAGTCCAGTAGGAGTGTGGTGAGCGGGGGGGAATTGCCTAAAATCAGGGTGGAGATGGCTCGGGGATCTCAGTTCTGGGCAGGACCTTGGCATCTGTGGGATATGGGCTGGGTTCCGTCCTCTGTAAAGCGGGACACGATTAAATGGTTCTAAGCAAGGAAGGGATGTGATGGGCTTTACATTCATGAAAGATCTCTCTGGCTGCCATGTGGGGAACAGACTGGAGGGGGCAGGAGTGGAAGCCGGAAGCCCAGTTAGAGGCCCTGCAGCAGTGGCAGCGTGAGAGGGCAGCGGCTGGGCTGAGGGCGGGAGCAGGGAGAGGAGGGGGGTTGTTGGACTGGGAATCAGGTTTGAGTATAGAATGAACAGGACGTGTCCCCTGCGTCCTTCACCTTCAGATTCGCCTGGACTCAACATGTATTTTCCCTGCCGTGTCACCGCCCCACCCCCGGCAATAGTTATCACCACTGTTTATTTCAGTTACTTCCTGTCCTTCCTCGGCACCCTTCATAATAACAAGGAAATGGAATGTTTGTGTTTTACCTTTGGGGCTTCCTGACGGGTCATCTCATTTGATGCTCACAAGGCAGACGTTACTACCTTTGTTTTGTAGGGGAGACACTGGGACCCAGAGAGCCTACGTGAGTTGCCCATGGTTTCCTGGATAGTAAGGGGCAGCAACAAGGCTCAGTCCAGGTTTCCTGAGACCATCCAGTGGTTTATTCAGAAACATCTATTGAGCACCTACTGTGTTCCAGGCACTGTGCTGGGTTCAAAAAATGAAGAGATGAATCAGTCATGGTCCTTGCTCTCAAGGAGCCTAGAGTTCAGAGGAAGAGATAGATTTGCAAGTTCACAAGTGTAATGCAGTATAATAGGTTTTATATTGTATTAAAAGTGTGTTATTAATAACATCCAAGTAATTTTTGTCTTGGTGGGGAGAAACAAGGTGACATTTCTTTAAGTGGGTGACCTTTGCTCCTTATATTAAATTACACAGATAATGTGTTGCATAAAGTAAAAAAAATTTGCTCCGACCTCTTTTCTGAGGTAACTGCTTGTTTTTTCTTGGTGCTAAGACCTAAAAGATACATAGGGATTCCCTGGGCGGGCGAAGTGGAGCAAGATGTTCCAAGCAAATATAGCAGAGCGGCATGGTATGTGAGGACCTGCGGTGATTCTGAAGGAGGGCAGGGTGGTGCTGGAGAGCAGGCGGGGGCCAGACCTGCCTAGGGGTCTGGGGCTGCTCTTTGCCTGGGGGAAGACTTGGGCGTTAGTCCTGGAGGTGACTGGAAAGGGACACAGTGGGATTCAAGCTACAGACAGATCACTCTGGCCCAAGGAAGGGGACAAGAGCAGAGTCGGGGAGACTAGAGAACGAGGAATTCAGCTCCCATGAGGGAGATGAGGAGGACCTGAGGTGGCCAGTGGTGCTGTGGACGCAGATGTGAGAGGTGCTCAGGAAGTCGAAGACTGTGTTCCTTCCAGAATTCCTTGAGCTCCATGGTAGCAGCAAAAGGAATCCAAGGTTTATTGTCAATATTCTAAAAAAAACCCTAATGGAAACCTTATATGTTTCTACCATAAATTTATACAGCTTAATCACCGTGTCACATTCCTTTGTCATCGCCTAGAATTAAACAAAATAAAACTATTAATACTGATGATCTCACGCCAGTAGCAGAAGTTCTGTCTGCCAGTTATGTGTATCTTAAACATATTGGAAAATAAATTTATTATAAATGCAAGATTTTTCAAAACATGAAATTCCAAAGGAGTTTCCCAAAGGAGTACTTTGGGACTGGTGAAAATGTGATGAATTACTGACTTGGGCTCTGTTTTTCTGAAGTGTTTTATTGTGAATATTGGTGTCATTGACCTTTATCTAACTAACCATCCTTGTTCTGGCTCTACTCTCACAAAGCAACACTCTGATTATAATTTTATCTCCGAAAGTGGAGAGAGTGCACTGACTCGCTGAGTATGTGCTCACGTTAGCTGGCGTTTTTATCATTATGGGGACATTGCCCAGCCTCCCAGGCAGTAATTAACATCACTGCCCCCCATCATAAAGACGTGGGTGAGACGCTATTTTAACACCTGAAGGAGTTTATGGGACTTCCTCCTTCTTCTGTGCTTTCTCTCAGTTCCCTGGAAAAACAGTAATTCCTTACATTGAAAATGGAAAGAATGTTCATGGTTTGGAAAGTATATTTTCTAGATGAGAATTTCCTTCCTTTAGGTATTTTTTTCCTTCCCTTCCTCTATTTTTTTTTCTGAGAAGACTTAGGTGGAATAGAAACAAGAATTTGAAGTTCATGCAATATGAACCTTTCACAAATTTGGCCTCCATAGACAAGTGCTGTCACTTTCTCTGTTGGATTGGGTTTTTGCTTGCCTTTCTCTTTGCTGAGTCCTGGTTTGTCTTTATGAACCATGATTCCTGGAGAAGGAAAATAGAAAGTCAGAAGCTTACAGGAATGATTTTCTTGGCTAATTCGACCCAGTATCAGCCACTTGTCTAGGTAAATAACTATTGAAAGATTTTTAAGAAGAGGTAAAGTTTTAATAGAATCAGCAATAAGAATACCGTAGTAAGCCAACTCTTGTTTTTTGTGCATTTTTTGGTGTCATCTGGGCAAGATGATCAGTCACGTGATATGACTCAAACCATGAAGCCATGGACAGCATAGAAAGTTCAATGATGAAAACAAGGTTGCCAGAATGAAAATTCTTGGGAGGCTAGTCGTCTTACAGTTCTTGCAAAATTGTAAAAAAATCTTTGGTTTTACACAGTGGGTTTCCCAAGTCTTTGATCTTGTGTAACTTACCCTGTGTAATATAACTTCAGTGGTTATCTTTAATTCACTTCCTCTTCAAAAGTGAATTTTTATAAGGGGGGCCTAACACTGTAAACATTTCTTAATACTGTAGCTTCTAAGAAGGAAGGCTCTAAACACATTTGCATCCATTTAGCTGGTGGTTTGTAGATCTGAGGGACTCGTATGTCTCTGTTTTCCATGGGGAAAGCATTTATTCCATTGACTTTGCCTCTGAAGTGTAGTTGCCACTAGCTCTCTCAGAGAGCAAGGGCTTCATTAGCATCTTTGGTCAAATAACCTTTTCTGAGGAATTTTTATTTGGTTTTGTGTTTTATTTTGGTTTTGGTCTACCTTAAACTGTCTTGTTAATTTTACTGTTGCTTTCTTATCTTCCTTACTAAGTGAGTGAGAACACTTTTCTCCTGCTTTCTTCTTTTCTACGTGGTGTCAGGACATGGTATCCAGTCCATTAGAGTCGCCTAAGGCTTATTGAAAATGATACTAAATTTAAATATATACTATGCATTCATTCTTCTAGGATGTACTAACATGTGCCTTTCGTTTACCCCAGTGAAACAAGAGTATATTGTGTTCGCTTAATTGGATTCCCAGTTGTCGAACATGATGATGTTAAGCCTCTGGGGAGTCAGAAACGCTTTCTCCCCCATTTCTTTCTATCAGCAGTAAGTGTTCAAGTCTGGGGGCTCTAATCCTGGAGGTGAGATCCTGAGGCTGAATTGAGAGGGAGGGATGCATCCTGAAATATCAGTGGTGGAGACCCCAAACCAAGAAGGAGAGAGGAGAACCTGACGGGGAGGTGGGCCAGTGGTGGAGACCAAGAAGAATTGGATTGTGTACCATGTTGGAGAGCATGACTGAAGGTATAACATGACAGATCGGGAAAGAGGTGGAAAGAGAGAAGAGTGAGGATCAAGGTCTGCAGTAGGTGGGGTGAGATAGTTCGAGATCGGAATGCATGACTGCTGGGTACCCATGCAACACTACCGTTTTGGTGGGTTTTGACACCTCTGCAGAGGTAAGGCAGTACCTTAAGAAAACCAAGCTGGGCTGGATGGCTGCCACCTGCCCAGTCAGTGCGAGAAGCCTGTGATCCCAGGAGTGTCATTTGAGCATATGGTAGTTACATGCTAAAGCTGTTGACCCAAACACTGGGATCACAGCCAGTGAGTATGAGAGGTGAGACCTCTGCATACATGGCAGTCACTCTATACATCTGCAGCCTGAAGGACATCAGGGCCCCTGGGGTTCAAGGAAATCAGACTCAGAAGCCTTCTAGCTTAGGAAACCCCATGCTCTCTTACTTTCCAAACTGGGGTGGCCTTTCGTGCCAGAAGCTAATATGCTCTGTGGAACTCCACCAAGCCTGATCTCCATGGCAGGATCCAATGTACCGGGAGACTTCCTTGCAGGAGTCTGGCCTAAGCACCAAAGATTGTCATGCAGTCTTGATTTTGTTGTCTCTTCTTCCTGTGTCGAGGACCTCTCAAATGGTTCTCATTTAACCATGGTTCTTACTGGTGGGGGAATAGAGGGAGCTGGGGCAGAAACCTGTATGTGGCTGAGGTTTGACCTGAGGCCAAAGGTCGGTTCTGGCCTCACGTCCGCTCTCTCTGTCTGATAGTAGATGGTCAGATCACATGCCCAGAGGTGGGTTCTGATTCCTATCAGCGCTGCTCATTCAGTTCTCTCCCCCCTCCAGCTAACCACACCCAGTCTCCAGTCACCCACCAATGCCAGGCATAATTGGTGGACTGTGTCCCAGTTATCTGCCCATCTTAGAGACTAAGAATCATGTGATTCTTAGAACAAACCTGTTTATCACTTAATTTGAAAGAATATTCAGGCTTCTCTCACCTTAAAGTTTTCTGCTTTAATGTGAAGCTTCACTTTTATTCCCTTTAGCATTTTTCTATGAACTCGTAGAAAAGAGAGATTTCTGGACATCGCTGAGATCAGCGTAACTGAGTTTATGAATTCTGTTTTCCTTTGGGAGAAAATTAGATTTGAATCCAGACCCAATAGAAAGCTTTTATATTCTGGGTACGGGTGTTTAGATGTATGCTTTTGTGGCAGCAGGAGCTGGTCATGGCAACTGTGTGGGGGGAGATGTTTATCTTGGGATAAATATTTGGGTGGGGGGTCTGTGTTTCAAGACACTGAGCACTAATTGTAAATGAGACCATTTTGCTGTGATTTAATCACTTCTCACTCGTTCTCTTGTAGGATCTTGTGGAAGCAGATTATGTACATTAGGGAGACACAGATCATGCTTTTCCATTGAGTAAATCTGCTAGAGGAAAAGGCGTTATTACTTACTTCCCTACCTCCTTTTTAGACACAGGCGAGAATAGAAATCTCATTACTAAAAAAAACAACAAGAACAACAAACTTTTGCAGGAAATCATTGACTCCTGAGACAGGAGACCTCAGCCTGATATAGCAAAGAGAACACTGGCCAGGAAGAGAGGAGACCTTACTTATAGACTGATGGCCCTCCTCTCAAGCTGCGGGACGTGGGGAGGTGATCCCCATTCATCTCTGATCCCCATCTTGGGGGATCGGAGTTGATTGCTTCCAAGTCTCCTTCCAGTCTAACATTCCCTAGAGATATGAACAGGACACTAGGGGAGTGACTTCCTCAGGGACTTCCCAGCCAGCTGTGGAGGTACAGCTGTTCACACTTCCATACAGAGATAAGCAGGGGGTACAGTGGGAGGAGCTCAGGCTTTGGAATGGAATTTGAGGGACGTGAGTTTGTGTCTTGCCGCTGCCGCTTACTAGCTGTGTGATCTTGGGAAGGCTAGGTGATCTTTCCCTCCCAAAGTCTATGGAAGGACGATAACAATTCCAACCTCCTGAAGTCATTTTGAGGATTAAAAGAGACGAAATATATCAAAAGTGCTTGCTTAACCCAGTATCTGACACATAGTAGGCACCCAGTAAATGCTAGTGAGCTTCTTACCCTTTTACTAACATTGACATCATATTCATAAGAGTTCCAGAAATTTGAAAGACAGTATGTCCTCTACCTTCACCCTACCCTCCACAAGAGCTTCTGTCTTTTTCCCAGTAAGAGCTTTTATTTTAACAAAGGCACATTAAATACTACTTATTTCCTTTTGTGCATGCTGTGGGTTGTGATTTTTTTTTGCATTTTTATATAAAGTCAGTAGTTAATGCCAGTTTCCCTTTCCCCTGGGGGCTGTAATTGCCGTGTTAATTTAAAGTTCTGATTGCGGAACCGAGCGCAGCCCTGATGCCCTCCGTCCGCATGGCCCTGGCTGTGCTGTGTGTGGGTCCAGGCACGTAGTGCTCCCTGTACTTAACATCGTTTGGGAGGAAGTTTCCAGAACCACAACCTCAGAGACAGTGTTTAATAACCTCAAACTCTGGGTTTGAGGTTAGTCTGGAAATGAAAAGCTATTTGGGTTTCCCACAGCCGAGAAGTAAGAGGATGGGGCATATCTAAGGTAAACTGGCAGAGCCAGACCTGCGGGGCTTCTTTGAGAGCTGGAAGCCAGGTGTGATTCATGCCAGGGTGTTTCAGTTCAGGCAGAACCAGCTGTGTGTGTGTGTGTGTGTGTGTGTGTGTGTGTGTGTGTGTGTGTGTGTGTGTGTGTCCCCGTGCATGCGTGTGTGCGAAGTTCACGATCTTGTCTTTCTCATCTGGACATTTAAAAAAAAATAAATTTATTTACTTTATTTATTTATTTTTGGCTGCGTTGGGTCTTCGTTGCTGCGCGCGGGCTTTCTCTAGTTGTGGTGAGCGGGGTCTACTCTTCATTGCGGTGCGCGGTTTTCTCATTGTGGTGGCTTCTCTTGTTGAGGAGCACGGGCTCTAGGTGTGCGGGCTTCAGTAGTTGTGGCTTGTGGGCTCAGTAGTTGTGGCTCGCGGACTCTAGAGCACAGGCTCAGTAGTTGTGGCGCGCGGGCTTAGTTTCTCTGCAGCATGTGGGATCTTCCCGGAGCAGGGCTCGAACCCGTGTCCCCTGCATTGGCAGGTGGATTCTTAACCACTGCACCACTAGGGAAGCCCTGGACATTTATTTATTGCCTTCTTTCCATTTTCTCCTACCCCCCAGTCCAACTTCTATTTCAGCCTCCACCAGATGAAATTTTTAAAACATGGACACTCCGCTTCTTAAAGCTCTTTCTGTGGCTTCCTCTCACCTATACTACAAACGGCACACTCCTTCGTGCAATGTCCATGGCCGCTGTCAAGGGGCCTCTCAACCTAGCAGCCTCATCTCTCCTCCACCACGTGCTCTGTGCCTGCCTACCCCAAACGCGTTACAGATCTCCAGGGCACAGCAGGCTGTCTCTCAGCCCAGGTCTTTGTGCCTGCTGGTCCCTTGCTCTTCTTAATTCTGACAGCGCCAGTGTCACTTCCTCTGAAAAGGCTTCCTGACAGCTCTAGACCGAATATAAGCTTTTTCCATTATATCCCCATGATTATTCCACTGCTATGGCTCTTATCACACTCCTGATGAGTTTTTTTTGGCTTTTATTTTTACCTTACCCACTCTAATAGGATCCCCCACAGACAGTAACTATTCTGTCAGTTTTTTGTTTTTCTGTTTTTTTTCATCTTAGAACGGTTTGTTTTTTAAATTTATTTTTTATTTATTTTCTTATTAGTCATCCATTTTATACACATCAATGTACACATGTCAATCCCGATCTCCCAATTCATCACACCACCATCCCACACCCTGCCACTTTCCCCCTTGGTGTGCATACATTTGTTCTCTACATCTGTGTCTCAACTTCTGCCCTGAAAACCGGTTCATCTGTACAATTTTCTAGGTTCCACATATATGCATTAATATACAATATTTGTTTTTCTCTTTCTGACTTACTTCACTCTTTATGATAGTCTCTAAATCCATCCATGTCACTACAAATGACCCAATGTCGTTCTTTTTCATGGCTGAGTAATATTCCATTGTATCTATGTACCACAATTCTTTATCCATTCATCTGTCAATGGGCGTTTAGGTTGCTTCCATGACCTGGCTATTGTAAATAGTGCTGCAATGAACATTGGGGTGCATGTGTCTTTTTGAATTATGGTTTTCTCTGGGTATATGCCCAGTAGTGGGATTGCTGAGTCATATGGTAATTCTATTTTTAGTTCTTTAAGGAACCTCCATACTCATCTCCATAGTGGCTGTATTAATTTACATTCCCACCAACAGTGCAAGAGGGTTCCCTTTTCTCCACTCCCTCTCCAGCATTTGTTGTTTGTAGGTTTTCTCATGATGCCCATTCTAACTGGTGTGAGGTGATACCTCATTGTAGTTTTGATTTGCATTTTCTCTAATAATTAGTGATGTTGAGCAGCTTTTCATGTGCTTCTTGGCC